>NW_027526361.1:118609232-119026678 GCF_048455015.1 Haemaphysalis longicornis | reverse complement strand
GCACCTTATCTCACAGAATGTGAGCATGTCCCCGAGATCATTCCAATTTATTCTATCTGTGGAGGACCGGAAGGTTGCTCTCGGCAGCTCCACCCCGTACCTTCAGTTCTGTTATTCGAAAGGTACTTGGAGGTCTCCGGTCAGTGGATGCCACCGGCTTTGAGTGCGACCTAAATGGCTTACCGAAAATATTTTTTTTCTATCTCTCCCTTCCAAATATCTGAAATCAACGGTAACGTTTTCTCTGTAAGGCCATGGCTGCATGAATTCGCTGTGCATTCAAACTTTATTGAGTGTCTGCGGCTCGGCTGCCTGGTTCTGTACCAATTACGGTAGGCGCATTTATTTACTTTGCTCTTCAATATTTTCATGAGTTGTTCTTTTTCTCCTAATATATTGGGTGAGCTCGTATAACGCAGTGCTGAGCTGGGTTGAAGAAAAAGGTGGCGTCCCCTGAAAGATGTGGTGAGACGCTGTCAACAACATTGGGTGGACTCCGAACGGGAACATGTTCCAAGCTACCGTCGCCATTCACAGCCACCTGGGGAACGTGGCTTCCAAAAATATAATCCGCCTGCATACAATGCGCTGTACGGCTTCTCATACTTTTCCCCACGCCGTGCCTACCTTGCATCTAAACACCAATCAACACCAATCACCAGCTCTCTGTCGGAGAATTGGAAAAAGCTAGATCAACCCCAGCCGTAGTGTTTAAGGCCCAACCGTATGCACCCGTAAAATCGACGTACTCGCGCTCTGCCGTACAAGCGGATTCAAAGAGGATTAGTGGGGGTCGTTTTTCTTGGCTTGTTTGCTGTTTATTTATTTAATCTTTTACTCCTGGCAGTTCCTTTCTCGAGTTTACCGCCGGCATCAGATTCACCTTTGTCAGGTCCGGGGGAATGTAGGAATCCCCCTAAATGAGTTGGCAGACCACTTGGCGGTTCGCGCCTGCTCGGTGGGAGAGCCCAGGGCAGCGGTGCGTTCGGCTCTCGAGGACGCAATGTGGAAGCGATGGTCAGTGGAAAAGGCCACGCAACATACAGACACCGAAAGGATCAAATGTTTACGCGATATCAGGTCCGTACCTTGAAACTTTCTTCACACAAGCGAATAATCATTCTCATCACACGGCACGGAAGCTTCCCTTTGCATCTGTACGGCGTTTCATTGCTTTCTTCTCCAACTTGTTCTTGCGGTTCAACTTGCTTCACTATTGATTATTACATGCTAGCATGCGCCGGCACTACCTCAATCAGATGCCGATTGGCTCGTCTTATTCGGGCTGAAGTATCGCCGAGCCGGTACCCGCTGCTCCTTCGTGACCCAAGAGCACTGGACACTCTCACGGAGTGTCCAGTGTTGACACTGGAGTGGACACTCTCACTGGACACTCTCGTTTCCTTGCAGTTCTCGGGTGTTTTTGCCGACTATGCCAGTACGCATACTCAAGAGCACGGCTGCACGTGGAGACATGACGTGGCGGTGGGTCTTGGGTTGTGGGAAACGGCTGCTGCCCCCTAAGCGTGCCTGGACGGCATTGTTTAGCCCGCACGTGATTGAGGTCTCTGCAGGGGCCCCTCCCGTGATTGCTGCGTGGCGGCAGGCCCTGGCCTGTGAGCAGCTCAAGCTGACTCCTCGGTACGCCTGTTGGGTGCGGTCAAGACGCACGTTAGCATTTCACATGGTCGTAGGGGAGTCGGCAATGCGGGTGCCCTCCTGGCTGGCGGATGTCTGTGTGGTGACGCGGAGGAGCACGCTTGGCGGTGGCTGCGGTGAGGGGAAGCAGGCAGGAGGCACGCAGTCTGTGCCCGTAAAGATACTTGCGCTGCACACGTTCTGGCATACAATCGGATTTAAAGAGGATTTGTGGCCGTCATTGTTCCTGGAATGTTTTTTTAGGTTTTTTTCCTTCTGGTTCTTCTTTTTGTATATTGCTATTTAGTTAATTTATTATTTTACTCCTGGCGGTTCCTTTCTCGAGTTCGCGTTTTTCGAGCGGTTGTCCTGGTGGGCATTCCAGGATTGTTCCCGCCAGGGTTCGCTCATACTGCGTGGCCTGGGCCGTCAGTGTGGCTGCTGATTACAACCTGTTCCTTGAACACACGAAAGCTGAGCTGATTGAGTGGTTGGTAGTTCCACAGTATTGTGTAAATAAGTCGTGCGCCAGCAGGCCGTTGGGTACTCCTTGTTTACCATGAGGAAAATCGAGGGAACAACTGAGCGTGGAGGCTGTCGGGGTGTGGGGATAACTCCTGAACTTGAGCTACACTTTTATTTTTAAAAAAACTTTAAGCTGTCGGGGTCTCGGGGTAACTGCTGAATTTGAGCTTCACTATTACTATTAGAACAAACATTTAAGCTTTCCGACTGTGCCTAAGAACAGCTGAAAAATGAAACGCCTCACAGAAATTGATGGAAAACCTCGGAGCCGAAGCAAAGTAAGAACTTGTGCGATGGACCAACATAGCTGCAATTTCAACCGCTGGTATAAAGTCTTAAAGATAGTTTTCTATCGACAACTAGCAGTAAGGTTTCTATTGCTGCTAACATTACAAATGGTCGCAATCCTATGCTGTTTGGGGTAGGGTTCGGTTTGGTTTTATTTTATATACCCCAGGTGCGGCCACAGTGACTGGTTGCCATGAAATCTGTAAACACCATTGCCGAAATCTGTGGAACTGGGGATCCTTGCGGCATTTCCGTGAAACCTATGCGTCCGATGGCTTGGGCCTCTCTCCGCTGGTTACTCCTGCCGGGATTCCCTGCCTCGTGGGCTGGTGGGGGGCCCAGCCGCGAAGGGCCGGTGGTTGAGCAGTGCCTGGCACCAATAAGGCGTGTCTGGCAGTTTCTCTCAAACAGCGACTTCTTCTTTACAATGGAAATGCATCAATAAAGGCTGCTAGATGGATGCTTGATGGAAGAAGCTTTCACGTCACCCGGGACGACGACGACAGTATTCACTTCAGTAACACAAGACAACAAACACTGGTGCTTGTGGCTCATCGAATGTGCGAGGGTTTTTTTCTTTTCTTTTTTTCGGACTTCTTGTATGTTTGGGCATGGACTAACCTGTACTGGGGTGGCCGGGTTCTTGTGGCAGGCAGGCGCGTCCTCGCGAACTCCGCGAACTCTATGTGGGGGCGGGACTGTGCGGGTCGGGTGGAATAGTTTAGGACTTGAGTTTGTGGTGAGGGGACGTGCCAAGTATTCTGAAACTCTTTTTAGCGAACGGTGGAAGTGCATTTGTGCGGCAGTGAGATCGGCCTGGATGGAGGAACTGACCTTATGACTTGTGTGGGCGGCTGGGTGTGCGGAATTTTGTGCTTTCTTTACAAACAAAAGTGGGGGAGGCGACTTTGTGCCTGTGGGGGAGAACTGATTGGAACTTCGATATGTGGTTAGAGGGGACCTTGATTAAACATTGTGCGCTCTAGAATTATGTTTTATGGAGAGTGAAAGGACATTTCTGTGAGGGGTAGGGACTTCTTGGGGGGAGGGGGAGGACGGGTGAAGCGGGGTGGGCTTTGGGGCTGCTTTTGATGGATGTGGTATGAGGCACCGGACTTGCTTGTGCTGTTGAGTGGGGTGTGTGCCGGTTTTGGCTAGTGCTGCTCTCCGCCGACCGAAGCAAGAGCCTCCTTTTTTGTAACTTATTGGCATTAGCTGCGTATTTATAATTTGCCGCCAACATGGACAATTATAATGATTTAGAAACGCCGAAAACGAAGTGGCACGTTCACGTGCCTGGCGATGAGTGCTGGCACGTTTGCTCAGGTTGGAGAAAAGAACGCTCTGGCTTGACTGTGCACGGCCTTAGCGTCGCTCCCTACGGGCAGGAATAAACGCTGAAAAACGGCTTTCCCTTTCCGTAACAACATTACTTCTAAAAGACTTTGGAGGCTCGGCTTCCGGTTAATTTATTTTTTCATTGGCATTTTCCTGCTATAGCTTAGCTGGTGCAGGTTTGTTCCCGTTTTTATTTAGTTTTTTTTTTTTTTTTTTAGGGAGCGTTCATTTCTTATGGCGTATTTGGTTGGGCGTTTACGAGCACTCTGGAGTGCTCTGAAGAGCGGCCGCGCCTTCGGTTGGTAGAAGCCGAGCGCTCGAACTTCCTTCGGTTGGTTCTTTCGGAGCGTCAGCCTCCGACTCGGAGCGCTCCCGACCGCTCTGACTTCAATGTGAGAGTGTAGCGCGATCTGGCCGCGAGGAGGGTCACGTGACACAAAACACCGTAGTTTATCCGGCGGCTTCCCGCGCTGGCTGCACTGCTACAGGCGCGCTGCTCCGAGATCGCCGATGCATTCGGTTGGTACGCTACCTCTCGCGCTCTGATTGGGAGCCGCCTTGGCATCTGGCGACTCCGAGCCAGACGACCGGAGCGGCCAACCGAATACGCCATTAGTTTTGCCACCGGGGGCGCGTGGCTTCCAAAAATATAATGTTTCTTGAAACCGTGGTACGTGTTTAGTTGCCTGATGACCTCATTAAACAGTACACCCAATTAACCCTTGCTCCCTCCGTGGTTTCGGTCTAAATTAAGGTCATCTACCGTTTACAAATAGTACGATGTTGACAGCTTTCGTTAAAAATTACAGCCAGGTAACAAATTCTCGCTTGGATACGGCGTCAACATACCGATCCACAAATATCGCATTCCCACCCAGGGGGCTCGGTCAGGGACAACAGCAGCAGCAGTCAGACGCTCAGGATCAATGCACCAATTTTCACTGGCAGTGACGTCAACATACGGAACCGCGCATACGCTGTCATGTATCAGGGAGAAGGGATCCGCGAGAATTTCCACATCATAAAAGCAGGAGGAGAAAAGCGAACGGAAAGGCCGAGACGTAATCCAGGCTTAGAGCCCGGATTGCTACTCGACACTGGGGAAGGGGTATACGTGGGATGAATGAGAGGGCAGGCGAGAAAGAGGGTACAAGAGCGGGGCCGCGCACAGACTGTAGTCCCTTTGTTGCCTTCTACGAAGTCGATGGTAGGGTTCGATGTCCTAGAATAGCGTCTACTGTGAATGGTTGATTGTCCAATCGGCTGAGCTCGGCTGCCAAAACACGTCTTTCCGATGAATACTGCGGGTAACGACAAAGCACATGTTCGGTTGTCTGTTCAACCTCCCAGGCGTCGCAGTAGGCACTACTGGCCATCCCGATGAGGAAGGAGTTGGCTTTCGTGGAAGCCTCTCCCAACCACAATCTATAAGGTAATGTAGACTGTAATCGAGACAGCCCACACGGAAGACGGCGCTGGAGTAGCGGGTCCTGGTTGTGGAGGCGAGGATGCACGAAGTCCCTTTCTCTTCCATTGACTAATGGAGATTCTCAGCGCGAACTGACGAAGCACCCTAGCCGCGTCGGTCCTTGAAAACGGAAGCAAGATTGTGCTTTCCCTATTATGACCTTACCGGGGAGCTGCATGGGCCAGAACGTTGCCGTTTATTCCGCAGTGACATGGCAGCCACTGAAATAAAATATTACGCCCCTTTATGACAGCCTGGTGAAATAATTCTCGAATTTCTGTCACCAGTTGGGGAAAAGGACCGTAGTGCAGGGCTGCTTGGAAACTTTGCAGGGAGCCTTTGGAGTCGACAAAAATATGGGGAGGAGCTTCCATAATGTATTGAAAGGCTTCACGGATGGCTGCAAGTTCACTAGCCGTCGAAGCTTCGTGTTCAACCATCGTTGTCGTTAGAAGGAGGCGTGCAGGAATTTTGTGCCTCTGTTTTCTTTTCCATGCCACCCACCCCGAATCTGAATTGCTTGGACCCTGCGCAATGGCGCAACCACATAGACGTCGACTTCATAACGCGAGGGACCCAGGTTCGTTTTTTTTTCTTGAGGCGCTTCCGCAATCATCATCATCGTCAGAGAAAGTTGGCTTTCTTGCAGTGCGTTTCGACGCGACATACGCCATACGTGAGATATAGAAAGCTTCACTTTAACGAACGAGCAAGTAAGCAAGTGCGCACACAAAGGAAGAAAGAGAACCTATTCAGACAAGGCAGGCAAGCTGTAGATATACGATGAGTGTCAAGTGGCATTCGACAGAGTCAACTACGAACTTTCAGAGTAGGCCCCTAAATACATGCGCTGATACGTTTTTTTATGCGGAACACAAGAAGAATGTGAAAGTTCCTTGAAGGCTTAAAAAGACTCCGGCGGGGCGGCAACTCCGCCTTATAGGGCCAACAGCGCTGCACAAGGAATGAGTGGATCCACAGCAGCTATCTAATCGCTTTTCTCCATAACCACCCTCACGCTTTCACAACGCATCCGACCTGTACGTCAGGCACCACGATAACCGCACTCCTTCCTTTTGGTCATCTTGTATTCCCAAGGTAACTTTACTCCTACTTCGCCTTCCCAAGCTTTTCGTTTAACGAGGATTACCTTAGCGCGGTTCTTGTGTTTATGTCTTCAGATACCTTATGCACGCCTCTTGACGACTTACACGGTATTTTATGGCCATCTTTGTGTGGGACCGTCGGACACAATCTTTCGTAACGTTTCCTTCCTGTTGTCCCCATCCCGACCGTCACGTGTTCGCTCGACGGTATCGGGCCCTCATACCGAAGTTTAGACGTGATATTTTGGTGTTTTATATTTGCGCTTAAAGTGACATATAATTTTTTAAATGCATAGCATTTTAGTAACTCACAATGTCACGCGGCGTTCGGCCTAGTCCGCAGCCAGGCCACTACACTATAAAAGAAACAACAGTTTCCGGCGCCCGGATTCGAACCCATGACGGCGCGGGCGGAACGGCAAGTGCCGGGCGCACTACCGATTGAGCCACGCAACCAACACGGATTTCGATGCACCGATAGCGCCTTATATCCTTCACTCATTTATGGTTTGTTTCGAAAGCGCCATAAGTTGTCACGCGCCTCCGCAAGATGGCGACACAGGTTCCGCGATCGAGACTATGATCGAGAGACCCGCCATAAGTTGTCACGCGCCTCCGCAAGATGGCGACACAGGTCCCGCGATCGAGACTATGATCGAGAGACCAGCAGCGCTGGTCGCGTCTCGTGCTGCCGGGACGCCCCGCTGTAGCCCACCGCAAATTTGATGACGTGCAGCGTGTAACAAGAAAACCAACAACCAATACGTAATCCATACGACTTGCCGGCGCACCCCCTCGGAAATGCTGTGCATTTGATCGTGCCCCTCGCGAGGGGGATGTTTCGCTCCAAAGAGATGCTCTTTTTTTATTGTGTGGCGTTGCCTTTTGCCAACAGTGTATTCCTTCTTGTTACTGTTACAATGTTGCATTTGTTATTCTCTTCAGGGGACTCAAACTTCGACACCTTGAGCGAGTACAACGCAGTTATCAGGAAATTGTTACCATTACACTGTCGTATTTGTAATTTCCTACAGTGGAAGCAAAATTTAACACCTAAAAAGAATGTTGTATGGGTTCCAGGGAAAAGAAAAGGATGCAGCCCAGTTCTCAAAAACCCGCGCTGGCATCACTGAGCACTCCACACGACCAACATGCCATTGCAATGTTTTCGTGTATGCGAAGTCTTCGCAGCAGTTGATGACATATACCTCCTTCAATGAAGAGCGCGTGATTTACAGCTTTCTCGTCCAAAGACCACGCGACATATGTACCTCAAAGTTGTGCCGCGCAAGCGTCTTGGAGGTACGGAAGAAAAAGTAGCTCTGGTGACCTCTGCCGACTTTGTTCTTCGAGCAACAATTCCGCACGCATGCCACGAAAACGAGTGGCTGTTGCGGCGGCGTCCCGCTTGCATATGGGACCGAGGCTTGCCGAGGGCGGTGTACCTCGCGAAAACGAAGCGCAATGCTGCAGAAATAACAACGACGGCTCGCTGTTGTTGGCGTCCCAAGCAGGGGGAAAAAGACAACGGAGGCTCTGAGCTATACAAGTTAACGAAAAGCGAGTGTAGGCGAGTCGGAACGAATCGAGCTAGGCCCACAGCCGCCGTGGCGTGGGACGGTGGAGACCAGTCGCTTTCAACGTCCGCACTCTCTATCTTCCTCTTGGGTACTCGGACGATTGATTCGCCTTTTTTGCAGGTGGAAACGGCGCACACTGCCATGCGCGAGGAGTTAATATACGCTTGGGCTATATGCAAACAATGATATGGGGAATTTGGGTCGGCTATTGATTTTCAATGCGTATTCGTCACATCGGTGAAACTGCGTCAGCGTACTACCGCCTCGCCAGCGTAGGAATGTCTGTTCGAATACGTACCGCCTGCGCAGAAACGTTTCAGTTCGCCGTGTAAACTTCATGTTCATCTTTGGCCAACCTTTGCTGCTCCAAGGATACAACTCTGCTAAAAAATGCCGAAGGCGAAACGCAGCGAGGTAAGCCACCGGAACGTTTTCACAGAAGAGCCTGCTTAACTTGTATAATACTAAACTGCGGGAAACCACTCCTGCGCTAAAGCCGCCGTTTTTAAACTGAGAACCTACACGAACAAGAACTTTTCATTTCGCAGGGCAGGATTCACGAAGGTTGGCCTTTGCTGGCAGTAGCAAGAGATCGGTGGGCACGGGCCAAGATGGAAATGTCATTCATTGTTGGATAGCACTATCGATTTTCAGGTTACAGAAGTCGCGCCAAAAGCGGCCTCGGATAATACGTATTAAATTTCCACTTGAAGTGGAAGACTGAATGAGCGCATTTAAAGGGGTCCTGAAATACCTTCCGCCGATGCCTGGATGTACATGTACCCAAATAAAGCAATGTATTTGCAATCTCCCCCCGCAAAAATTTTGTTAAAGCGATGAGCATTAGCTGAGAAATCGTAAATCAAATACCGCGCATTATCGTCGCTCCGCGTTTCCTCCTCCTTTCGACGGCGCGCGAGCCTTGCCTCCCATGATGCTGCGCTCCGCAGCGGTGACGTACTTCCGCTATTGCGCTGCTCAGACTGTCGTCTGCTACGGGCAAGCTTTGTTGACACCATGAATCCCGCACTCCGCTCGAGGCTGGAAAATCGAACGAAAAATCTGACCGCATGTATGCGCCGGCCTGGCCTTGCCCTTTCGCGGTGTACGTTGCAGCAGTTGCTATCGGCGCCCGCGGCACGTGACTTTTTCTCGGCGGCGAACTCGCAGCCGCACGGGGAGGATCGTGCGCTCGTTCCCTTTGATGCACCGCTCACTGTTTATCCAAAAAGCGCCGTATCAGATGTGGCCCCGCTGGTGCCGGGTCTCATTTTGCGGCGGTGGTAATTCCTGCCGGCGGCATGTGGAAAAGACATTTTAAACCGATACAGAACCCGTGCACAAAACGCTTCAATCATGTGACCAGTTCAGCTTGGGGCGACGCGTGGTGGAGAGCGGCGACGTTGGCAATACTTGCTCCGCCGCGGCTCTGAGATTTCTAGCGCTGGAGCGAGCGCCATTTCTTTGACAATCTCAAACAACGGTTGCCTTGGCAACAAGGCACAAACCGCTCCAGAAGTCAGTTACGGTTGCATGATCCCGGTTCAGCTCGGGGCCCCACCTCGCGACATGTGGGCACTGCAGGCGTACCACTCACTCCCATTGGGAAGTGCGAGATGCGTTTGGCATTACAGGAGGCGATGGTGTGCGTGTTGTGGACGCCTTTGTTTCGCGATGAAATGCGATGTTGTGCTTCTGCGGGTGGATAGTGCTTCCCATGGCCTGGATTATCTTTCTCGAGCGACGCACGACTAAACCTCGCATGGGGTATGTGCAGTGAGCGTGGCTAAAAGCCATCTCGGCTTGTGCGCCAGAGTTAAGTGATTTGCTGTTCGTCCCCGCAAACCGCGCGTGAGGTGAGTGCCGAATTTACGACGGGCAGGAGGAGGCAACCCATCGTCTTTCAATCGCGGTTCTGACTTGCAACGCATGTTGTGACATTGTGTTCGTTCGAAACGCATCTCTGAATTGTTTTGAAGTTGAATAAACGCATGCGTCGAACCCGGGCATTCGGCTCAGGGCGTTCTCTGCGATTGCACGAAAGAAGTGCTACGGGGATTCGACGCTTTCTTTATGGTACGTACTCACGTAAGATAATATCATGTCGTGGTATGGCCGTGTTGCATTCAATACAAACGGTCAAGCGTTTGCTTACACTTGTTTCGTTTGTCGTAAAATGTCCAACCGGCACCCTCACCTCATACCATCTACGTAGACGCTGCTAGCTACCCCTCCCGAGCTGCATTCTCCATAGTAGCGCTCTCCGAGGATAGCACACCTCAGGACTCCCTCACTGTCCTCACGAGTTCAGCCACAGCGGCGGAGGAGGCGGCCATATCCCTCGCCCTAGCCCAAGACCCCTGTCCAGACACCATCCTGTCAGATTCACAATCCGCAATCAGAAATTTCCAAGCTGGCCGGATATCCAAAATTGCCCTCCAAATTCTACCCCGAAAACCCCCTCCTCACCCCGTGGTCTTGTTGTGGGTCCCCGCCCATACAGGAATAGGTGCCAACGAGGCGGCCAACCGAGAAGCTAGAGCTATGACCACCCGAGCAGGCCCTTCGTTGGAGACCAACCACGGCCTTCCCAGCTCCCGGGACATTCTCATCTCCTACAGGAAAATCACACAACATTATCGCCTCCTCCGCCGCCACTATCCCCCCCCCCCCCCCCGCACCCCAGCCTCACACAGGAGGAGGCCAGAACCTGGCGCCTCCTCCAAACGCACTCCTTCCCCTACAGAGCCTCCCTCTCCCACTCACACCCTTCCCTGTTCTCCTCCTCACTCTGCCCACTCTGCGGCGCCCGGGACTCTCAACTACACTCACTCTGTGACTGCCCGCGCTCCCCTTTTCCCCCTTTCCCCACACCCACCCACTGGGAGCAGGCCCTGCGGAGCTCGACCCTGGAGACCCAGACCACCCTCGTCTCCAGGGCCCAACAGGTCGCGGAAACCCTCTGGGCCACCGCCACCTCCTCCCCCTGACCCAGCCGTAAAATAAAGTGGTTCTCTCTCTCTCTCTCTCCAACCGGCACTCCGCTGGCAGATCAGCCGGCGAGTCGACGCTGAGCAGACGACACATCTCCTTGCCGGAAGTGCGTGAAAAAGCCGCCCAATAGCAGGATGTCTAGCTCATGACGAACATCTGGGAATCGATGATGTAGACATGTGAAGATGTCGGCGTCCAAAAACACGAAGGGACGGGTGAGAGAAAATGAGCTTTCCGCTGCGCGTAAAAGAGTAATACTTGGCACAGATGACGTTGACGACCCAACCTAACGATTGCGCTAGTTCATTTAGGGTGCTCAAAACGCCTTTCAGGGCCCCTTTAAATCATGCTTACTTTTAAGAAGCTTTCAGCCTGGCGCTGGGAAGCATAACACGAGTTACAGTGCGTACTCCGAGGTTTAGCGCTTTTTAATACAGAGGACAACCACAGGACAGATAGAACGTACAGGACGTGTAGGTCTTTCTGCGCTGTGGTTGTCCCCTGTAGTTTCTATTGAGTTTATTTTACAACCGTGTTGCCGGACGACCAGGAGAAAAGCTGTTGAAAGAGCTTCAAGGGCCTTGGAAACAATCGTCTCTCTCTCTTCGAGTATTTACGGATACTAACGAACCCAATATCACACCTTAGTGAGTTACCGTAGCTGTCATTTGTGTGTTGTGTACTGAATAGTGTGTTGTTTACACACCTGGTGCCGATGTGTGAATTTTTTTTGTAACCGGCATGGTAAAACTCGGGAATGCGGTCTGAAAGGATTTGTCTTCCCGATAATGAGGTGTGACGACAAAATCCAACATTGATTCACTCGAAAGATTGATTTGTTATAATAATACTGATACCACATTTGTTGCCAACTTCAGTCAAATATGCTATGGAATAAAAAAAACAGAGAATAGACGTAAGGCTTAGGAGCTCCTATTCCATACTAGAGTTACGACGCATTACTACCCGCTTCTAAGATTGGCTGAGCGCAATTAAAGTGCGGTCATAAGCTTCCAATATAAGGTATGCACGCTTGGAATGTATATGATATTTTATAGCATTCAAAATGGTGGGGAAATAATAGAAGTTCCAAACTTACGTGTATATAACTATATACGTGCTGTGTAGCAAAACAGGAATTCTTGGCAAAATGCGACCGACAGATATCTAGTTGCCATTAAGACGATTCGGTTGTCAAGGTATGCAGGTATGTGGACGATTTTCTTGTTGACATAGGGCACGTTCGGCCCGATGACTGAAAAAAAATGGTTGCGGGTGTGCTCCGTGTTTTCGCTCAGTGTGCAAAGGGTCGTAACTTCCCACTCGAGATGCCGGAATCGGGTGCTCTGCAGTATTTCGACGTGCGCCTTCGACGTTCGACCAGTCGGCCCATTCGAAGCTCGTGAAGCGGCGCATAGGGAAGAATGTTATGAAGGCGGCCGTCACTAGGTCCTACCCGCACTAAATGCAGACAAGCTTGCTGCCGCAAGCTGAAAGATTGAAAATGGCGGGCTATCTACCACAAATGGTGGCTTGTGTGGCGGAGAGTCTTTCGAAGGAAGTGAAGAGCGCCCAAGCGACAGGTATGGATGCCCCGAGGGGGAAAACCCGTGTGGTGGATGTGTCATATGTGCACCAGATGTCACACTGCCTGAAGGAGGTCGGCGTGGTAACTGTATGAAGCAGGTTGTATTATCGACTCCTGAGAAGCATTCGAAGATGGCGAGAAAGGTCAATGAGCCACGCAGTGAGCCCGGCTGCGGCACAAAACATGCAAGAATATTTGTGGAGCGCGCGACGTGTGTGGGTTGCCGGACCACTCTGGACTACACTCGGTGCTACGTCGGTCAAACCGGCAGGTGTCTCAACGATAGTTAGAGTGAGCACCGCGCAGCTGTGAGTGGCAGATGGTGGCTGGCCACCTCGCTGACCATTGCCGTAGGTGCGGGTGCACGCCGAAACTCATGCAGACGGGCATCTTGTTTGGATGTAGTTCTCAAGCTGATAGGGAAGTGTTCAAGGCTTTTGTGATTCACAAGAAGGGCGACAAGTGCGTCAGTGCACCATCTTTGGCACTTTCAGCCACATAAATCTATTTTTTGGTGAGAAAAGGGGTGTCTCTTAACCAAGCGTAATTGGTGACTGGTGTGGCACGTGTCGGTAAAGAACATGACCTGTAATGTTACCAGATATTGTTTGCGCTTCAATGTAAGTTGTAGTAATTGGGAGTACAAAGATTGCGGCGTTTTATTTTCACGGCCTGGTGTGTGTGTGTGTGTGTGTGTTTGTTTATTAATTGCAATAATGAACATAGGTGCTTGTTTTCTTGTTCCCTATTGGCATAAAAAGTTCAAGTCTAGCGTGACTTTCGTCTTTTCTTTCTTCGTCCTGTGTTAAAGTTTGCTGGTATGAGTTCACTAGCAACCCGACAACGCTGTGAAACACCGTCATCGCGCGAGCGATTTTCTAACTCAACACTGACTGACTGACAAAAGCGATGCTGTAATTACGCGAACCTGTTTGTCGCGTCATAACCAATGTTTGTTGAAACAATAACTATAAACCTTAATGACATAGGCCCACGCGGGTGCCACCAGAAGTAAACTGAGCAGCACAGCTTACAAAGCAGCATCACTACTCCACACAGGAACAGCGACGGGAACCAAACGCGTTTTCGCACGTCCTCCTGCTTGGGGAGAAAAATCAGTTTCTGTTCGTGGTGGAATGGAGTATTCTAATCCTACACGAAGTCAAGATAGTAACTTTACGGTATATACCTGTGTATACTACATAACTGCTGACGGTACGAAACATCCGCCTACACGGAAGGGTTAAACTTGTAGCCGATATTACTGGACAGTTTATTTCATAACTCATAGTTTGCGGCCGGACAAGTGCTGAGAATACCATAACACACAAAATATTTTAATTGAAACGAAGTTTTACAATGTTGTCGTAACTATATTACCGTAAGCATGGTTCACATTATTCTTAAAAGTTGGATAACAAAATATAGGGATGCCTTTCTTCGCCGCAAGGTGACTTGGAGTCTCTCACATTGGAGGCAGAATTATTAGGTTCACTTCATCGGTACTTGCCCTAACTCAGAACGCCTGCTTGCGGAAACCCACAAATGTAATTATAGCAAAAAATACGCAAACGCCGCCTGGCACCGCTTAGTACTAACTTCGTTTTTATGTACAATCTCAGTTTCCTGCCCGGGTAGTTTCGAACCGACAGGTATAAGACCGATGGGCTGACGTTTCTGCTGGCGCTTTCCAGTTTTGCAGAGGAAGAATGTTTGCGTGTAGCTGTCTTGAATATCCGATTTGGCAGGACCTTTTTTATGTATTTTGACTCCCCTACATAGTTGTTTATTTACTTTATGGCCGTCATGCAGTCGTTGTTACCTACGCTAAAAAATAAGTCATTTCGCCCTCGAAAGACGTAGCGGAGTCGGTGGCCTGGTTAACTTTGCTATGTTGTGGTTAAGGCACGTTCCTTAGGTCCTTAGTATGGCTACACGCGTTAAAGTTGCCTCTGGCTACAAAAGGTAACAATATTGCTCCAGAAAAGTATTAAAATTTGTTTTTTTTATAAAACTGAAACTGAAGCTGAAAACTGAAACAGGGAGTAATTTGAAGCGTCATGTCAGATGAAGAAAAAAATATGTTGCCCTTTTTTGTTGATCACGGCTTTTAGACAAAAAAAAAAGAAGCCTTGTGGCTAACCAAGCCAAGTAGCAAGGAATGTCGCTATCTGCAATGGCGGCGCCCACGACGGTCCGCGACTACAGCGCCAGATTTCCCTCCAGTGTATATTATGTGAAACTATACGGTCTGCCCGGGACTTCAATCCCCAAAAGGACCGCGCTGCAGGCCCCAGGCGACAGACTAGCGAGTCGTCCCGAAAGAGCATTCGCCACAGCCGAAACGTGGTCAGCCAGTCAGGTCACTCAGTGCGGGAAACAGTCCCAAGCTACAACGAAACGAATTTCAGACCGAAACGCAAAGTTTAGGGACGTAACCCCGCGAAATTTATGGGAATTTACGAATCCAATTTAGAAATGAATGCCCCTACATTGCTGCTTCAATACGACGTCCGTTTTTTTGTAGAATTCGGCCCCAGCTTTAACTCTAATGCCAGCAGGCGGTAAATAAGCAAGGTTACCAAGCACAAGACATTTGTTCTGCCTCAATTGCGTGTGTCAAATAAAATGTCGCCTGCTAGGTACCTGATTTCACGTCTTTTGCATATGCGTGGTAGAATAGGTGTGAAATGTTTTTTTTTTTTTTTTTTGCGGAATATTGTCAGCAAACTTACCTGCACGTTACGGTCTGGAGCGCGTTAGAATCATGCAGATACGGTATATGGAAAATGCATTGTTCTTTTAGTGCGTAAAATGCGTGGGTATGTTTCGTGGGAACAACGCCCTGATGCAGGGAATTTTATTACTTACGTAACTAAGGGAATGTAAGCACTCCAATAAAAATAAATACACCTAATTCCCTTGAATGGAATTCAACAAAGTGCACTTTAAGAGTAAAAAAAATTGTACATCACTCCCAGCTTGCGCATGTCCAATCTCAAAGGAGAAACGCCGGCAATTACCTCCCTAGGAGGACGGTCTATAGCAGCCTTATTTTAGCAAATAATTAGGAAGGCATCTTCGCACTAATACTTACACCGTCAGAATGCCTTACTTACGGCACTTCCAGTGCGTTTTCTACTCGTTGTGTTAACAGCACTTTACAAATAAACATCCATCCGACATTCTTTGCATTTCAATAAGAGCCGGTGAAGAAGAAGTTGAAGGGCTCTCGAGGCAACGGTGCTGGGCGGCGCGCAAGGGCCAGGCACGACCGGCCGGGTGAGACGTTACAAGAATACGCCCTACGCGTTTTCCAGGCAGCAACTCTAGTGCCTGTGGTGGTGACACGGCTATCCGCGAGGACGATCCGGGAGACTGCCTGCGCTTCGGCGGCATATTCAGGCCCTACCTAACTGCCTGTCTTCTCAGACGAGACTAAATTGAATTGGTGAGAGGCTCTTTCCGTATTCAATCCTGTCCACCAGACAGCATGCGTTGATCGTGTATAGCATACGTGATTGAGATGCCCAGTGAATACAGTCGCTTTTGTCAAATGCACAGTTTCTTACGGTGTCACAAGTTTCTTGATTCATCTCCCTAACCTTGTTGAGTGCCTTGCCGTATGTTTTACTACAGTTGGTCAATACTTTCCTATTATGCTACAAGGATGTGGGAGCCATCACCGCGAGATCTGTGCGCACGTACTCTACATGCTTCATTAACCAGAAATTATAAGAGGCTATGCTTACCTCTTTTTTAGCGCTAACATCCATGTTGTACATAAATTGAATGTTTGCCTCTATAAAATTATCTTACAATCATTTGTCTACTGCGCACTCCTATGATTACATTTGCGCGGTGGGTATGTCAGGCTGACGGCGCGTATGTGAAGCTGACGATGCTCACTAGAAGACTTGGGTCCATCTTTTCAGACTAGTAACTCCATCTAGCGGTACCAACAGGAGCTATGTAGACAGGTAGTTCGTATTGTTACTAGCGAAGTGCCCCTATTCCTCGCGGCACACTTCGTGCTACACGTGGAGTATTTGCAAGTGCTAATTTTCTCTATCGCAATGATGTCTGCAAGGGACATTCAACCTCGATACAGTTCTTATTGAGGTAGTGAGGTGAGGCGAAGTGTCTTTTATTTCATGTTATCGTTAGTACATCGTTAATACATCGCATGTTTCCCTCGCGACCAGTCTATGCTTTACGCGTGCAGTTATTATGCGAGCTTTGACATACGCGTCACCTGAGGGTTCACAGGTATCTCTGGGGAGTCAGGAGCAAATATCGGTGCATCATTCGTAGGTACTGTTGGGTACGGAAAGCCCAAGTTTTAAATGCAGAGCATTTAAGTAACTCACGATGTCACCCGCGTTGGCGTCCGTAGTCCGCATCGCTCCCCGTCGGTGTGGCATTGGATTGGATTGGATTGGATTGGATTGGATTGGATTGGCTTGGCTTGGATTGGATTGGTTTGGATTTGGATTGGATTGGATTAAAGTGGATTGTGTTGGATTGTGTTGCGTCATAGCCGCGCCACGTTGCGTCATAGCCGCTCCATGTTGCGTCATAGCCGCGGCAGGGGGTTCACGGCACGTTTCACGTTTCACCATCGACTTCATCGACAATGTCTACGCGGGAAGAGAAGGCGGCGCGGCGGCGTGCTGCGGATGCTGAGCGCAAGCGCCGCAAGCGAGCCGCCGACGCCGAACTTCGCCAGCGAGAAGCCGCAGCCATTCGTGAACGTCGGGCGGCGATGCGGGAGGGAAAACAAGCACAAAAAGAACAACTCCTGCTGGCGCAGTTTCCGGCAGGGGGCGCGCGAGCACTGCGAAGGCGGGAAATTTGAAATGCGTCGGGTGGTAGCAGTGAGCGGATAACGGCGCTACAGCCCATTATGGCGAATCAGTGCTCTGCATTTCCAACAGTTTTCACGTAGAGTGGAACGGCTGTAACTTTTTTATATGGGAGGCAGAAGACGTGCATAACAGATATCCTGTTAAACCCAAAAGGAAAACAATGTCGAAACTTACATGGGGCTGTAGCAGATTGTAGATTTGCCTTTGTAGCTGTGGGGATTTCCCTGGGATAAGTGAGTTCAGGGTAATTTCATCTTGATATCGTTTTTTTTATTTATAGGACTGCTCTTCATTTAAATCGCGATTAGTTTTATTTAAATGCACGAAAGTGTTTCATGTACAACACTCTAACAGGTTACTTACTGTTTTGTGGGAATGAACCCGTTGTCACAAGTGCGGAAAGAAAACGTTCAGCGGCGTGAGCTCCCCATGCGCGCCGATTCCGCGTGCCGACTTTGCTATTGCTGGTTCGGTTTTCTTAGTTCTTTCCGACGCCACTGCAGCGGCTAGCGCCGTAATTGATCCCCCATTTCTCTGCTGTACACGCGTTTTCTCGGCCTGCCATTCTTGTTATTTTACCTTTCTTGTAACTATATATTCTTTTGCCGGTTCACACCAAAGAAGAGCACACCTTCTTTGGGTTCGACGGTGCACTCAAACAAGATTTTTTTAACACGAAATTGTTCCTTGGCGAGGCTGGTGAAAGTGCGCACGCGGTTGGCGTCAACTGAACCCGCACCCACCCGGATGCTGTCGGCAAACAACTGTCCACAGCTGCTAACCCTTTGCCAACGCGTTCCGTGGCGTTCCACGCGTTTGGTCGCACGTACATCCGGAAGAATAAAACCCATAAATATTACCAGCGCAATTTTTTGCGTAGCATGGAGCAGAAACAATGAACAGAAGGAATCACTTTGCGCGCACTGTTTTATATGTTGCATCAAAAGAAAAAGGAAAAACAGGAAGAAACCTTCGGCGCCCGGTCAATTACCATTGGCTTACGATGCATAGTACGAAGAAAAAAAACATGCGTACGGCAGAAAATTCTCGCGCAGTCTTAGTTGGCGTTCACATTATGCTGATTCAGTATAGTAGCAGCATGATTAGTGAATCTTGAAAACGTAGCTGCAGCGAGTCTGATGCTGAGGTTGTTGGTTATATTCGACTTAGGCAGGAGGCTTGGCCACAAACATAGCCAAAGAAACCCTTTTGCGAAAGAATATGCGGAAAGGTCGTAACGTTGCAGACAAATGCAAGTTATTCGGAGAGGTCCCACTATGACTACTGGACCTGAACGAAAATTTCCTTTCAGGGCAGCATTTCTTCTCCCGCAAACGAATGTATTGAAATTTCCAATTCAGCAATTTCCTAAAAACCGCGACAGATACAGTTGACTTCGCGGCTACCGCAATATCCCCGGTGTTGGATTTAGCCAGCAAGGAAGGAGCCAAGCTAAAGAACAATGTTGTGTACTGACATTTCTGATGCACATAATGATACAGTCGAACACGGATATATCGAACTCCAAGGGGATCGCGAAATAGTTCGATATATGAAAAATTCGATATAAAAATATGGGCTCTGAGACCTCACCTATGGCGGACGATCTCTTATCGATCGTCTCATTCAAGAATGACAACTAATTCGGCACTCACGACGCAACAGGACGCTTTATTTCTGTGAAAAAAAATCGCTAATCTTGGCCTGCTTCTTCGTCCTGGAAATGAAATAAAAGACGCTGGTCTCGATCTTCTCGAGGCTGCACAACTAGAAAATTCCAGCAGTACGCTGCGCCTTCGCACATCATGCACAACACGCACGCAAAAGAACAGCGCGCACGTACCACAAAAACTTTGAAGGTAACAATTCCAAGGCTCTCTGAACGGACTCCGAAAAAGCGCTCGCGATGGTCATCTCCGAGAGAAACAGTGATCTCCAAAAGGTGCGGGACAACTCGCCAAACAGCAGCAACAGCAGAAAAATGCAAAAGGAGGAGGATGCCATCAGCGCCTTCGTTCCCTCTTCCCTTTCCCGAGACGACATCGGGGGAAGACAAACCCAAAGAGAGAAAAAAAAAACTCTTTTTCGGCAATCCGGGAACGTATGCAGCCGAAAAAAAAGGACGTGCGCAGTCGGGGCATCCCTACCTCGCGCTGTCACATTTTCTGAGCGTTTGGGCTTGTGTGCCTATAGGGATTTAGCATACCGGGCTCCGTCCGCTAACGCTACGGCGGCCGGTAGCGGGGCCCGATTGGGCAAGGGCAAATTCGTTCAGGTAGGGGGGATTAGTTCCGCAAGCCAGTCTTCTCCATGCCCGCGCATTCCTCCACTTCCTCCTCAACCTTAATCGGGGGTGCAGCGACCACCGAAGAGCACCTTCCAGCTCGCACGGCGTTCGATATACCCAATCTCGGGAAAAATACGGTTCGATATAAACGTACGAATTCCTATACTTTTACACAGAATTTTCAAGGGGATAATTTATGAGTTCGATATAGACAATAATTCGATATACCCGTGTTCGATATATCCGTGTTCGACTGTATAAAACTTCTATTCGGCGTTTTTTAATGGATCCATAAACATTTCGGCAACTAAATTTTAATGGGCCACTGAAGTATTTTTTGCTCCCTTTATTGTAGTAAACATAACTATATAGCTAAATAACAAATTAACTATAAAATTGATTGCTTGTTTCTTTTCAGGGTCATGGCTCCGCGCAGTACACTTCTTCGCTCGTACGCTCTCAAAATCAAGGAAATTTGCCCCGAACTTCCGTCAGTCGATACATTGGTTCGCAAATTCAGGTCGCCAGTTACAGGGTTTGGGGACCACCATCTTACGTTCCCAGTCATGTGCACCACGGGGAGTGGCAGGGAGGCGAACGAAGTATGTCCAGTATTCCAAGAAATAGCGCTGTGGAACGAACTTCTCGCCTTTTTAAATATGGAGCTGATAGAAGTGGCCCCAGGCCGGCTTAATGCCGCTCGGCTGCCCGGCACCAATAGGATAAATGGCAAGCCTCAAGATATCCAACGCGCTGCAGTGTGTATCCACTGGCTCCTCGTCGAACACAAGTGTGTCGAAGCCATAGAACCAGGCGGCCCCTTGTTCGCCAAATACCCTCAGCTTTTTATCGACGCCCTCGCACGAAGCAGCTCCGTGAGGTCCGTGCGCCTCAGCGGTCATGACATCGACGTTGACGTGGCTATGGACCTCTTTACCAGGACATCTAAGAAGATTCAAATAGAAGAACTGCAGCTTGACAACCTTGAATTTCTAGGCGAAACGAGGAGACTACAGGCATGTTTGGTTCTGTGGTTGCGAAATTTGGCATCTTTGAAGTCCTTAAAGTTGACCCGACTGTACGGGCCTTGGGATGCCGACTTGTTCGCGTACGCGCTCCAGTTTCACGCAGGTATTTCAACACTGACAGTTGATATGCACCTGGTGGAAGGAGAAAAGCGGGTATTCTCTGCATTCCTGGCGAGCAGCACTGCCTTGACCGAACTGGTTCTCGTTGGAAGCGGATTTCAGGGTCATCATGAGGCCGATTATGTGCTGGAGGCACTCGGAAGCAACAGCGCACTGCTGAAGCTTAGCTTTCATCGCTACAGCTTTGACGTGATCGAAGCGACGCTGCTGTCAGACGCGTTGGTAGCTAATACGACTCTCGAAGAGGTTACATTCATATGCTGCTATTGGGAGTTCTTTACGCATTGGATTTATAGGGGGGAATTTCTCCGAATCCAATTGGAAGATGCCAAGCACCGCTGGGGCCTGTGGTGGCGTGTGGATCCATTTGTGAACGCCATCAGAAACAGCGCGTCGCTGAGGAAGCTGCATTTTGACACCAGTCATTTCCTCGATGCAGAGCTGACGAGACTCCTGGAAGCAGCCCAGGACCGCAACTCATTTCGGGAGCTGCACTTTGATAAGCTGGTGAGGCCTTCTGTGGGAGAATTCTGGTCCTTAATAGAAAACAGCGGAGCCTCCGAGAAAGTAAAAATCGGCACCTTCTCCTCGAAGTCTGAGTTATTTGCCGACTGCCTGGAAGTATTCCCTACGTGGCCCTCAATCGAACAGCACGCGTTCTATGACCTCAGCTCTGCGCAAATGCTCAATATCTGCGGCGCACTAACGTCACACGACTGCATCTCAACATTGCACCTAATCCTCAGTGATCCTCAGGATACCATTAGTGAGCAATGTGCCCTTTCCCTTGCGTTTTACTTGGCTTCTACAGCTGCGCTGAAGGAAGTCCACTTCCATTTTGATGCCACACACGACGCTGTCCACATCATTACGGAAGGCCTGGCCAGAAACAGGAGCCTTGAAAGGCTCAGCATCAAGGGTTTCGACGTCCGCAGAGACAATGCATTCGCCATTTGCGATTGGCTTCGGCAAAGCAGGACTCTTTATCAAATTACATGGCTCTGTCTTTTTGGACGCCAAACAGCAACCGACATTATATGGAAACTCTCGGAAACCCTGCAGAACAGCTACACTCTGACCTTCCTTCGAGTGGACGACTTCTGTCCTGCTAACCCACAGTGGCAACAGGTGAAAAATATTGTCCGTCGAAATTCCGCCCTCGTGGAGCGCGCTGCACACTTTGTCCTCGGGGTCAGAACCAGGATCTGCTCGGCTGCATACGAGCTCGTGTCATGGCATCCGCTCGTACTTCGCAGGGTGGAAACGCTTGCGTCTGTTGGTGAGCAAGACGCCCGTCAAAAACTCATGGAGGCCGAGCAAGCTCTCCAAAATGACTTCTGGCGCCTTTCTGGTGTCGTAAAGGAGGGACTGAGTTGTGAAGCTGGTGATAACGGTCAAATGCAAATCAGCCAACTTGGCATGGACGCTTGGCTTACTGTACGGAAGTTCCTGAATGTTTCTGATGTAGTGGACGCTAAGCCGATCCTGAAACAAACTCGCAGCCAAAAAGCAAACATAAAGTATTGACTTCTAGAACTACCTTCAAGTATGAAGCGACCGGGAAATGACAAACCACAATTTGTAATGTTACCATATTTATTAGCGTTGATCCTTACCACATCAGGAATTATCTTTCAATACTTGAAATCATGAACAGAACGTAACCTTTCGGCACATAATTTGAATAATGTTGATATATGAGCAGTGAGGTTTTTCTGCATCTTAGTAAATTATGGCCCTTTGTAAACAATCAGCGCAGTGAGATGATGGTGTTTTACCATGAACGAGCCGTTAATAAAAAGGGAGATAACCCTACAGAGGTTTTCAGGTTTCCTTGATTTGTTTCAGGCTATGCGGAACAAATCTTGTGAATCGCGTCGTAATACTCACCGTGAGGGATCTATTTTGTTTGATAAAGTTTGTGTGCTCAATACAAGGACGAGTTTACATCCAGGTCCTCAACTATCTTCATAGCACTCTGGACCGAATAGTTAGTACATGCAGGCAGCTACAGCATGCCGCACGACGGGACAGGACCATTGCCCCAAAACGCGTATATTTACGCCGACATTCACCAGCGCTTTAACGGCCGGACGCACAATGCAGCCACATTTTTTTTACGCGCCTGAACTCCAATCCGACCAGGTCTACCATATGTAGAGGGGGCATTAAAACAAATACGACAAATGCTGCGCAGGGCCTCAGCGGCGCCTCACAATAAATTACCGGCGTTGTTTCTCGAGGCAGCATCTTCCCTAACAGTAGGCCACAATCTCCAAAGCTCAGCAAGAACTGCGAATATGTGCAACTTACCGACTTCCCTCGCAGGCTGCGCGCTCCGCTCTTCGTATTTCGTTTAATACCCCTATACGGGGGATAAAACACCGAGAGCAATAATTGGCAGTATTGTCGTCCCTCCCGTGACCATGTATCCGCTGAGAAGATGGTCATCCAGTGAAAATCGCGTGAAGCTGTTTTTAGAACGAAGCTGTTCGCCGCTGATCTGTCGGGTTTTATGTCACCATCCTTGTCTGCAGAAAAAATTGGCTCCAAACCACGCTGTGAACCTTGTTGGAAAGCAAAGCTGTGAACGACCCCCACAACCATTCCACGTGTGACGTCACTTGAATTCACACACGTGGCTATAGAAGGAGTGAAACCAGATATAATGCTAGCCGTTACCTGGGATTCGCGGGGGCGCCGTCTCAAATGCAGCAGCGTCCGCCACACCCGAGTTAGAGCGGCGAACGCCGCCGCTGTAGCCCGTCCGTGTATCGGAAGAAAGAAAAGGGAGAGGAGCCTGTTTCGAACGGTAAGACAGGGTACCTTAGCCATCCTGATGTGGTATCTCGGGGCTACACCACCGCGCGACACAAGCGCAGACACCGAAACAATCCGGCATGCGAGCTTAGTGATTTCCATTTAGACAAATTTAAAATAATTAGTTTCGTAAGTTTGAGAATTGCGCGAAAGCTGACAGAACTTTCAAAAAACCTATTTATTAGAGACAGTTGCTCCTTTCGCTTTTCTTAATACCTGTTACAACACAACCGAATTGGTATTCATCAATTTACAAAAACGCAGTCCCATTCGTGACAAGTAGTGGACAATAGGTGGCGTTTCTCTAGCGGCCACATGTCTGTAAGCAGTCCCTACATTTTGTTTTCTTGCCCTGCAAATTAATCCTTAACATATCTTTGCCGTACGACCACTTATTTCCGCCAGGTCCGGGTTACCCAGGAGGTTCTGTCGAACAAGTTAATCAAGCCGTGCGAAGTAGGCGCGCAATGGACGCGAAGCTGCGCCAAAACAGGCCCAACTCCGTCGCTAAAGTCGACAAGAAAGCCGACGGAAGGGTCCAGCCGACGCTCCCGCCAGGGTGAGCACGGGGAACGCTGAGTAATAGCGCCCTTTTGCCTCGCCATCTACACTGTGTTCCGTGAGTGAAAGCGCCCTCCGCCTCTCCAGTCACGTTGGGAGTTTCTTGTACCGCACGCCACGAAAGAACCGTTGGCTGGTAGAGGTAGAAAGGTTTGCTTTGAAACGCAACCGTTGTTGCGTACACATACACGAGAACATACCAGCAGGCGTGTAGTGGCCAACACATTAACAGGATTGCCGGACATTTGGTGGAACCTCAGGTTTCAGAGTCTAACATCGCTTCCAGGTACTCGCACTAAGGCGTACAAAGGGTTTCAGTTTGCTTCAAACGTCGGTAAGCTCGACGGTATTGCTACTTACAGTCAACACTCAGCAAAAGAAAATATAATACAGGCCGAGGGGTATTTCGCAAGGTTGACTATAGGTAATAAATCCGCCGTGCTACAAAACGCGAATTAACACATACTCGCAGCGATGCCTCAGCCAACGTTTTCAGGTATTTTTATACCGTTTGGCTTTCCGGTGTAAGTGCGTTAGCAGACCCCGGCAGAAGTACTTTGACGCTGTTTGGCAACGTCAAAGCACTTTCTACCACATTATTATAATTATTATTATTATTATTATTATTATTATTATTATTATTATTATTATTATTATTATTATTATTATTATTATTATTATTATTATTATTATTATTATTATTATTTTTAAACATGTCCTCATTCCTAATCAACATGGATTTATGCGTGGTCGTTCAACTTCCACGAACCTTGTATGCTTCATGGAGAAGGCTGTCCCAGCAATCGTTGGTAGAAGCCAACTGGATGTGGTCTACTGTGACATGAGCAAAGCCTTTGATGTTGTCAACCACTCGTTATTGCTTGCAAAGCTCACTCTGTTAGATGTACACGCTTCTTTGGTGGGTCTTATACGTTGTTATCTCAAGGAGCGATATTGCTATGTAAGTGTTAACGGTCAAACATCATTTAGGTACAAAGCAACCAGTGGTGTACCCCAAGGCTCCGTCCTGGGTCCCCTTCTTTTTTCCATTTTCATTAACGATGTTGCTTCTGCCATTCAAAATTCTTCTTTTTTGTTGTACGCTGATGATATAAAAATCTTTAGAGAAGTGCGTAGTGTTCAGGACTGTAATTCTCTTCAGGTTGATATTGTGTCATTCCATCGTTGGTGCACCAAAAACGACCTTATTTTGAACCCTTCAAAAACTAAAGTTGTCTCCTATAGTAGAAAAACTCAACAACTGCAATACCCTTATGAAATTGCAGGCACCACACTGCCGAGGGTGACCGAAATTCGGGACTTGGGAGTACTGTTTGATTCTTCTCTGACTTTCTCTTCCCACATTGCACAAATTACCCGTCGGTCTCTTCGTTGTCTGGGTGCTGTTTGCAGGTATTCTAGAGAGTTTAAAGGTCCGCTTCCTTTCTTAAAGTTGTATTCGGCTCTCTGCTTACCTCTTCTTGAATACGGGTCTGTTGTCTGGAATGGAACTTGCAAGTCCAATAGTGACCGTATCGAAAGGGTTCAAAATAAGTTCCTTTCTATCTTTAAGCACCGCTTCCGTCATGTGCAAGACGACGCAAACGGCATCATGTCTCTTCTGAAAAGCATTCCTTCCCTTCGGTGTCGACGAATGCGAGCTGATATTATCTTTCTCTATAAACTTCTTCATGGTAATATTTTGTGTGACGATTTGGTTACACTTATCAATGTCAATTTGCCAAATAAACTTTTCAGAAAATTTCCAGCTTTCAGACCAGTTGCTTTAAATAGCCGACGCTCGTCCATCTGCCGAATACAATGTGCATATAATGAATATTCCGTTCGGCTTGATATATTCCAGAGCTCCTTTACTTTGTTCTCTAATGAGTTGAAAACTGTTGTAGCTTAAGTCCTTTATGTCATTCCAAATTTATGTACCCTATGTATTATGTGCAAACTGTTCTTGCTTGCTTTTCACTTTTTCTTGTTTTGTGTTGCTTGAATATTTGTACGTTTTTAGTGTCAGTGTTGGTAATGCTGAAGCTTTTCCCCCCTTTTTTTTGGAACTTCCTAATATGTTGTTAGAAAACCTTGGCTATATACGTATACTCTATGTCATGTTGATTCAATATTTGCTTGTATAGTTCCTATTTTTCACATCTACTGAACGTTTTGCTGGCCGAGTGGCATGGCTTGCAACACTAAGCCTGCCTTTTCTTTTTTGACTGTCTGTTCTTTTTTTTTTTTTTCTTCCTTTTTTGCTTTCTAAGATTTCTGTAACTATTTTTACTTTATTGTTTATGTCATACATATAGTTTGTGTATGTTGTCTTGTCTTAATTGTAGTGTTTTTTTTTTTTGTATGGTGTACCAGTACCAAGACCCTAGGGTTGTTCCTGGGCACCGAAAATAAAGGTTGATTGATTGATTGATTGATTATTATTATTATTATTAGGAATACATCCCGCAATATTTACCGAGGAGGTTCAAGTTTCCACACTGGTTTTCTTCTGAATTGCGGGATGCCCTGAAACTCAAGGAACGTGCGCACAGAAAGATGAAGCGCTCTGGTGCCAACCAGTTTGCTCAGGAATTCCGGCGCCTACGTGCCCTATGTAAAATATTGCACAAACGTGATCATACTTCGTACCTGGCGTCGGTAGAAACTAAAGCAACTCACCAACCGGGAGCCTTCTGGAAATACATTCATTCTAGATCTAGTACAACTAAAGATTCTATTCGTCTTCTAGACTCCAACGGCGATGAGGTTGTCAAGGTGGCCGACTGCTTTGCTCGTCAATTTTCTTCTTTTTTTGGGATTAGCGGTGGTAGTGACAACAGCAGCGCCCCTTGTCACCAGGGCGAGAACTCCGGTTGTTTACAACTGGACGAGAAAATCATTCGGACCAGCATCAAGCGGCTCAAGCCCTCGCTTTCTTGTGGGCCTGATGGTATTCCTGCTGCAATCCTAAAAACATATGCAAATATATTCGTTCCTGTGTTCACTTCAATATTTAATAACTGTCTCCGGTCGGGAACGTTTCCTCGCTCATGGAAAATCTCTCGCGTATTCCCTGTTTTCAAGTCAGGCCTAAAAACTGATGCTATAAACTATAGGCCTGTCTCACTGCTTTGTTCTGCCTCTAAAATTTTCGAGTTATCTCTTCATACGGTCTTGTCTTTCTCATTTAAACATGTCCTCATTCCTAATCAACATGGATTTATGCGTGGTCGTTCAACTTCCACGAACCTTGTATGCTTCATGGAGAAGGCTGTCCCAGCAATCGTTGGTAGAAGCCAACTGGATGTGGTCTACTGTGACATGAGCAAAGCCTTTGATGTTGTCAACCACTCGTTATTGCTTGCAAAGCTCACTCTGTTAGATGTACACGCTTCTTTGGTGGGTCTTATACGTTGTTATCTCAAGGAGCGATATTGCTATGTAAGTGTTAACGGTCAAACATCATTTAGGTACAAAGCAACCAGTGGTGTACCCCAAGGCTCCGTCCTGGGTCCCCTTCTTTTTTCCATTTTCATTAACGATGTTGCTTCTGCCATTCAAAATTCTTCTTTTTTGTTGTACGCTGATGATATAAAAATCTTTAGAGAAGTGCGTAGTGTTCAGGACTGTAATTCTCTTCAGGTTGATATTGTGTCATTCCATCGTTGGTGCACCAAAAACGACCTTATTTTGAACCCTTCAAAAACTAAAGTTGTCTCCTATAGTAGAAAAACTCAACAACTGCAATACCCTTATGAAATTGCAGGCACCACACTGCCGAGGGTGACCGAAATTCGGGACTTGGGAGTACTGTTTGATTCTTCTCTGACTTTCTCTTCCCACATTGCACAAATTACCCGTCGGTCTCTTCGTTGTCTGGGTGCTGTTTGCAGGTATTCTAGAGAGTTTAAAGGTCCGCTTCCTTTCTTAAAGTTGTATTCGGCTCTCTGCTTACCTCTTCTTGAATACGGGTCTGTTGTCTGGAATGGAACTTGCAAGTCCAATAGTGACCGTATCGAAAGGGTTCAAAATAAGTTCCTTTCTATCTTTAAGCACCGCTTCCGTCATGTGCAAGACGACGCAAACGGCATCATGTCTCTTCTGAAAAGCATTCCTTCCCTTCGGTGTCGACGAATGCGAGCTGATATTATCTTTCTCTATAAACTTCTTCATGGTAATATTTTGTGTGACGATTTGGTTACACTTATCAATGTCAATTTGCCAAATAAACTTTTCAGAAAATTTCCAGCTTTCAGACCAGTTGCTTTAAATAGCCGACGCTCGTCCATCTGCCGAATACAATGTGCATATAATGAATATTCCGTTCGGCTTGATATATTCCAGAGCTCCTTTACTTTGTTCTCTAATGAGTTGAAAACTGTTGTAGCTTAAGTCTTTTATGTCATTCCAAATTTATGTACCCTATGTATTATGTGCAAACTGTTCTTGCTTGCTTTTCACTTTTTCTTGTTTTGTGTTGCTTGAATATTTGTACGTTTTTAGTGTCAGTGTTGGTAATGCTGAAGCTTTTCCCCCTTTCTTTTTGGAACTTCCTAATATGTTGTTAGAAAACCTTGGCTATATACGTATACTCTATGTCATGTTGATTCAATATTTGCTTGTATAGTTCCTATTTTTCACATCTACTGAACGTTTTGCTGGCCGAGTGGCATGGCTTGCAACACTAAGCCTGCCTTTTCTTTTTGACTGTCTGTTTTTTTTTTTTTTTCCTTTTTTGCTTTCTAAGATCTCTGTAACTATTTTTACTTTATTGTTTATGTCATACATATAGTTTGTGTATGTTGTCTTGTCTTAATTGTAGTGTTTTTTTTTTTTTTTGTATGGTGTACCAGTACCAAGACCCTAGGGTTGTTCCTGGGCACCGAAAATAAAGGTTGATTGATTGATTGATTGATTATTATTATTATTATTCTAGAGACTTTAAGGGTCCTCTTCCTTTTTTAAAGTTGTATTCGGCTCTCTGCCTACCTCTTCTCGAATACGGCTCTGTTGTTTGGAATGGAACTTGCAAGTCCAATAGCGACCGTATCGAAAGAGTTCAAAATAAGTTCCTCTTTATCTTTAAGCACCGCTTCCGTCATGTGCTAGAAGACGCTAACGGCAGTGTGCCTTTTCTGAAAAGTCTTCCTTCCCTTCGGTGTCGACGAATGCGAGCTGATATTATCTTTCTTTATAAACTTCTTCATGGGGATATTTTGTGTGACGACTTGGTTACACTTATCAATGTCAACTTGCCCAAAAAACTTTTCCGAACATTTCGAACTTTTAGAACAGATGCTTTAAGTAGAAGACGCTCGTCCATCTGCAGAATACAATGTGCATATAATGAATATTCTGATCGTCTTGATATATTTCAGAGCTCTTTTTCTTTGTTCTCAAACGACTTGAAAACTGTTGTAGCTTAAGTGCCTTTAGTCATTGCAAATTTATGTGCTGTATTTATTTTAGGCAAATCATGTTCTTGTTTGTTTGTTTTTCACATTTCCTGGTTTTGCGTTGCTTGAATTGCTGTAGGTTTGAGTGCCAGTGCTTGTAATGCTGAACTTCTTTCAAAGTCGAAACTTCCGAACATTTTGTTATAAAACCTTCGTGTTATGCGTATAACTTATCTCTGTCATGCTCAGTGAGTATTTCCTGGTTGTCACTAGCCTTGAACATTTCGCTGTCCGAGTGTCATGGCTTGCAACGCTAGGTCCCCTGTTTCTTTTCTTTTTTTTTTTGCTTTTTTGCTTTTTGAGATTACTGTAACTATCTTTACTTTATTGTTTCTTTCATGCATACGGTTTTGTGTGTTGTGTTGTCTTGATTTTAGTTTGTTTTTATGAATGCTTGTATATGGTGTACCAGTACCAAGACCCTAGGGTTGTTCCTGGGCACCAAAAATAAAGGTTGATTGATTGATTGATTGATTGATTGATTATTATTATTATTATTATTATTATTATTATTATTATTATTATTATTATTATTATTATTATTATTATTATTATTATTATTATTATTATTATTATGTACAAGAAGACGCAAACGGCAGCATGTCTTGTCTCAAAAGTATTCCTTCCCTTTGGTGTCGACGAATGAGAGCTGACATTATCTTTCTTTATAAACTTCTTCATGGTGATATTTTGTGTGATGACTTGGTTGCACTTATCAATGTCAACTTGCCGAACAAACTTTTCCGAAGATTTCGAACTTTCAGAACAGATGCTTTAAGTAAACGATGTTCGTCCATCTGCAGAATACAATGTGCATATAATGAATATTCCGATCGTCTTGATATATTCCAGAGCTCCTTGTCTTTGTTCTCTAATGAATTGAAAACTGTTGTAGCTTAAGTGCCTTTATGTCATTTATGTGCCGTATTTCTGTTCCGTATTTATTTTATGCAAATCATCATCTTGCTTGTTTGTTTTTCACTTTTCCTGATTTTGTGTTGCTTGAATTTCTGTCGGTTTAAGTGTCAGTGCTTGTAACCCTGAACTTCGTTTTTCCATTTTGAAACTTCCTAACATTTTGTTACAAAACCTTTGTTTTATGTGTATAATCTATCTCCGTCATGTGCATTGAGTATTTGCTTGTGTATTTTCAATCCGGATTACGTCCTCACTTTTGACGTGCGAAAAGCATTTGACAACGTTAGCCAATCGGCGATCCTCGAAGAGCTCGCTATGGCCTTCCCCAGCCAAAGGGCCCAAAACTGGATACGAAATTTTCTTGAAAATCGTCCAATTCGGCTCAACAGCACGCATCCAGGATGGAACCCAAGAACATTTTATCTAGACAGGGGTGTTCCCCAGGGTTCTGTCCTTGGACCCGTTCTTTTTAATTTGGCTATGGCACGCGTCGCCCGCAACCTGGAACGGGACACTGCGGCTCGTTTTGCTATCTACGCTGACGATCTAACAGTGTGGGTTGAAGCCGCCGACTACAAATGCACTGAAGACATGGCTACAGAATTGCAGGCGGCGGTAAACAGCCTCTCAACCACTCTCCCAACCCTCGGCCTTGAGCTGGCACCAGAGAAGACAGAATTTCTCCTAGTCCACGGTCAGCACCGACCGCCCGCCAACATGCATCATACTATCTACATCGGCGACACACCCATTGCCTCACACTGTGGCCATATCCGTCTACTAGGTGTTCCCCTCGCTAGCCACAACAGTGCTCGGCAATGGATAACGCAGCTGCGCAAAAATTGGAAACCGATGCTGCGCCTAATCTCTCGCCTTTCCAACAAATTTGGTGGCGCCAACCAATCGGCGTGTCTCACACTCTCAAGGGCAGTAGCCGTCGGTCGTCTGACTTATGGCGCCCCGGCTTATGACCTCTCTTCGGCGCACAAGAAGCACTTAGCGGTGCTTTACCGGGCCATGCTTCGTACTATCACCGGACTTCCGAGGCATACTCGCATTGACGCTCTTGAACGAGCTGCCCCTGTCCCTCCAATGGAAGAGCTCCTTGCGGAAGCCGTGCAACAACATCGGTTTCGGCGGACACTAACACAACAGGGGACTGCACTCTGTGCGTGGGACGAACGTGTACCTCCAGTACTTCCATCGGCCTCACCACCCCCTCCCCCTTGGGTAAGCCCGCCTGTTACAGTTGCCCACCAACGAACCGGAATTCCGCGTTCCCGTCGTACCGCTCGTGAAAGGGCCCTTCAGCGCGTCCTCGCAGCGAAATTGCCGGACGAGGTCGATATTTTCACGGATGCTAGCCTCTCCTCTTCCCATATGGGTCTGGCCTGGCGCTGCCCAGCTCGACCGGACCTGGACGGCTCTCTCACACGTCACGCTTGTAACTCGTCCCCCCTAGAAGCGGAACTCCAGAGCATCCTTAGCGCACTGGATCATTTGGCCTTCACCATTGCAAACCCGCCACCTCCACGCATCCGCATTCTCACAGACTCTCACCAAGCCCTCCAAGAGCTGCGCAAACCCTTCACCGATCATCCAACAGTGCACCGAATCCAACATATGACCGCCATTCTGTCGCGTAATGGGATCACTACCCGTATGGCATGGGTTCCGGGTCACACAGATCCGGATGGGGGCAACCAGGCTGCACATGATGCAGCACGGGAGCGCCTTGATAGTACACCTCCCCTGGTTGACAACGCGTCGCCCTCCTTCCTCTGCCCTCGCCTTCAACTTGATCACGCACGCCAGGCACGGAAGTGCCGTCTTTCTTCCGTTACCCCTCCTGGCTACCTGGCTCTGGCTCCCCCGATGCCTCGCTCTGCGGAAGTATTCGTCAACAAAGCTAGAGCCAACGCAGCTCTCACACCCCACATCACAAGAAAATGGATTTACCCAACGGGGTCTCCACCTCCTTACTGTCCCCACTGCCGAATGACCGTATTCGCCACCCTTGACCACCTAATCTGGCGCTGCTCCGCGTTTTTGCTGTACCGGCCTATCCTCACCAATGCTATGCCTCCCGATGCCTCAGAAGATGATCCTCCATTTGAAGATCCGAATTTTATCAGAGCCCTTGGGCTGTTCGGCGTAGAGAGTGGTCTCTCAAGATTAGTGTAGAATCGGGCCTACTCCGGTCGTGAAAATCTCCTAATGGTAGATCTACACCTTAGCCTGACCTCCGCGGTCTGAAGGGAACCCCTGTGTCGTCTTCATGGACGCATCATCTTTTTAACTGGGCTACTCCTCCCTTCCCCTCCTTCCCCTACCCCTATTTTGGCCGCATGGCCTTCCCTCGCCTAATAAAGGACTACAACAACAACAACAACAATTTTTCACGTGCCTTCAACGTTTTGCTGGCCGGGTGTCATGGCTTCTAACACTAGGCTTCCTTTTTTTTTTTGCTGTTTTGCTGTTTTGCTTTCTGGGATCTCTGTAACTATTTTTACCTTATTGTTTCTTTCATATATATGGTTTTCTGTGTTGTGTTGTCTTGATTTTAGTTTGTTTTTATGAATGCTTGTATATGGTGTACCAGTACCAAGACCCTAGGGTTGTTCCTGGGCACCAAAAATAAAGGTTGATTGATTGATTGATTATTATTATTATTATTATTATTATTATTATTATTATTATTATTATTATTATTATTATTATTATTATTATTATTATTATTATTATTATTATTATTATTCGCCGATAGACGGCGCCTAGCAAGGCTTGCTGTGTTCTACGCTATTGCGTTTTTTACGGTAAGCAAAAGTTTTTCCGCTGCACTGCCTGTAAGAAACGCGTGCACACGAAGTGTATTGTATGGGCGGACGCTGAGCTTCAGCTCCTGAGATCTGGTGCACGGCCGTTCAGTGCAATATCTGTGAAACGGTTGAGGTAGAGGCTAGGCCTATAGTGAAGCCAGCGATGACATCGGCCCGCCCGCAAGCAGGGCTTCTCACCCCGAAGACTCCATTTTATTTTATTTTTCTCAATAAAGAAAGTTTATTCTCTCTCCCCCTGCTCCCTTCGTCGAAACTCGCCGGCAGTCGTCAAGAGGGCCCCGGCGCCACCACCTCAACCGGGTGACCTTGGCGCCGTAGCTGCCGGCCTTCGCGCTAGAGGGAATTTCCCTCCTCAGCGACCAAGTGGCCCGGCTGCGCGAGGACAACGACCTTCTGCGCCAGGAAAACGCGCAGGCTTTTGACTGCCCCCGTCAGGAGAGGGAGGTCACTTCCCTGAGTGTAGAGGTTTGCTCCTTGCGAACCAAATTGCTTCGCCGCCCCGCTGCCTAGCAGGATGGAGTGCCAGGCAGCTCGGGGAAGACTTCTTTCGCCCAAGTTGTCAACAAGGAACTGCCATCTTCGTCGGCTACGTCGGCTCCGATGCAGGCGGTGTCTCCGGCTTCTCCGACACTGCCTCCAACTCCGTCCACCCCTTCCCTGGTGCTTTCCGTGTCTGCGCCTGACTGTCACCCGGCCATTATTGAGAAGAAGCGCCGAAGCCGGGCATGTCTGGGTGCATCGAACACATCTGGACTTGTCGTTTCGCAACCGAAGCGCCCCAAAGCTATGTTTGTTTCAAAGCATTCCCCGACCAGCACCACTGCTAGTCTCAATACCCATCTGTCAACTTTAGGTGTCTCGCCCTTGAGCTGCCGATGACTGAAGACTAAATTCGACACGTATGCATCCTTTTATATTTCCTTGAATGAAGAGTGTTTCGAGCGCTTAAATGACCCCGCTGTTTGGCCGAAAGACTGCCTCTTTAAGGAGTTTCGAGGCATGTTTCGCGAAGGCATGCTTCACAGCTCTGAGCGCATCACATAAGAAAAACAATCAAGACTAGTTTAGATGCTTTTTATCACAATGTGCAAGGTCTTCGAACTAAGGCGACTGAATTTTTTGGTAATGTCCTGGCTTCTTGCTTTCCGCTAATAGCTATATCTGAAACTTGGTTGTGCCCTGATATGCTATCCAGTGATTATTTTCCTCAAAATTACCATGTATACTGTAATGATCGTGCTTTAACGGGATGCAAACAAAAAGGGGGCGGGGTCTTTCTCGCCGTTAACAAATCTCTGCCGTGTGTGCTACGTAGCGATATTGATAACGCAGATGAGTCACTGTGGGTCGAAATTCATTTCTCTGAAGCTGAAAAACTTCTAGTTGGTGTTTTTTACATTCCTCCCGATGTAGCTCCTGACGCGTTCAATAAGTTAATCTCCTTCATTGAACAGTTGCTTATCACTCATTGCAACCGCAAGGTCCTCCTCCTTGGAGATTTTAATGCTCCTGGCGTTCAGTGGAGCCAGCTGACCTGTTCCCACTATAACCACCACATTGAACAGAAGGGTTATAGGTTACTCGATTTTTTGGCTTTCACTTCAATGGCACAGTGTAATCGCATAAAAAATTGCAGTGGAAATATTCTGGACCTGTGCTTTTCGAACTTCGATGGCATTAGTGTGTCGCTCTCTGATTGTTCCTTAGTAATACCCGACAGATTTCATCCTCCTCTTTCTATCTCCTGTTACCTCCCTTCAATGCTCCACCGTTCCGTAAGTTCCAACAATACGCAACCTCGTTACGCTTTCGCCCAGGGAGATTATCTTGGGCTATATGGCTACTTTTCCGCTGCGCCTTGGTCGACCTTCATTGACCACACTCATGTCAATGAACAAGTTGACCGTTTTACTGAGATTGTGCTTTTGGGTATGAAGGAATACATCCCGCAATATTTACCGAAGAAGTTCAAGTTTCCACACTGGTTTTCTTCTTAATTGGGGGATGTCCTTAAACTCAAAAAACGTGCGCACAGAAAGATGAAGCGCTCTGGTGCCAACCAGTTTGCTCAGGAATTCCGGCGCCTACGTGCCCTATGTAAAATATTGCACAAACGGGATCTTACTTCGTACCTGGCGTCGCTAGAAGCTAAAGCAACTCATCAACCGGGAGCCTTCTGTAAGTACATCCACTCTAGATCTAGTACAACTAAAGATTCTATTCGTCTACTAGACTACAACGGCGATGAGGTTGCCGAGGTGGCCGACTGGTTTGCTCATCAATTTTCTTCTTTTTTGGGGATTAGCGGTGATAGTGATAACAGCAGCGTCCCTTGTCACCAGGGAGTGAACTCCGGTTGTTTGCAACTGGACGAGAACATCATTCGGACCAGCATCAAGCGCCTCAAGCCCTCGCTTTCTTGTGGGCCATATGGTATTCCTGCTGCAATTCTAAAAACGTATGCAAACATATTCGTTCCTGTGTTCACTTCAATATTTAATAACTGTCTCCGGTCTGGCACGTTCCCTCGCTCATAGAAAATCTCTCGCGTATTTCCTGTTTTCAAGTCAGGCCTAAAAACTGACGCTATAAACTATAGGCCTGTCTCGCTCCTTTGTTTTGCCTCTAAAATTTTCGAGTTATCTCTTCATACGGTCTTGTCTTTCTCATTTAAACACGTCCTTATTCCTAATCAACATGGATTTATGCGTTGTCGTTCAACTTCCACGAACCTTGTATGCTTCATGGAGCAGGCTGTCCCAGCAATCGTTGGTAGAAGCCAGCTTGATGCGGTCTACTGTGACATGAGCAAGGCCTTTGATGTTGTCAACCACTCGTTATTGCTTGTCAAACTCATTCTGTTAAATGTACACGCTCCTTTTGTTGGTCTTATAGTTGCTATCTCAAGGAGCGATATTGCTATGTAAGTAAGTGTTAACGGTCAAACGACGCAACCAGTGGTGTGCCCCAAGGCTCTGCCCTGGGTCCCCTTCTGGGTCCCCCCTTTCCTGGGTCCCCAAGGCTCTGTCCTGTGTCCCCTTCGCTGTAGAACTGCAGCCGAAACCGTCTTTTAGTTCAATGGTAGGTTACATACATTGGTAGGCAGATTTGTTTTCGGGTGTAAATTATGAAAAATCAATCCCAAACAGCAGAACACTACAGCCAAGGGATAAAAACCAAGCAGCACAAACATTTACAACTTGCAGAGAAGAAGAAAAAAACAAAGAAAATCTGCAACTTTCATGATAATTACAACTTATCAACAAAGTCACAATATATTTGCGCAATAACCGGAAATTAAAGTTTGACGTGTGCTTATACCTGTTTAGAAGGGACGGGAGATTAAGTTGTAGCGATTGTAATTTATAATTGGTTAGGAAATGTGGGATGTACCAAGAAATTTAGCGGTTGTATCTAAGCGGATACACATGACTTGCAGTGTTAGAACTGCACATTTATTTAAAGTCAGTACGAAAACCTCAGAACAGGCGGCACGGATTATCAGGGCGCATATTCGCGTTGTGCGGGCATTCGAACGCCACGGCGAACGCTTCGACGTGTCGTAAGGCTTCGTTGCAGTCTCCATAATTGCTTCCCATGCTTCCAGAGCATTTGGCGTAGCACGACGCGATGAAAAATATTTGTGAGGCCGTGTATTTCTCCAGCCCCACCAGTCTAACGTCCCGCCCAGCGGAGGCGTTCATATAGGCGTCGTACAAAGCATTCATCGCCACCGCTTCAAGGTTGTTAGATAATGCCTCAGGCCCACCCATGCATTTGGAGATGTTCACAATGCTGTTATTTGCTTGTTCAAAGCGCCAGTACGTGTCGTAGAACAATCCGCTCAACGACAGCGCCATCTCCTTACCGATGCCCCCGTACTTTATGGCGGCTGTGGCATCCAGGTTGTACAACGGGAAGGCAGCCGAGAACGGTAGCAGAACGAAGTCGTCGTAAAGCACCACGTGCAGTTCCAATGACTTCATCGCCATGAAGACCTTGTCGGAGCGCATGGTCTTTAATGGAATGGCAGCTTTTCTCCAGTTATCCGGCAGTGAGTCACCCAACACGAAGTAAATTTGGCTATCTTTCTTGGCAATCTCTATACCTGTGTCGAAAGCATTGAAGACTGTTGCGATTGAGTCCCAGTCATTCACCACCGTCCTCACCGGCTCGTAGTGCTTCCAGGCCTGCAGCCGGGAGTGGAATGCATGTCGAACAGTATGCGCAATGTTCTCTAGGTCTTGGCGCCCATCCTTATTTAGAACGTGTGAACTGTAGTCGGCGAACAGTGCAAACTTCCCGATTAGATAGGCCTTGCTCATGCAGAAGGCGCTATGTTCTACCAACGCACTTTCATCGGAGCCGTAATAGTTGGTGATGAGGCCACGGTTAGCGTACAGCGCGGCGATTTGGACGGTGCACCATGACACAAGGAGGTGCATGTTGTTCTCTCCGTAGGCTCTCCAAAGGGCGAAAAACTTCTCAATGTATGGGAGGGCCTCTGTGCTGTAAGTGATGGGTTTCTCTGTGACGTTGAACAAAGCCAGAGCAGACTCCCATCGAGATATTGTCAGCTTGGCTTGCAGTAGCACGCTCGTGTTGATAGCCTCCGGTGTCGACTGCTCGTGTAAAGCCTCGAACAACGGCACAAGTACTGCTTCACACACGTTGGCTACTTCTTCGTACGTTGCGTCTCCTTCCCCAGTTGCGGTGCTGCCAAACTTGTCGCGCAGGAAGTTGAAGTAGGCACGCCGGTCGCCTTCGGCCGCTCCCTGCAGAGATTTGAATTTTCGCCGCAGAATCCGGTTGTCATCGAATGGCATCAGGAGTATCTCCGTCCCGTAGTCCACGGTCGTGTCTATCTCGATGTTGAACAATGGACTCCAACGCAGCTTGACAGATGAATAGAGCAAGGTCTGCAGGACATCTGGGGCGCTCGGCCGGCGCGGCCATGTGATATTGGCTGCCGCCAAAAGCCTCTTCACCGTAAGCAGTTGGTCCGCGCGTCCTTGCAAAACGGCGTCGCAGCTGCGGAAAAACGCCAAGGCCGCATCTGCCGGTGTCTTGGTTTTTGCTGTCGTCTGGACAACACGCGACACTTTCGACAGCGTGCCCAGTGCATTCACCACGAGGTTCTCGCGGACGCTGAACTTGTTGGAACGGGTCCAGCCGTCGCAGACAAAGGCCGTGAAGTTGTCGCAGGGGTGTGCCACTGTCTCGTTAAGAGATGCCTTCAGCTTTGTGGAGAAAACGGTACAGCCACCGGTTTTGCAGACAGTGTACGGTTTGGCCTCCTTCCAGGCTATCACGACGATCAAGATCCAAAGTAGTATACCACTTCCAATGAGTCCTACGGTCATGTTGACCACGGTGAAAACTCGCAGCTTTGATTCCTGCACAGAAGCAAACGAGCAATTAACGCCAAATGTGGGTAGTGGTCATGAAATTATTTCCAATATAAAATGGGGTGTTCTACGTTGTTAATAACGCAACAGATACTCATAGACTTGCGTTATGTTTATGCAGAAATTGAGCGCATCCACCGCAGTGGATCAGCCCCGGAGGCTTCGCGCTCCGCAACACAATTGAACCGGTTTGGTTGCCTGCCCGGGAAATCTACGATGAATGCGAAACGCCCGTTAATACATCCCCGCTGATCTAACCTAATCTAAAGCCCTCCTTTGGCAACTTTTTAAATCTGGATAGCTGCGAAGCTTCGAATATCCATTTGAAGATTTTTTTTTATATCGAATGCGTAGTTGTCATATTGTGTACTGACAACTGACTTTAACTACTAAAGCTTCGATATTTCACTCGGTGCTGACCAGCCTAAAAAAATTAACCATCTGTTGGGATTTTTTGTAAACTGTTGGATGGGCGCTCGAGCCACGGGCTGGAGGCTTTATCGCGAGACATTTTTTGCAGTTGGTGGCTACAGTATGGTAACTAGCGTGCTTCTTTTTTAAGTCCACGGGTTTTCAGGGGCTCGGCTTGTCGTCGTAGATCGTCCGATGTCAAGGTACCCAGCCACCGCAGTCACTCGGCGTCACGCACCCAAATAGAGGCTTTGGAATTATACCCGCTTGTCCCAGCGTTCAGCCTTCCAGCAAGAAGTTAAGAGGATACTTGGAACAAAAGGTTTATGTAGAAAGAACCGTTCGAAACTCCTGTACCCGCTGGCACTTGTCATACATGATCCCATTATTTAACGCAAAGATAACTCCTGGTACGTTTCAGACAAAATATACGTTATTAACTGGTAGTCACTGCGTCCTTTAGTTAGGAATGCTCATTGGGTGGGTTTGTACGATGGTAAGCGAAACAAAAGCGTCCACCTAGAAGAAACCTACACGTTCAGATTGGCGCAGAAAGGCTCCATTACATGCCAGATAAAACCAAGCACAAAATAAAAACTCCCACCTCCCCTCGCGGGAACCCCTGTGTAGATGCGACGCATAGGCGGAGCGGCGAAGGGACCGCGTTTTATAGCGCGCATAGCGTTGAGGGGACTGCGTAAGCCGGTCCCAGTCGATGACGACGTTGGCGTACTTGCAAAGCGGCGTGGACTCTAGGTGTTTGAGCCAAGCGTGGATGTTGCTTCGCCGGAGAACGGCACACCGATTATATGCTCAGCGCGCCCGAAGGAGAGGAAACCGCGGGAGAGTACTGCACATGCGCCGGCCCCAGCGCGTCTGCCGCGGCTATGACGCAACACAATCCAACACAATCCACTTTAATCTAATCCAATCCAAATCCAATCCAATCTAAGCCAAGCCAAGCCAAGCCAATCCAAGCCAATCCAATCGAATCCAATCCAATGCCTCTCTTGCGCGTTCCAATTTCCCCTTTAGACGGCTTCGTTGCCGTCTTCGCGGACAGTACGCCATGTTAAGCCGTCAACGGCCTCGAAGCAGTCAACGAAGACTGCTTCGAGGAGACAGCATCGAAGTCAGCAACGATGCAGGCTACCTTCCTGTCTAAACTGAAAAGCGACGCCAGCGCCACCTTTTTGCGTTTTTATGTTGAACCAAAAGCACCTGTTCCTTTATTTAAATATTTTGTCAAATTTAGTAGTCATGAAGGTGACTTTGCCTAGTTATTAAATTACGTAACGTTTGTAATAACAACGGTAATATTAGTTACAAAACTTTCGGCTTGCTCATCTCAACATGTCTGCAACGACGCTGTCGTCTGCTGGTCGTCTGCGCTGGCGTTGCGTTTGCGACCGAGGCGTCGTTCCAATTTCATTCCTTTAGACGTCTAGTTAGGCTGCTTCGTAGACTGTCTACCAAGCTGTCTGCGAATTGGAACGCAGCGAGAGTGCTCGCTATCGGAGAGGAGACGGGGTGAGCGGCGGAGAGCGGAGCTGGCGCGGCGAGGAGAATGGGGGAGGGGTGACGCCGACGAGGACGACGACGACGACGACGACGGCGACGACGGCGACGCCGGAGGGACAAGGCGAGTGAATCAGATGCTCTGCATCTAAAAATTACAGAACTCCCGCTCGTGCGGTTCCGGGCAGAACAAGATACAAAAAATAATGAAAGCATGCGAGCGCTCCCAGGAGAAGGCCCGCGAGCACTGACTGCGTGGGCGGGAAAATTGTATTACGTTAACCAAACCTCTGTTCATTTCATCAAGAGATCAGTGAGACCGAGAGAGTAAGAGCGTGAGGGGCGCTAGCAAAGAGCGGAGCGAAGGGCGCCACAACTCCTGCAGAGAACCACTGCGGTGCAATTCCGACAGCTTTCACGTTGAGTTGAACGGCTTTAATTTTTCTTTGCTATCGGAAACATTCCGCTTTAATCTATCTTTAATATAAAGAGGACTAGTGTATTTATATTTTGCCTCATCATATGACTAACGTTCTCTTTTTGCTAAACAATTTCGCTTTATAAATATTTGTAACTTTTGTCTAGTCGGTTGAATCAAAGGACACACTGACTGAAGCAGCCACGATGTAAGCTATTACACTTGTTTTTTTTTTTACTTTCCCGCAGGTGCTAGCTGTCCTCTATGAGCCTTGCTCTTCAAGCATCTGCCGGAGTTGATGATGACGATGGTTGCAGTTTTTTGGCGCAAGGCCAGCTGGGGCAAAGAGCGCCAAACAAAAGTATCTAGAAGAAAATAGTGGCTACAAAAGCCAGAATAACAATAAAATCAATTAACGGCAATGGTGATGGCTGGTGTATATGGCCAGTTTTGATTACGTATGATAGGAAATGAGGTTCAAAAAGTTAACATCAGACAAATATTTAAAAACGCGTTGCGCCGAGACCATGGCATTGTCACCCAAAAACAAGGAAGGGTGTAGCGGAATGTGTTGTCTGTATAGTTCCTTGAAGTGTTTGTGTCTTGTTGTGTCGAGTGCCTTGCATGTGATTAGGATGTGGATTACGGATAGGCCCTCCCCACACCTGCTACACATGGGTCTTGGAAAGCCAGTGAGCAGGTGTGAATGTGTTCAGTCGTCATCGCTGCCAGACAATCTATGACCGAGACCGCCGGTTCGAGGGTTCGCCCTAATCTGGAGTACGTAGGAACTGCTACTGGAGTGCGCAAAGAGGGAGACACTGGTACTACGGTGGAGACGAATAAAAAATATAAGTGATTACAGCAGGCACCGCGCCTGGGCAATAAACCCTATCTACCTAGTGCGACTATCTACGCCCCGTAGATGGTCGCACGCTCAGAATACACGGTCGCCAGCCGTGCCCTCAACTTAAAGAATTACACCAACCCGCCGCTATGGCTCAGCGGCTATGGCTTTGTGCTGCTGAGTAGAAGGACGCGGCTCGATTCCCAGCCGCTGTGGCCACCTTTCCGCTGGGGGTGAAAGGCAAAAAACGCCCGTGTGTTCGCTATTCCGGCATACGTCAAAGATCCCCATGTCGTCAAAATTAATCCAGAGCCCGCCACTACGGCGCGCCTTGTCGCCTGTGTAGCGTCGGTGCGTTAAACCCTCCCATCAATCAAGGCATTAGACCAAAGATGCTATGCTACAGTAATGGAAGGTGGTGCAAATATTGTGTCACTTAAATGAAAAGGCCGTAAAGGAATGAATTCGGGTGTAAAATCAAGAAAGCCCTGTATTAGGACCAAAAGTAGCTGCAAGGTGTCGTAATGAGAAAAAAACCTGGTATATGGTGTGGAATTGCGCAAATTACAACATTTGTTCCTAATTTTTTGTACCCCTGTAATCGCCGCAAGCACTGATGGGCATGAACGTAACGTTTCACAGCACGGTATAAACCCGGCCAAAAGAAACGACGCTTGATACGGTCGTAGGTGCGAGCTACGCCAAGATGTCCAGCTGTGGGATGATCGTCGAACTGTTGAAGTATGTCTAGTGCAGATAGGCCAGGCTATCATCGCAGGCAACGGTCACGGAAGACACCGTAAGATGGCCCTATTGGTGACCGGTAAAAAGCGCAAAGGCTCACGGGTACCTCGTCTGCTCCCGCCACTCCCGGTTCGCGATCTGACCTGCCCTTCCGTTTGCCGGCAGCGTTCGTGCACGTGTGTGCGTGTTGTTTACTTGTCACAGGGTGCTTACCTGTCAGATAAACCACTATTAGGGTCAATCGTTGTTATTTAGGGAATCATCGCCGCATGAGCGTTTTTCCCCGGTAGAAACAGATAAACAACAAGCGTACTCGCACGTGAAAGTCGGTTGCGCACGCGAGGCCAGGAGAGCTCCCGAACCGGAAGTGGAGCACTCCGCGGAAGAAACCAATGTACCAATGAGTCTTTGCATTTTTTACCGGTCACCTATTGCGTAGATTTTCATACTAATAAATAATAGAGGGAAATTTGTCCCTGCCGTCACGGGCCGTCGTGGCCATCGCCGCTAGCGACGTTCTTCGTCTACTTGACTTAGCTAGCTATATGGCTTCTTTTTTGTCTCGAAGCCAAAATCAACAAAAAAGGGTGACATTTTTTTCCTGTTCCTCGTGCTTGAAGCTTCTCCATAATCACTAACAAATTAACATCCTTGGAGGTTCCATTTTATAAAAACAAAACAAATTTGGTGAGCCTTCTACAGTAATATTGTTTTTTGTTTTTGTTTTTTTGCAGCCATAGCCAACGTTTCAGCATGTTCATGAGCCATGCCAAGGTCAAACGGAACGTGCCTGCCCGGTACTATAGTGGTACATGACGGAACGCTCGCTGAAGCGAGGCTCCCCTAGACAGTTGCGCCATATTTCCCTTTAGTATATATTAGTATGGAACTATTTGACCTATCGAGGGTGAGATGTTTAAGTGGTGCCCCCTGGCTGTTACGCCAGCTTAGGGACTCACGCCGCTGTCGTCTGCAACACTAGCGCCTCTGCTACCCTCGCCCCGCTGTCGTCACTGTCGTCAGCTTGTGAGGGGCAACAGCTCTTGTTGTAGAAATCGCTTGCTTTTTGACACGTATTTTTGATGCGTATTAGAAAGCGTATTTCCAGTAAAACAGTTGTTGTGCCAGATTCTGACAACTGTGAATAATTTCACGCTTTATCCCGCACAAGTTTGCAACACACGAGGAGAGAGACCAACTTTTTTCAGGGCATCGGTCAGATGATCGTGTGTAACTCGTCCTTTATAGCTTATTTGCCACGATCAGTGCTCACAGCTCCTCGATATGTACTCACAATACATAGGCTTCCCAGAAGTATTTTTGAGATGCAATTATGTATACTTAACAGTCTAATGCTACGCACCAGGCAGCGGGTGCCTACGCGCGCATCGCACAGCAGGAAATAAAACGGCTGTCTTTGATTTGTTTCGTTGTTGTTGATTTGTATCAGATAAATTCTTTTTTTGTGCCCGACGCGTTAATTTTTCTGCACCGTCACAAACGTCTTGTTAGGAGGTATGGGAATATTTGGGAGGCTCACAAAGTTCATGTGGATATTTTCTTCGGGCTATAAGGCATACAGTATCTTCTTCAGAAATTGGCTTTCGTTATGGCTGCGTACAAGAAGGCGCATATCCGCAGGGTGCTTGTTTATTCACATGGAAATGCAATGAGGTTTGTGCTACGCCACAGCGAAGCGGCGCTGGCAACGTTGTCCAGATTACTCGAAGGCGGCTTTTGTGCTACGAATTTCCATCGTAACCATCATTATCGTAAAGAACTCTTTCAACCCCCCGTCAATTATGACATGATTACGGTATTGAAGGGTTCATATACTGCCTAGTGAACGCAACAAGTAGTACACGTGACTGGTTCCAGTATAACAAGAATCGAAACGCAGGAATATGTTCAAGCGGCTCTTTGTTTTCCAAACCCTTCAGACGTCAAGAACCAATCCTTGCCTACTCGGGATGACGTCCCATGAAATGAAGAAAATTGCTCTAACTCTCTTGCCCAGGACTGAGGAGCCCGCCAGCAAACCAGATCGATTTTACTGTTAACGTTTCCTCCTCCTCCTCTTTTATCCCCACCTCCTCTTGAGTGTGATTTCACTAAAACGATTATCTGAATATTTTGAAGATATGGATGTGGGAAACGTGCCGCAATATCCCTCCAGGCCCAAACAAACATAGTGTTTTTACCATACATGTGACTTGGTTTTCTCAATAAGACTCCACACTAATTAAAAGCCCAATCTAAAACCAGCACGCGCCTATACAGACATTGTGTGAGATGAAAAAGAGATTCCAGGCCTGCAACACAGAAGTATCGCACAGTAGGTTATTTGGAACTCAACCTGCATTTTTTGCGCCCCGTAGTGCATATCGACATACTTTCATGCCATGACAACGTAAAGTGACGCGATACAATACTTTCGAGTGTTTGGCAAGGTTACAAAAGCGGTTTTACCTTACGTACAATTACCTGGAATCGTAATGCCTTCTGCCAAAGCCGACAGCCCCGAATGCCTGGTATTTGTTTTAAACGCGGAGCGTTTCTTAGTCGCACGATGTCCCTCGACCGTCGGCGGCGGCGTCCACACGCTCACTGCGCATGCGCGTCGCGGCGAGGCGCAGGTGTGCGTCTCTCCCCCCGTACCCTCCTCGCTCTCAACAACAGGTGCAGCGTTGTTGTCCGTCCGCACCCCTCCCCCTACACTATAAAAAAAAATAATAGTTACCGGCTCCTGGTTTCGATCCCACGACCCTGTGGGCAGGGGCATCGTCCCACTACGGCGGACAGTCGCATTACGGCTAAGAGTGCATTACGGCTGAACGTCGCAACACGGCGGAGAGTCTCACTACGGCTGAAAGTGCATTACGGCTGAACGTCGCAACACGGCGGAGAGTCTCACTACGGCTAAATGTGCGTTACGGCTGAACGTCGCAACACGGCGGAGAGTCTCACTACGGCTAAATGTGCGTTACGGCTGAACGTCGCAACACGGCGGAGAGTCTCACTACGGCTGAAAGTGCATTACGGCTGAACGTCGCAACACGGCGGAAGGGAGACCCTTTCAGCCGATCAGCCGTTCAAATGATCTGCTGCTAGTTGCGTTCAGCATTGTCGCAGCTGGGCGTTACGGGCAAGAGCCTGCATATAGATTTCGGCGTGTCTTTCCGGCATTTTCATTGTTCTCTGGGACTTGTTTTATTTTTTGTTTGTTAATTAATAGCTCTCCAACGTATATCTTCCACGTTTTTGCATTAAAAACAGTAGCCACTATGCCATCAACCCTAACCCCACGCGCAATATCCCTTAGTTGTGTTCTTCAGTGTATTTAGATTGCTATTGTAAAATATACACATTGTGGCAGAACCTGTCAACGCCAACAGCCGCCAACGCAAAAAAAAGCAGTCGTTGCACAAGACAGAATCATGCGCATTTTCCTGAACGCCGACAAATGCCGGTCAAAGATTTCGTAAGAGCGATAAGATTGCCTGTAAGATTGTCTGTTTGAAAGATTGATTGATTGATTGATGGTTTTACGCGCCGACGCAACACAGGCGATGAAGCTCAAAATATCCCCAGTGAATTTCCTTTCCTTTTCCCGTCGCAAACTACAACCCCCAAGGCGCGCCGTAGTGGAGGGCTCCGGATTAATTTTGACCACCTGGGGATCTTTAACGTTCGCCGAATCTCGAACACACGGGCGTTTTTGCTTTTTGCCTCTATCAGAAAAGCGGCCGCCGCGTCCGGGAATCGAACCCGCGACCTCGTGCTCAGTAGTGCAACGCCTTAGCCACTGAGCCACTGCGGCGGTTTGTTTGAAAGATTGACTGAAAGATTGAATGCTGTAGTGTTTTCTCTGTCCACTTTTCGCCCATCCTGCGCCATTTGTTAACCACTCATTTTGTTTTATTAAACCCAATTTATCTCATGCTTCGGTGCAATCTCCATAAGCTGCTTCGCATCTAAAAGCAAGTTTTAGGTACGTTAAGATAATTTCTTAAGAGGACACAATAGTTGGAAGGAAAACAGGTCAGCCTTTAGCATTTGGATCAAGGCACAGCTATTTTCATGGCAGTTAAAGACGGTGGTGCCGTCTATATGCAGTATGCATTGAGGAATTAAAACAGAGAGGAAGATCATTTGTTAAATTAAAAGGAGCAATGGGCCCAAGATCGAGCCTTGTGGAACTCCTCTAGTAACTGTGACAGGGTATGATATTCCTGTAGAAATTAATGTTTGTTGCATGATTAGTAGACGGCTTCGTATCAAGTTATGGCAGGACCTGTTACCCCATAACGCTCAAGCAAAATGAAAAGAACGTCATGGTCCCTTGTGTCGAATGCTGCCGAGAACTCTAAGAAAACCCAGCAGCAGCGTCACAGTGGTCAATGAACGATTTAATTTTGTCTGTTAGGCACACAGTCATAATGTTAGTCCATAGGACAGCACGAAAACCTAACTGAGAAAGGGGGAGCAAGCGGATGTTTTTAAAATGGCGAAAAAGGCTGGTTTTAATTAGTTTTTTTTTAAACCTTATCTGAGAAGAAAAGGATAGATTTGGGGCGATAATTATGCATAAACCCCGCGAGACCTTTTTGGAGTAAAGGAATATTGTTCGATACTTCAAATTCTTTTATAAATAATACGTATTTAAAAATTAAACGCGTATTTAGCCGTACCACTACTTCAGCCGTAAAAAATAAACACGCGAAATACGCAAGAAATAAAACAAGTGCCGGAAAACAATGAAAATGCGGGAAAGACACGCCGAAATATATATCCAGGCTCTTGCCCTTAACGCCCAGCTGCGACAATGCTGAACGCAACTAGCTGCAGATCATTTGAACGGCTGATCGGCTGAAAGGGTCTCCCTTCCGCCGTGTTGCGACGTTCAGCCGTAATGCACTTTCAGCCGTAGTGAGACTCTCCGCCGTGTTGCGACGTTCAGCCGTAACACACTTTTAGCCGTAGTGAGACTCTCCGCCGTGTTGCGACGTTCAGCCGTAACGCACTTTCAGCCGTAGTGAGACTTTCCGCCGTGTTGCGACGTTCAGCCGTAATGCACTTTCAGCCGTAGTGAGACTCTCCGCCGTGTTGCGACGTTCAGCCGTAATGCACTCTTAGCCGTAATGCGACTGTCCGCCGTAGTGAGATAGAACCGTGGGCAGGTACATGGTGCTCTTCCCACTGCGCCACAAAACCGACACAGAACCAAAGGCTACGAACGCGCCTTATATCCTTGACTCATTCAAACTACGTCAAGAAGCTGCTGATACACGGCAGCAGTTGCATCGATCTCGTCTTCACCAGTTGCTGCAACGCACGACCACTGCTTAAAGACCCCTTAACAGTACACTTTAGCGACCACAAAGCCGTCGTTATCAGCGTCCAATACAACGACAACAGCAACAAATAAATAAATAACGACTTACAACAATTTACTCCTTGCCTTCACTTCTTGCGTCACAAAAAAAATCAAAATTGGGCCCATCTCTCCACGAGGGGGGACTCGAGTCGCAAAATCACGAAAGTAATAATTAATATATGAAAGAAATAATAATAATTAATAGTAATAAGCAATAATAGTTAACACATTCACTACCACCCCACCACCACCCCCCAAACACTAACGTAACGCAATACACCCACCCCCTACGCGACGCATTTACTCGAGTCCCCCCTCGTGGGGAGATGGGCCCAATTTTTTTGTCTTGAATTTTTGCTCTTGTTGGTTATTAGACTATGAATGTTCCCTTTTTTCGAAAGATTGCTGGATACAGAAGCTGACACCTAGCTCCGACTCTTCGCACTCCCCACAGGACCGGCTTCGCAGGAATGGCGCGACGCCGCCAATGTTCCTTCCGGAGCGGTATCAAAAACTATACTTTAAATCACTGCTAGTGTATGTGATTTCAAATTTTTGATAATGATAAAAAGTTACCCACATGCAAAATATGGTGCGGACAAGCATCAAAACTCAACCGAGCGCAAATATACACCAGGGATAGTGATCCCCAGTGAAGCAGACGACAAATGCGAGAATCCCGAAGCCGGAGTCACAGAGGCGCGCTTCGCAGCGCCGCCCGTGGTCGCGCTCACCGCCTATAGAGAGACGTCAGCAAGGACGTCGCTAACACCGAAGTGCAGAACATCTATTTGGCTCACGTAGCAAAACGACTAAGCAGGAGAATAACAAGAAAGATAGAAGAGACAGGACTTATACAGGCCCCCATCATGAGACGGATATTGTTCAGCCTGCCGTAACATAAATAACCCGCAACGGTACCCTTTCACGCCGAAATCGTTAGCTACACAAGCGCAGATTGCTTCTGCCTGTCATCTGCCCGGCCATTGAAAACCATTGCTGCTAGTTTGCTGTCTTCCCTTAAATTTCTTGCTTGGAAAGCATAAATGGTACATGCAGCAACTCCACTCCAAAACGCTTGCGTGACGCCGCATTTACTGAATCGCGCCGATCACGTAGAACATTTTAAGACTACGAATTGATGTCATGTGCAACTTTTTATAATTGTGGTTTACCCTTTCCGAATGTGATGTCGCATCGGCCCGTGCACGCCAGCACTGTGAGCCCTTTGGCCCATTTATAAAAATGAAGAAACCATGGGGTCAAACAGCATAGCGGTGCTGTAAGCCCAACCGCTCTGTGTCAAGGCATAATGAATAACATAACCAATTCCCGCTCTAGTCAGAAGGATATGGCGTCGGAATGTATGTAGTGTGGAGTTGCCCACCCCGTGATGCTGCTGTGGACTCCGGCCCACATCGGTGTACGTTGTAATGGCCCGGCACACCAACACGCCCGAGCTTTGATATCCCGGGCTTCCGTTTCTTTTACGCCTACACACGGCGTCCCCAAAATGTCGCACTCTAACCTTTCTACGAAGCGGGACATAACTCAACATTACCGCCGCCTGCTAAGGAACCTGCCTCCCTCGCACCATTCACTTACTCCGCCGGCAGCGCACATGTGGCGGCCCTTACAAACCCAAACTTTCCCACATCGCACTCTCCTTCTGCACACCCACGCACATCAATTCCCTTCCCCTCACTGCCCCTCATGTGGCGCGCTGGACACTATCTTTCACTCGCTCTGTGAGTGTGCGCGCGACCCTTTCCCCCCTTCCCATCCGCCTCTCACCTGGAGCAGGCTCTGGGAAGCTCTGACCTCCCAACGCAAGAAACCGTCGCAGACAAAGCCCTCGGCGTCGCGGGGGACCTTCGGGCTACCCCCCGCCCCCCTATTCTGAAACCAATGTAAAATAAAGTGTTACTACTACTAGTGGCAAGAATACTACTACTACTACTACTACTACTACTACAAGAATACTAGAGGATATCTACAATGGATCTACAGCTACCACCTGCCTCCATAGGTAGAGCAGTAAAATACCTATAAGGAAGGGTGTCAGACAAGAAGACACAATCTCTCCAATGTTATTCACAGCATGCTTACAAGAAGTATTCAGAGCGTTGGATTGGGAACAGGTGGGAGTAAGGGTTAAGGGAGTAAGGGTTAAGGGTCAGTAACTTCAGATTTGCTGATTACGTTGCCTTGCTAAGTAACTCGGGGGACGAATTGCAAAGCAAGATTTCCGCACTGGGCGAACAGAGTAGAACCGTGGGCCTGAAAATTAATATGCAGAAAACTAAAGTAATGATCAATAACCTCGGGACAGCACAGCAGTTAGAGATAGGTGGCGAGGCAGTGGAAGTGGTAAGCGAATATATCTACTTAGGCCAAGTTGTGACCCCAGATCCCAACCATGAGGCAGAGATAATTAGAAGGATCAGAATGGGGTGGGGTGCATATGGCAGATATTCTCAGATAATGAATAGCAGCCTACCATTGTCGTTGAAGAAGAAAGTGTATGACAGCTGCATCTTACCGGTACTCACCTACGGGGCAGAAACTTGGAGGCTCACTAAGAGGGTTCAACTTAAATTGAGAACGACTGAGCGGGCAATGGAGCGGAAAATGATAGGTGTAACATTAAGGGACAAAAAGAGAGCGGAGTGGGTCAGGGAGCAAACTGGTGTTAAAGACATATTAGTAGAAATTAAGAAGAAGAAATGGACGTGGGCAGGGCATGTAATGCGAAGGCAAGATAACCGCTCGTCATTAAGGGTAACAGAGTGGATCCCTAGAGAAGGCAAGCGTTGCAGGGGGCGACAGAAAGTTAGAGGGGCAGATGAGATCAAGAAGTTTGCGGGGATAAATTGGTCACAGTTGGCACAGGACCGAAGTAATTGGAGAATAATGGGAGAGGCCTTTGCCCTGCAGTGGGCGTAGATAGGCTGGTGATGATTATGATGATGATGATTGATGATGATGATGATGATGATGATGGTGATGATGATGATGATGATGATGATGATGATGATGATGATGATGATGATGATGATGATGATGATGATGATGATGACTAGTACTTAGCACACTCTCGATACTTCAAACTGGGCGAACTAAAACGTTCTTTTATTTCAAACAAATGTCAGAATTTTGGTTTGCCGGCTAAGCTTTCAACGTATCTCAAAGCCGCGTGATTCAAACTGCTCCGTTGCGTCAATACTTTTCATTCGTACTTCTCACTTGTCGTTGCCGTAATTATCTGCTGCATTCGCCGCTCCTAGTTCCACATTTGTACCCTAGTATCCCTAACAGTCAAAGATAAAGCCGATTATCTGCATACACGGGTCAAAGCGAAACTGCGCGCGCCAACGTCCGCGTGTGGGTTGAGGAATAGAAAAAAAACTACAGGACTGCAGGCGGCACACATTTTTCACCGCTGCAGAAAACTCTCTCTGGGATGCGGCCGCCCGTGCAAGAATTCATGCGTGATTCCTTCTTTAAGGTGTAAAAAGCACTTCAATATAGTGTGTTAATGTTGCGTCATTAAATACATGTCAATAACGCTCCATGTAACACCACCATAGTATTTATGACAACTTCTTATAATGCAAACGTTTGCCAATTCAGACAAGATCCCGCGGTTCCTTCCATTTATAATTACCTCTAGTCCAGTGAATTCGTAAACTTTGCAAGCACTTGGAGTGCTTGTAGTAATATTTGTTTTTTAGACGTTGTCCTTGTCGACTCAAACGCAACCGTGAGATAATAGAGAGCAGAAGCCTTAAAATTCTCATTTGGCGCCAGTTGTGCTTCGGTGACGCCAACTGTGCTTCGCTTCGCCGTCAAGTGTACCGTGTTCAACAGGTGCTACTCAGAACAACGTCTGTATCCGCGTACGACAAAAGGCCAGGTCCGGTAAAGAGGTCAGCATGAGAAGTACTTGTTGCTCATTTCAGTCATACAAGCGTTATAACAGACTAAAGAAAAAAAGGTACGTTTCATGAAAGGCTGCGTTTAATGTCACGGCAACCATAAGAATTCCCTCCCGAAAATTCTCACGGCAGTTTCCATAAAAGCTGGCTGGCCTAGAATTCACGGAATAATATTACCTCCAAACATAAGCTACCATAACTTTACCCAACAATCGTATCAAAACGTACCCAAATCCAGCCCAACTGCAACAATACTAGCCTAACCCAGTTCAACAACACAGAATACAATCTATCTGACACAACCTATTCAAGAAGTCCTGGGAGTCGTCGATGTTTTGTTATATTATTCACCAGGATAAAAAGCCATTAAAAATACCATAAGCGAAAAATTAAAAAATTTTTAAAGCTACAAAAAAACAAAAACTTCGGCCATGCCGTAGTCAAATTTGAGCCTTACCGTTTAAAATCAAGTGTTACAAAATAGCGCCACAGGAGCATAAATCGGAACGAGTCTTTAGGAAATATTTGTCCCATAAAATTTCCTGGGAGCGTGCTAGCCAATCAGAGATGACTGTCGTGAGAAACTCCTGAGGGCCATTCTCATGGTTGCCGGGATAATATACATTACCTTCAACGAAATTCTAAAGCTTCTAATGGAAAACCCGAATTCCTTGCCCAAAATGAAAAATACGGAACTAAATCAAGATATCGCAAATATTCGGGCTATGCTTAATACAAAATCGCGTTTTGTGTAGGAATAACTCGTGTTCCAAGGCGGGCTCAAATTATGAAGCACGTACTCAACCGCGATACTCATTCCATATTCCCATTCATTATGGCTACGCGATAAAAATGAACATAGAAAGAGATGCAGTAAATTGTTTTTATGGTAACAGTATCTCGACGGATTCAGATGTGACGTTCAAGGCATCCAGGCGGAAGCGAGTGCTCCGGATGTATAAGTGCAGCATAGGGCTATGTGCAATTATTCACTCGACATGTGTGCATAAATAACCAATGCCCCTTCATTGGCACAGCGAATAGCTGCTCGCTGGACGTACCACCGATAAGGGGAAGCAAATGTTTCTTATATTCAAAATCATCGGTTAAGTGCTCCGCGTGCGCATATGGCGACAATACAATACTGACCGAATAGCCTACGATTGTTTAGGGAGCCCTTTAGTGCGTTGCCACGACGTTAGACAGCGCGCTCTATAGTTTAAAACGGCCTCCATGCCGTCAGCAAGCTCTCGCTGGCACACTCCGTTAACGACATGCAAATATTACTCTTCATGGGCAACAATTACGTGGGGCTGTGTCAGGAAAGCTTGGTCCATTGCGATACGCGAGTAAGGAATTAGCAAGCTTCAACCCTACGCCTGCTATCTCAATCGTCACATGAACTTATCTACGTCCTTTGCAAGTACAGAAAGTCAGCGGCATCTCTTAACCTCGGCCTCCTTACCTCTTGCTCCGCCTCCTTGGGGGCACGTTCCTTGTCGCCGTCTGCCGTAGCGCCTTCCGGTGGGGAGGGAACGTTCCTGCTGGAACCAGGCACCGAGTCCTCCTTCGCCGTGCTCCTTTCGGCGGCCATCACCGAAGGTTCTTGCCTAGGCGGCAGGCCGTGGGGCACGTCGGTAGAGGCAAGGAATCCTTCCGTTCCCTTTCCAATAGCTGTCGCAGTTTCTGGAGCGGTAGCCCCGAGGTCCATGCTGGCATCCGCTGTTTTGGGCGCCACAAGCACCGACGCCGAAGAAGGATGCTCAATTTTGCCCTCCAAGTCTTTCGCTCCTGTCTCGGCTGGCTTGGCGTGCTTCCTCTTCTTCGACCTGGTAGCGTGGGAATCGTGGGTGTGGTCTGCAGAGTGTGGCGTGGCAGTGGAGGAGTCGCTTTCGTGGCTGTGCTTCTTCAGGGATTTCTTTCGATGAGCCGACACTGACGAATCCGTGTGCTCGTCCCTTGCAGTCTCCTCTCGTAACTGTGGGCCCGACAGCTCTTTGGGTTTGTTCCTGGCTTGTCTCGAAGTGTGCCGCTTCAGGGTCCCTTTAGACGTGGGCTCCACGTCCGCGGTGTTCGCGCTTGTGGCCTCCGTCTTGGCCAGCTCGTTCTGTTCCACCGACATCTCGAAAATGGACCAAGGAGAGGCGATCTGGAAGCGCAGTGATCCTAGCGAATGCGTTAGGGTGGCTTCTTCTTCCTCGGATCGCGTGCAGAACTGGAACGTGGTGGTGGTGGTTCGTGCGCAACGAGGCTGGACAGCTCGCGATGCATCATTGATGATGATCGCGGTCAGGATGATAATGTTCAATGTGAAATTTACAAATGAATTGACTCAAAAGTAACTTCGAAATATTTGTTGTGAAAGATTTGTAGTGATCGTCATTTTGTCACGTACAAGAAAACCTACATCTTAAGACTGGGCGTGATGATAATGATAATAACTTTATTTTGTCCAAAACTAGGGCGTTGATGTAGCCCACGAAATGTTTTCCGGACGGGGTCTGCAGCAATTAACGTACATTTAGTCATATCCGTGTTGGCGATATCCGAGGGTGTTAGCTCCACCTTGATTACAATGCCTACATTAGTTGTGGGATACGGATTTGCGCAGAACATTTGATGACGTTTTCTTGTTCAAATACCACTGGGAATTTTTTGCTGCACATTTCGGGGACGTGTTCGCCTACGAAAATTCCGCCTCCTTGATAAGTGCAGTCTCCGTAGACGATGAACAGAAGTCTATTCAGCTGCCTGGTCACATTACTGACGGCACCACACGCTAGCGCCTCTCTTGTCGAAAATACCCGCCGGCGGGACATACAGCGTAAGCCCGTTTTGCCACGTGCTTCCAGTGGACAAAGTAGTTGTGGCATTTACGTCCGCTTTCGCCTTTCTGGTGTTCTTCGATAATTGTTGCCGTTGCCTTTTGACAGCGGAGTGTTAATAATTCAGCTTGATCTTGTAGCCCTAGTGAAACAAATAACAAGGAACAAATTACACCATCTTTCCGTGGGGAACCATGAGGAGAATGCGAAGCATCATGGGGGTTTCGTGTAGGTTCTGTTGTGTTGCCGTTACGTTGTTTCATTTATCGGAGCACGAATGGGAACGTTGTGTGAACCTCCATGTAGAGACAGAGAAATGTAGAGACAGCGAAGAGACCGACACCGGCGTTACCTGATAGAACACCTCCTGGTTGTCGTCTTTCTTTATTGCGTGCTCACGCTCCTACCCCGCTGCCCGCCCTCTTCGTCTTCTTCTCTGGTTGAGCTGCGTGGCGCTTCCCGCCACAGCTTTCCCACGGGAAATTCAACATCCTCCTCTAAAGTTTTCAGTTCGTCGTTTCCGTTGACGTTCAGCTTCGCGCACCTTCGTTGTATCAGTAGCTTCTTGAGGTAGTTTGAATGAGTCAAGGACATAAGGCGCGTTCGTATCACTTGCTCCTGTCTCGGTTTTGTAGCGCAGTGGGAAGAGCGCCGCGTCGTACCCCCCGTTGCAGCCTGAGAGTCGTGGGATCGAAACCAGGCGCCACTAACTATTTCTTTTTTTATAGTGTAGGTGGAGAGGTGCGCACGGACGGACGACGGAGCCGAAAGCAAGAGATGTTTCGCATCTAAAAAACTCATTCGTAGCGAGCAGCTCGCCCGGCACGAACGCCGCCTTGAGGCTCGCATCATTTTGCGCAGCTGCGTTGGCGGAGCCAAGCCTCGCCAAGCTAGGTATGATGTCACTGCACCAACGCGCCGACTTTGTGCCGCCGCATACGCGACGCACGGTGCCTCCTGACTCCGCGCCGAGCACATCGTTTAGACTCCCGCAAAGCTGGGGTCTGCCGAAGAAGCATGTAACTTCCGAGGAAGAAGAAGCGCAGACTGAACGCCGTCATGTCGCTCTTCGAGCGAAGACCGGGATCCCGAGTACCGTACTCGGGATGTGGAGTACAAGCGGAACCGCCGGCAAAACTACCCCGGACTTCGAGTAATAGAGGTGTGCTGGGGTCCCTCTGCTCCCTCTCTCCTGGTATCTCCTGTCAGTGTTGGGACCGACCAGAAGGGCCCGGTGAAAAGTTGCTTAACTCTACTTGGCCTCGCTAAAACTTGCGATACCTTGGTAGTGATCCTCGAAAAAGTTTAGCAGCTTGCACAAGGCTTGCATGGCTAGAGACAAAACGAGCTGGGGGTCGACCTAGCTTCTCCTTCCCTGGAATCCGCTGTCAGTGTGGGGGAACGACTGCAACGGCCTTGGAAAATCCGGCTAAACCTGGCCTCACCCTTGAAGAGTTAGCCAAGCCTGGCAAGGAGATCGTAAAGCCCAACAAAACTTAGCAAAGCCTACCAAGACCTAGTAAAACCGGAAGAAGCTAGGTCAACCACCCCTCTTCGCTGTTTCTTCAGCCTTGCAATACTACGGCAAGTTGGACCAATTTTTTTCTCGTGAGTGATGACGCATATTTAAGCTCGGTGTTGAAAAACTAGACGCAATGTAAAAACACGACACTGCAGGCAATGCAGAGAACCTCGAGAGACGCAAATACTTCGTTCTCAATCAGGCGTTCAATGAATTAATAGCAGGATATCAGTTGTCGTTCTGCATCCTTTTAAAAGTAGACTTATTTTCGCCTGCCCCCTTTGAAACTGACATTATAGCCTGAATTCCAGTTTCTAAATGCTTTTGTCTCACTCCACTATAAGAACCATTTAAGGATTGCAGTGCGGTACGAAGAGAAAGGCAGTGCGTCTGAACTGCTGAAGCCAAGATTTCTCCAAAATGGAGCATATTGTGAGCGTCTGCTCGATCCTAATCCTTCCGCTATACACCCTGACCACCATGATAACCCGGCCACCACTCATTACCTTCATCTTTATTATCCAACCACAATCATCATCATCGTTATTGGGTTTGATCGGCCGGCATCCGTTACCACATTCAGTGCGCTGTACTTGCTCCGTGCCTCATCAACTCAACTTTGGCTGGGATTTTCTGTCACAGCTGTCTGCTCTTATATCATGTTGTCATTCCGCACTCCATCTTACTGAAAGAGACTGTGGCTCAGACACACCATACTTTCAGTTGCAGAAGCTGACGACCTTCTCTCTCTTGGTACCCACCCTGGTATCTACATTACTTCAGATAACATCGTTAAAGATGACGTGCTGCTTGCCCAGCTTGAAGCTTCCCGCAAAAAGGCCTGCTGCTACCCACTTGCATCCTCCATCTTTCAAGTGGCTGAGCACTTTTCGCGGCCTTACACACCACCCCATAGCCAATGTTGCTGCCGCAAGGCACCACGGCTGCTCCTGTCTCGCCAAACAAGGGTGTATCTGTCCTCCCACTTTTTCCTCTCTCTACAGCCTCTCCTTCTTGTGATGCAGGAAGCTCAAGAGTGGATTCTTGCCCTATGATCAGTTGGAAGTTGCCCTACTGGAAGTTGTCGCCAACATTTATCCTTCCGACGTAGACTGAAATACCTCGACGCCGGAACGTGCCAGGAACCTGGCCGACGATTGCACTGCTGTGTCATAGAGGTTGCCTTACAGCCCGCGCGTTCGTAATAACTATATATGGGTGTGTGTGTAATATGTGTATATATAAATTTATATAAGACAGAAATAAGGGTAACTTCTTGGTAACAACCGGTATTCTGGAGGTCGTGGGTTCGGATCCCACGCGGCGGGCATTTTTCCTCCACTTTCATTCTTGCTTTGCAAATTCTTTATCTGTTTCAATGTTCACCATATCCTCCCTTTTGCTTTCCGAGGTTTTCTTGACTGCCAACCCTTATTTCTGTCTTATTTCAACGAGCTACTCATTTCCTATTCTGATTCGCTACATGAACAGCGAGGGCCTCTGTTCTGACAGTCTTGGGGCCATAGGAAGCTTAAGAGGGTTCAACGCTGGTCGACCCCTCTCGACATGTCGTAAACACTCGAGTCACGGCCCAGAGGTTCAAAAGAAGGTCCCCTTCACCCCGAGTAGTCCGAGTGGCGCTGACTACCACCCCCAAGCGCAGGAAACAAAAATACCTTAACATAAATACCCCAGAAAGTGGAGGGGAAAATAGCCCCGCTGGTAGCGTTGTGGTCATCACCACAGACCGGTATTCTGGAGATCTCGGGTTGGGATACCACCCGGTGGGCATTTTTTCTCCACTTTCTTTATTTATTTTGAAATTCTTTATCTGTTTCAATGACCTACCACATCCTCCCCTTTGCTTTCCGAGGTTTTCTTGACTGCCAACCCTTATTTCTGTCTTATTTCAACGAGCCCCGCATTTCCTATTCTGATTCGATGCAAATTTATAAATCTATCTATCTATATATATATATATATATATATATATATATATATATATATATATATATATATATATATATATATATATATATATATATATAGGGTTTGGAAATGAGGGGCTCGTTAGGAAATACAGAAAGGAATGCCGGCAGTCTACAACACCAAAGAAGGCATAGGGGAAGGTTAGACTATTACACGCGCCCAGAGTGGGGACCGAACCCACGCCTTTCGATTAGATCTCGAATGCCTTTCCAATTCGGCTATCTGGGTGACTGTGTTCTGCTTCACTTTCTGGGGTATTTATATTTACTACAACTGTATCTGATGCTTGAGGGTGGTAGCCAGCGCCACTCAGACTACACGTGGAGAAGGGGACCTTCTTTTTCAACCCCCGGGGCGTGACGCGAACGTCTACAGCCTGTCATGAGCGGTCAACTGGCGGGAAACCCTCTTATGCTACCTTGGCATCAAGGCTGCCAGAACCGAGGCCCTCGCTAAGCTTTCGCGCGATAATAGGGTTTGGAAATGAGGGGCTCGTTAGGAAATACAGAAAGAAATGCCGGCAGTCTACAACACCAAAGAAGGCATAGGGGAAGGTTAGACTATTTTTTTACCGTTAGTGACGTTACATTATTATTAATTTTTATTAATTACGTGAGAAAGAAAGAAAGAAAAACACCCCAGAAAGTGAAGCAGAACACAGTCGCCCAGATAGCCGAATTGGAAAGGCATTCGAGATCTAATCGAAAGGCGTGGGTTCGGTCCCCACTCTGGGCGCGTGTTTTTCTTTCTTTCTTTCTCACGTAATTAATAAAAATTAATAATAATGTAACGTCACTAACGGTAAAAAAATAGTCTAACCTTCCCCTATGCCTTCTTTGGTGTTGTAGACTGCCGGCATTTCTTTCTGTATATATATATATATATATATACAGAATACTCGACTTATATTTTCGCTTATTTATCAATGAATCAAAGAAACGTGACAAGCACACGTCATTCGGCCCTATTATATATTTCGAAAAAAAGCCGAATAGCACTGGCAATGACGACTGCAACCTTGATATGTATCTTTACCGAGTCCCTCGTCCCGTATCTCTCTGTTCTGCTACATGCATTACGAGGCACTGGCTCCAGCAGTTCGGATATGCCAATTGCTAACCCCGACCTCCGACCACGTTCTACGTGGCGGCCGCTGGGAAAGAAGACGTTCTACGTCTCCCGCGGTAGTCGAGGGGCGGCGCTAGTTGACCGGCCTCAGAGCTCTTGTAAATATAAACCCCCGCTTTAAAGTCGAGAGAGAAGCCGCTGTGGGGATAGCGTAATTGGTTAACGCACCGCACCGGTTATGCGGAGATGTGGGTTCGAGTCCCGCTCCCGGAAAACGGCGGATTTTTTCTCGACTTATATTTTCGCTTATTTATCAATGAATCAAAGAAACGTGACAAGCACACGTCATTCGGCCCTATTATATATTTCGAAAAAAAGCCGAATAGCACTGGCAATGACGACTGCAACCTTGATATGTATCTTTACCGAGTCCCTCGTCCCGTATCTCTCTGTTCTGCTACATGCATTACGAGGCACTGGCTCCAGCAGTTCGGATATGCCAATTGCTAACCCCGACCTCCGACCACGTTCTACGTGGCGGCCGCTGGGAAAGAAGACGTTCTACGTCTCCCGCGGTAGTCGAGGGGCGGCGCTAGTTGACCGGCCTCAGAGCTCTTGTAAATATAAACCCCCGCTTTAAAGTCGAGAGAGAAGCCGCTGTGGGGATAGCGTAATTGGTTAACGCACCGCACCGGTTATGCGGAGATGTGGGTTCGAGTCCCGCTCCCGGAAAACGGCGGATTTTTTCTCGACTTATATTTTCGCTTATTTATCAATGAATCAAAGAAACGTGACAAGCACACGTCATTCGGCCCTATTATATATTTCGAAAAAAAGCCGAATAGCACTGGCAATGACGACTGCAACCTTGATATGTATCTTTACCGAGTCCCTCGTCCCGTATCTCTCTGTTCTGCTACATGCATTACGAGGCACTGGCTCCAGCAGTTCGGATATGCCAATTGCTAACCCCGACCTCCGACCACGTTCTACGTGGCGGCCGCTGGGAAAGAAGACGTTCTACGTCTCCCGCGGTAGTCGAGGGGCGGCGCTAGTTGACCGGCCTCAGAGCTCTTGTAAATATAAACCCCCGCTTTAAAGTCGAGAGAGAAGCCGCTGTGGGGATAGCGTAATTGGTTAACGCACCGCACCGGTTATGCGGAGATGTGGGTTCGAGTCCCGCTCCCGGAAAACGGCGGATTTTTTCTCGACTTATATTTTCGCTTATTTATCAATGAATCAAAGAAACGTGACAAGCACACGTCATTCGGCCCTACTATATATTTCGAAAAAAAGCCGAATAGCACTGGCAATGACGACTGCAACCTTGATATGTATCTTTACCGAGTCCCTCGTCCCGTATCTCTCTGTTCTGCTACATGCATTACGAGGCACTGGCTCCAGCAGTTCGGATATGCCAATTGCTAACCCCGACCTCCGACCACGTTCTACGTGGCGGCCGCTGGGAAAGAAGACGTTCTACGTCTCCCGCGGTAGTCGAGGGGCGGCGCTAGTTGACCGGCCTCAGAGCTCTTGTAAATATAAACCCCCGCTTTAAAGTCGAGAGAGAAGCCGCTGTGGGGATAGCGTAATTGGTTAACGCACCGCACCGGTTATGCGGAGATGTGGGTTCGAGTCCCGCTCCCGGAAAACGGCGGATTTTTTCTCGACTTATATTTTCGCTTATTTATCAATGAATCAAAGAAACGTGACAAGCACACGTCATTCGGCCCTATTATATATTTCGAAAAAAAGCCGAATAGCACTGGCAATGACGACTGCAACCTTGATATGTATCTTTACCGAGTCCCTCGTCCCGTATCTCTCTGTTCTGCTACATGCATTACGAGGCACTGGCTCCAGCAGTTCGGATATGCCAATTGCTAACCCCGACCTCCGACCACGTTCTACGTGGCGGCCGCTGGGAAAGAAGACGTTCTACGTCTCCCGCGGTAGTCGAGGGGCGGCGCTAGTTGACCGGCCTCAGAGCTCTTGTAAATATAAACCCCCGCTTTAAAGTCGAGAGAGAAGCCGCTGTGGGGATAGCGTAATTGGTTAACGCACCGCACCGGTTATGCGGAGATGTGGGTTCGAGTCCCGCTCCCGGAAAACGGCGGATTTTTTCTCGACTTATATTTTCGCTTATTTATCAATGAATCAAAGAAACGTGACAAGCACACGTCATTCGGCCCTATTATATATTTCGAAAAAAAGCCGAATAGCACTGGCAATGACGACTGCAACCTTGATATGTATCTTTACCGAGTCCCTCGTCCCGTATCTCTCTGTTCTGCTACATGCATTACGAGGCACTGGCTCCAGCAGTTCGGATATGCCAATTGCTAACCCCGACCTCCGACCACGTTCTACGTGGCGGCCGCTGGGAAAGAAGACGTTCTACGTCTCCCGCGGTAGTCGAGGGGCGGCGCTAGTTGACCGGCCTCAGAGCTCTTGTAAATATAAACCCCCGCTTTAAAGTCGAGAGAGAAGCCGCTGTGGGGATAGCGTAATTGGTTAACGCACCGCACCGGTTATGCGGAGATGTGGGTTCGAGTCCCGCTCCCGGAAAACGGCGGATTTTTTCTCGACTTATATTTTCGCTTATTTATCAATGAATCAAAGAAACGTGACAAGCACACGTCATTCGGCCCTATTATATATTTCGAAAAAAAGCCGAATAGCACTGGCAATGACGACTGCAACCTTGATATGTATCTTTACCGAGTCCCTCGTCCCGTATCTCTCTGTTCTGCTATATATATATATATATATATATATATATATATATATATATATATATATATATATATATACTGGTGTTGAACCGAACCTGTTTTTTGCCGGAACTAAAGCCAAATCGGAATCGTTATTTTTGAGCCCGGTGAACCCGAACCGGAACTGAATAGAAAACAGAAATAACGGTTACCCGTTCACGACGAAACGGTTCCACCATTCACTTTTGATAATGCGCCGTCAACGCTATCCGGGTCGTTTCCCTTTTATGCAGCATCAACTTGGTTACTTCTAACGCACTTTCCCTACAGATCCGCTTCAATCGGTACATGAGGAAAGCCATGCTCACCGGGTCTAGGCCCGCTCATCACAAGTCCACTCGTCATAGTCCAACTCGTCACTGGTAAACTGGTCATGAATTCAAACTCGTCATAGGGCATTTCGTACGAGGAATTCTCGTGTTTCCTGAACATTCATCACACGGAAAACTTGCATTAATAGTTTGTTTATGAACGTGAAAGTGATGTTAACGCCTGCTATGCGTCGCATTTTAACGAATGGTATAGGCGAGTACCGGAACCTAGCCAGAGGTGGTGTTTGAGTGTTCGAACCTTATCCGAACTTTCTTCCAGGCAGCACAGGAGCCAGACTTAGTGCTTATTTCGGCAAATCTTTTCCCTTCCAATATCACCCCACCGCCACCTCCCCCAGTGATTTCCCTACACCCCCCCTAGGGGGTGTGTAGACCCCCCCTAGTTTTTCTGGACACCCCCCCTTGAATCACCAAATTTCACTCTTGTCAGTCCTTGCATGGACCTTTTTCAGTGTCGATCTGCGCATGCGCGGGCTGCCCGTCTGCTATTCTTGGCAGTAGCCTCGGGCAAAATAAACAAAAGTGCGCCCCCCGAGCTTGCTGTTAGCGTTGCACGTATTTATTTCCTTTTTTTCGACAGCTCGTGGCAAGTTGGTATGTGCACACAAAAAAGGCTTTCAAAGGAAAGGGGCAAAGTGGTTTGGGGCTGACCACGCTGCGAGCACATTGCTACCAGCCAGGGAGTAGCGAAAAGCGCTACGGAAGCTAATCCTGGCGTTTTAATAAATCGGGAGCGTACAATCGGTGCCTGATTTATAAGTGCTGCATAATTCGTGTACTACCGAAACATTGTTTCAAGAACTCAAATTGCGTCACTGGCCCTGGTAACGGGTTCGAAAATGTCCTTATACGTTGAGAAATGGCGAGAAATTAAAAAAAAAAAAACTGAATACGGACCTTCTTCGTCGTTTGCCTTGGGGGTTTGACACCCAAGGCAAACGACGAAGAAGTCACGAATTTTGTGCTCTGTGCTCGTGGCGAACGGGCTGTCTTGGGTGCTTGGCCAGGTTCTGGGCTGCTCATCTGAGAGTTTTTTCTTTAGATTTTTGGCTTTGCTTGTATCTCCCCTTTGCCCTTTTCTCTGTGTGTTGTTCGCGCAGGTGAGGCAGTGACTTCGGAAGAGATGAATGGCAACTCTCCCGGCCGGGGCACATCGCCCTGGTCGGCGTCCCTCCCTACCCAGGAACTCCCGTTGGATGAGTTTACAAGTGGCGGTGTGACGAGCATCCCCGTGGCCCTGGTGCCTTCCAACGGCGGTTTCATTCGCCGGAACAACCCGAGCTCCATCCAAAACGACTTGAGGGCGGCCACCGCCCATTTCAAAAAGATCACGGAGGTAAGGCCTTTCGGCAGGGGAGGAATCTTGTGTCGGTCTTCAGATAAAGAATGCCTTGTGGACCTGCTTGCCTGCTCGACGTTTGCGTCGGTTCCGGTAAGCGCCTTTATCCCCCCGCATCTAGCTTGCTCGAAAGGATTGATTCGCGGTGTCAGCACTGCCCTGACTCCCCCGGAGGTGCTCGAGCAATTTGCAAAGGCTGGCGCAATCTCCGTCTACCGATGTAATCGTGTAGTAAATGAGACCAGAGTACCAACTGAATCGGTGATTGCCACGTTCATTGGCCGCTCCTGCCCATCAGAAATTAAAGTGTGGCCACTTTTGTTTCGAGTCGAACCCCTCAAACCAAGACCGTTGCAGTGTCGCAAATGCTGGCGCTATGGCCACAGTCAGGGAGGCTGTAAGTCAGTAGCTCGATGCTGTACTTGCGGTGAAGAGCACGCGGATTCCCAGTGCAGCGGTGATGTGAAATGTTGCCTTTGTGGCGAGGATCACCCGGCGGACTCAATCAGCTGCACCGCTCGTGCGCAGGAGGAGAGGATTGTGGAAGTAATCGATAAACGCCGGTGCTCGCGCGGTGAAGCTATAGCTACTGTCAAGGAACGGGCCGTTAGCTATGCAGGTGCTACGTCTAAACAGATCCCTCTTACGGAGACGGCTTTGAAAAGCATGATGGACGCGGCAGCAGAGAAGGCAGTTGCGAAACATGTGGAGCCGCTGGTGCTCACGATGTCCCAGTGCCTTGCCCAGATGCAGCTGCTGACAGCGAAGCTTTCGGAGTTTATTCAGGCGGTTCCCCTTCTTCCTGCTTCTCCTCGCCCTCAGCATCCGGAAATCATTGCAGACACTGCTCTCCCGTTAACTTCTGCTTCATCATCAGCTCAGGGTATTCAGGAGATGAGTGCGTCTACATCCAGCTCCTCCATGACAACCACTGGAGTGCCTTTGGCATCGCATACAAACCTCGCTGCTTCCCAGCCCCCTGAAAGCATGTATGCCCTACCGGTCTCCTCATCCACTGAGGATAGCTCTTCTGAGATGGAGACTGCTTTTCCTTCGTCTCCACTCAAAAGCAAGAGGACTCGCTCTCCCACAGATGTAAAAACAGACAAGGGACCTAAGTCAAAAACGAAAAAAGGTATGGCTCGCTTTTCTAAGTCTGGAGACATTGTAAAACAGGCAATTGATTCTGCACAGCTCGAGTCGCTATAGGGCGGATCCGGGTTTTGCAGTGGAATTGCCGCTCCGCGATTAGTGCTTCTCCTGACCTCTCCTATCAAATATCAAAGCTCTCCCCGGATATTATTCTGCTCCAGGAAACATGGCTATCTCCCTCTAAATTTTTTACCGTCCGTAACTTTCGCTCGTTCCGCTTGGACCGGCAAGGTAGGGGCGGAGGCTTGCTTACATTAGTTTCCACGGCTTTCTGCCACAGGGCATCTATTTCTTTTACACTGTTATCAAGTGAATGCGAAATTTTGGGCGTTGACATCTGTCTTCCAAACTCTACTCCCTTCACAGTGATTAATGCATACTTCCCATCTGGTGTTGCATCGACGAAACCATTAGATACCGCTCTCGCCTCAAGCAAACCCCACAGTGTTTTAGCAGGTGATTTCAACTCTCACCACGTATCCTGGGGCTACCGCACGGATGCATGCGGTAGGAGATTATGGGAATGGATTGGAGATCACAACCTTTCCTGTCATAACTCCGGGGTGACAACTTGCATAAGGGGCCAGTCCCGCTCAGTCGTGGACTTGACTCTTTCTACGCCAGGTCTGGTAAGAGAGTGGGACACAGTTTCTGATGCCACCAACAGTGATCACGTTCCAGTGTTTTTCGAAATCTTATGCTCCGTGCGAACTCCGAACCGGAAAGTTCAATCATTCGTAGATATGACGCGCTTTGGTAAAGCATTACGCTCAGCTCTTTCTTCAATGGCCCCAGTTAACGAAGAGAGTATAGCTACGGAAGTTTTAAATTTGATTAGCGAAGCAACAGAACGTTCAAAATTCACAGTGTCATCGGTTAGGGATGGCCCTTGCAGTTTCTGGTGGAACGATGAGTGCACGCGTGAGTTGAGACGCAGAAATGCTGCGTGGAAGAGGCTGCTTCGCAACCAGTGCCCCGATAATTGGAGTAGTTTTAAATTCATTCGCGCAATTTTCAAAAGAACTATTGCTAAGGCCAAGGAAGAATATAAGACACAACGTTTTTCTTTTCTATCGGACCCACGGAAAAAAAGCACCCTGTTTAAGGTGCTACGTAGTTGGAAAGTAGCTCCCCCAGATCAGAACGTTGAGTCGGTTATCATTTCCCCGGATGAAACCCAGGATTTTCTCAACGGGATTGCACAGGGATTACAACAGCGTTTCACATCGGTGGCGCCATCCATCCTTACCGGATATGGACAGGACAACTTTGTAGAAGTAACTCTGGAAGAGCTCGAGGAGGGATTACGTCGAGCCCCCGACGCGGCTCCAGGTCCTGATGGCATCACAGTCAAAATGCTAAAACTTCTGTTCAGTGAGTCCCCCGCCTCTCTTTTGCATGTAATTAACTACTCCTTACGTCATTCGTGGGTCCCACCTGAGTGGCGACTGGCAAAGATTGTTCCCCTACTTAAAAACAAAAGGTTGGGGTTCGTGATAGATAACATTAGGCCTATATCCCTCACTTCCAATGTAGTAAAATTGGTAGAACGAATTCTGCTCAGTAGAATTGAAAATATCTTAGAATGCGAAAACATCTTGAGCCCCAAGCAGGTAGGTTTCAGGCAGGGCTGTTCTATATGGTCTGCTCATATTGATCTGGAGAGCCGCATTCAATTGGCACGCTCACGAAAAGAAGTTGCAGTGCAAGTTACCTTGGATGTCGCTAAAGCTTATGACAGTGTTGAGTATAGAATTCTTTTTAACGCACTTAAGCGTTTTCCTTTCCCAAACTATATCATATCATGGATCGGTAATTTTCTGTCAGGTAGAAAATTCTTTTGTTCTCAGCAGGGCCTCTCCTCTCCAGTATACTCTCAAACCCGAGGTGTTCCCCAGGGCTCTGTTTTGTCTCCCGTGCTTTTTAATATTTTGATGAGCTCTGTTCCTATAAGTCCAGACATTCAGGTGTACGTTTACGCTGACGACATTGCTTTTTTCGCGTCAGGAAAGGACATCCACACGTTGTACGTACGCCTGCAGGCCTATTTATGCGCCTTAGAGATTTGGCTGGATGGCCTCTGCTTCACCCTAAATGTGCAAAAAAGTGCTCTCCTTGTATTTCCGGCTGGGGGCCCAGTCTCCTTTTCTCTCAGCTACCGCCAACAAAACATTCCCCAGGTCGATTCTTTAAAATACCTGGGAATAATATATGAGTACAATCTGGATTGGCGCCCACACATTGATTATATTTCTACCAAAGGAGCACGGTCTGTCTCTGTTTTGAGAAGATTAAGTAATAAGAGATTTGGTATGCGCCGTGACACTTTATTAATGATCTACCGAATGTACGTCCGGCCAATCCTAGAATTTGGATGTGTGCTTTTTTCAGGAAGCCCTCAGCACAAACTTCGGCCGCTAGTAATGCTGGAACGTCAAGCCCTAAGACTATGCCTGGGTCTTCCCCGATATGTACCGATCAACGTTTTGTATATGGAAGCCAGAATTCCCCCTTTACGTTTCCGCATGCATGTCCTCACTGTTGACGCATTCATAAGGGTAATGGCGTCTCCCATATCTAGACCGCAAACTGCCTTCGTAACATGGCCTTCGCTGTTTTTCAGCAGTCCATGGCCCCGATTCAAACGCCCGCAGGTTATAGTTGTACAGTCTTTACTAGACCCCTTACATGTGGCCCTTTTGTCTGTCCCTGTTCCTAATCATTCAGTATCATCTTTAGAGATAGCCTTTGATGAAATTTTTCCCACGAACGCTAAATTACTCCCATTGAGCCTTTTAACGGGCCTTTTGCAAGATCACCTTACCGGTTTCCCCTCCCATGTAATCATTGCAACCGACGCCTCTGTGCGGAATGAGAAGGCAGGAGTGGGAATTTTTTCTCCCGGTTTGGATTGGGCGTTTTCCCTCCGATTGCCTGACTTCACTACATCTTTTCATGCTGAATATCTAGCGATTGTTCTGGCCCTTAGAAAGCTACATTCGGATACAAATCACGCAATTGTGCTTACAGATTCTCTTTCTGTTTGCACTGCTCTATCGTGCTCAAAGTCTTCTCCCCTACGTCGGGCCCTTGGGTATTTACTGCCTCCGTCTTTACAAAAACTTCGTTTGGTATGGGTGCCTGGACACGCAGGTATCTGGCTCAACGAAGCGGCCGACACTCTGGCGGGCATTGCAGTGGATGGCCCAGTGATGGAGGTTCTACCACCCATAAATTTTGTCACCTCGGCACGCTTTCGAAGATTAGGCCTGCTACAAAGCATGGAGGAATCTGCGTACGCAAGTTATGACCTCGAGCACCTTAGGCACTCATGGAAGTGCCGGATTAGTCAGTCACGAGCTTGTGAAGTTACCCTCACCAGCTTTCGGTGTGGTGTCCCAAACTTAAATTATTACTTGTATCGCTGCAATCTGGCCCCTTCACCACTCTGTGCATTTTGTAACGAATTAGAAACAGCTGAACATTTTTTCCTCTCCTGCCGACGGTACTCCTCCATACGAAAAAGATACTTGGAAAACAGCTTTAACAAATTGGCCTTCCCACTGTCTGTTCCTCTGATCTTATCGTTCGGGGCGAAGGCACTGGGTTTTAGCCGCGCAGATCTTTGCTCCGCCGTGCACTTGTTCATTTCGGAATCTGGCCGTCTCCCGTGCTAGCCCCAGGCCATGCCGGGCTTCCCTCAAAAAGATCCCTGCGTGTATGATCGCTACTATCAGTGCCTTCCCGCCCACTGCCTCTCCTTCGCCAGCTTCCCTTCTTGTTTTATTTCTCTACGTACTTTTCATGTTTTCTTTCCTTTATTTTTTTTATTTTATTTTATGTTGTTTTCAACACTTCCTGATGCTACGTCTCATGTTTGAGCAGTTTTTTTTTCTGTATATATTTCCCTAATATTTTATTTACCTCCTTAAATGTCTTTCTTTAATTACTTTGTAATTTCTCTCTGTGAGCGCCCCTTTCCTGGCCAATCCCCCTGAGTGGGTATGAGCCATCTCTTTTGGCACCACCACCACCACCACCTTTCCTGGATATTATACCGGTTCTCTGTTTTATCCGGCCGTTGCATCAAGAATATGAACGTCTGCGGTCAAGCGGGTGAGTGGCTGCTAGTGCGAATTGTCGGCTGTTAGGTTTTTATTGACTGAAATCGGCAGTTAGGCTTAGCAGCCGTTGTTTGCAATACCCTCGGCTACCCCACCACCCCTATACAGTTAGCCAGTGATGGAGCCCTTAAATCGAGCAACAAGGACTGTTCGCCAGGCAACGCTTCGATCTGCGTTATCCCAAACTTCTGCTCACGCTGAGGAATGTGACGAGACACCAGCAGAGGGACTCAGCAGTCACAGCTCGGATCATTCCCTCATAACTACGGACAATCTCCCTCATGATCCGCATCAAGATGTCGTGGAAAATCCCCCTGGTAGCTCTCAACACCGCCTACCGCGGACAAATGAAGATTTGATGGCCGCAGACTCTCGGGACACCACGCAAATTGGGAAGGAGCTTTTGAGTTGCCTCTCGGACAATCATTATAAGGTGCCGGTAGTTGTGCGAGAGAAGGTGATGGGCTTGTTTTTTGCTATGCAAGCCACGGTTGTTGGTTTGCAGACTGATCTTGCTCGGGCGGAAGGGTGCATTGAAGAACTACGCAAGCAGGTCGCTGAAGATAGGCGCCACCAGGATTCATATTCCGCTCCTGATGGCGTGGCGCAACCTCAGGCCAGCCAGCCAACGTTTGTGCAAATCCTACAGGGCCCTAACCACGCCACAGAGACTACCTCTGCCCACTTCACAGCTTCGCTGTCCGCTCCCACCGCACCCCAACGTTCTGGTTCTTATGGTTCACAGACGTACATGTCCTATGCAAACAACCCCAACCATGTCCTTTTCGTGACCCCGATTCATCCGTCAGCAAATCCAGGTCCTGACACCATAACATTGCTGAAATCAACATTCGGAAACGACCCCTCGGGGATAGGGGTTAAACAGGTGAAGCTCATTCCATCTCGCTCGGGTCTCACTGTTGTCTCTGCCGACCGCGAGTCGATCGACAATCTAGAAAAGGCGATTTCTTCAAATGCACAAATTAAATCTGCAGTCAGGGTTACCCGGCCTCCACGTCGCCTTCCGCAATTCAAGATTTCTGGCGTCGACCCCAGCATTGTTCCCGGAATCTTGCGGGCTAACATAAACGCGCGCAACAACCTGGACATTCCTGAGGAGGGCTTCCATCATCGGACCTACTTCAGGGATCGTGCTGGCAACAATGTGCACATAATTGAGGTCTCTCCATCGGTATACAAAGTACTCAAAGACCAGGACCGACTCTTGATAGGCTGGACATCCTGCACCATTAAGGAGAATTTCTACGTTGCGGCCTGCCAGAAATGCTGCTCTTACGGCCATGTGGCAACCCGATGCCCAAGTGAACGTGTAAGCTGTCCGTATTGCGCAGAGGCGCACACGGCAGATGCTTGCAACCTAGAAAATAAGAACAACGTGGTGTGCCGGGAGTGTCGTGCTTCTGGGAAAGAGCGTTTCAACCACACCTTTAATGCGCCGTGCTGCCAGGTCTTGACAGCTCGCATTGCAAGACTTCGCGCCAAAACCATTTACGAGGACACTCTGCACGCTTCCCAAATTACCGGCTCAACTTAATTTCACCTCACAACTGGCATCACTACGTTTTCTTCAAGCAAACCTTGACCACACTCGCGCTGCAACTGAACATTTCGTCTCATATATGGAAGCCACAAACATTGACTTCGCGGTGGTTTCCGACCCGTATGTTAGGGGTGGGACTGTGCCAGGCATTCCGCCTCGGTGGTTTAAATTTCACCATGCCCAAACGCCGCGTTGCATGGTTATTTCCCGAAATGTATCTTTGGACTTGTTTCCCATTCACGTGTCACCTTTCGTGATCGCCCTCACTTTAAACGCGCCTAACCTGTCAATACTCTTTATAGGAGTGTACGCTGCGCCATCTGTGGCTCTAGACCATATCCTTTCTTCCGTTGGTTCCCTTTTGGACAGCAATAACGCTGACAATGTGGTCATTGCTGGTGATTTTAATGCTAGAAACCCCCTTTGGGGGGGTGATGTATTGAATGCGAGAGGACAGCAGTTGTCGCAGTTTGTTCATTCCCGTCAACTTAAAATTTTAAATGACCCGGACTTCCTTCCGACTTTTGCCACCGAATATTCCCAAACGTGGATCGACGTCACTTTGGCGAGTGGAACGGCTTGGTCTTCCAGAGTTTTCTGGGAAGTTCGGGATACTCCGACGCTTTCCGACCACCGTTACGTTGTCTTTGGCATGGAAGATGCCCCCGTTGCACGAAGGAAGCGACTGACGAAGGCTTCTGAATCACGTTTGGTCGAGGATCTTGTCCAGGATCCTTGGTTTGAAACAGTGCCTTTCAACAGCATCGAATCTCCACAGAAGTTGGAAGACACCGTTAACACGTTTTATGAAAACATTGCCCGACTGCGGAAGAGGTTCGAAAGTGTTCCTAAACCACACAAGGGCAATGCATGGGGGTCGGATGATCTGGCGAGGGAACGGTCGTTCGTGAGATCTTTGCGGCGCAAGTATCAAGCGTGTCGTCATCCGCTACTTCGTCCAGACCTCAGATTCTGCTATTACAGATCGCTAGGTCAGTACAGGCGTCACATTGAGAAAGCCAAGAACGAAGTTGTTAGAAGAAAATTCACCAACACATCCCAGAAGAACTTATTCGGCGTCCCTTTCAAAATTGTGTTTCATAAGTTCACTTCACCTTCCGTGTTGCCCCCTCTCCGCTCTCCCGACGATTCAACTACCTCCTCCACCTTGGAATCTGCAGCCCTGCTATTTAGAACTCTTCTGCCGGCTGACGACCACCGACATGACACCCTCGCTCATCGAGCTTTGAGGACACTGGTTGTACAAGTTCCGTACGTTCAGGCATCTCAAGACTATGCTTTCACCTGGCATGAACTTCGATCAGCTGCTCGAAATATAAATCTCAAATCAGCTCCTGGACCCGACGGCATAACCGGTAATATGTTGACCCTCCTGGTCGGACAAACTTCTTCATTTCTGCTTACCTTATTCAATGCGTGCCTCACTCTTGGTCATTTTCCGTCAGTGTGGAAGGCAGCGAGGGTGACGTTTCTGCTAAAACCAAACCGGCCTCCAGATGATCCTTCATCGTACAGGACCATCTGTATTTCGTCCTTGCTTGGCAAGCTTCTGGAGCGCATGCTCAATGGACGCCTTTACTTCTTTCTACACGAGTCGGGTCTGCTACACGTGAACCAGTACGGCTTTAAGCAAGGACAAAGTACCACCTCGGCGCTGCACTCACTGCGCTCGCGCCTTCAGGCTTGGCGTGACGAAGGATCATTGGTCCTCCTTATATCTTTGGATTTCAAGGGGGCATTTGATTCTATCTGGCACCCGTATTTGCTGCACTTTTTGCGAACACACGGGTGCCCTTCGAACATTTATAGCCTGCTCCAGTCATTTTTGCACCACAGGGTGGTTCATTACAATGGCTATGCTGGGTGCGTGCAGGCGCAAACCGTGAGAGGCAGCCCGCAAGGCTCGCCGCTCAGTCCCCTACTCTGGAATATTGTGATCCACGACCTACTTTGCCTTCCTGTATCGCCGGATGTGCACCTGCAAGCTTACGCTGACGACACGGTCGTTGTAGTCAAGGGTAAGACGCGGCGGGCCATTGAGCATCTTGCCAATGAGACCCTTGAGCAAGTGTCAAAATGGACACGCACGGCTAAGCTGCAACTCAACCCCACCAAATGTGCTTGCCTCCTGATTTCTAGGGGAGAGCGGGGAGCGCAGCGGAAGCCGACATGCAAGCTGGGCGGAACAACATTGCAGCAGGTCACAGAATTAAAGCTACTGAGAGTTGTCTTTGACAGGCACTTGACATTCGTTGCCCACGCGAATCACCTCCGCGGCCGAGTTGAAAAGATGTGTACTGCACTTATCGCATTTGCGAGGTTGCACTCGTTTTTAGACCGAAACCACCTCCGGCTCCTCTACCACCGCATTATTCTGCCAGCCATCACTTATGCAGCACCGGCATGGTGGGGTGACCGGCAGCATTATTCGCTTAAGGCAAAGATTCACTCCTTGATGCGCTCTCCGCTTTTTGTAGTGACTGGCGCTTACACGACCACCCGTACCGCAGCGCTAGAGGTGTTGGCCAATTCACTTCCCTTGTCCATCCTTTTAGACATTGAAACGCGTCTTTTCAATTTGTTTCACCTTAAATGGCCTGTTGATTTACCCAATACACGTGTTTCTCCAACGGAGGTGGACCACCCTCTAGACTGGACGTGCTGTCATCCTGCTCTTCGTTTGGGAATCCCGCACAACAGAATTGACTCTCAAACGGCTTCACGACTCTTTACAAGTCCAGGGTTACACGCATATACGGACGGTTCCTTCACCATGACATCTGCTGGTGCCGCCTTCGTCGTGTTCAGTGCTCCGGACCTTATAGTAACGACCCAACGCTTCCGGATTAGCCCTCCCACAAGCTCCTATGATGCGGAAGCGATTGCTCTACATCGTCTATTCCTCTACCTTCAAAATAACACCCCCTCGAGCACTGTTTTTGTCTATACTGACTGTTTATCCCTACTCCTTGCTCTTGAAAACCCCCTCAACACATCCGACACTATTCACCAAATTCAGAACAGCTATCGATTGTTGGTTTCCTCTGTTGCCGTTTTCCTGTTTCACGTTCCTGGACACTCGGGGGTGTGGGGAAATGAGCTTGCCGACTTCGTTGCCAAAGCTGCGGCGACCATTGGTGAAGAGGTGGGAGCGCGTGCCTCAAAGCACATCGTCAGGAAGAGATTTTCGAGGGCCGGTCGGTTAGAGTGGCAGGAGCGATGGAACACCGACAACGCTGACACTGAGTTGTTTCGCTGGGTTCCCAGCGTGCTCGCTATACCGCGCTGCTTTCCTCCGCCCAGACGACTCGCCCACATAGTTACCGGACATGGCCGTTTCCCGCACTACTTCCACAGGATCGACTTGCTCCCTGAAAACAGATGTTTTTGTGGACAGCTTGCCTCTTCAGTGAGCCACTACCTCCGGGACTGCACAAGGACAGCATCGATTATAACCAGACTTAAACATGTCGTCCGCTTGCCTCTGGAACCTCCACATCTGCGACAAGCCCTGGACATTTCTCGGGCCGTGCAAATCCTCATCGAGCTTGTCGATTTTGTGAGCAAGAACATGCCGGACGTTTCGCGCTCATGAAATGGTCTCCGAAGCGATGTGTGTTGTTTGGGGGTGTAGTGCGAGCCTCTGTGATTGTCAGTTCTAGTTTGTGGCCTCTCCTAATGGATTTTAAGGTGCTGTGAGGGGTTGCTACCTGTGCTGAATTAGACAGCTTGTGCTCATCCTCACATCATCGCGTTGGTGCTGTTCTTCGTGGTGAGCTTCTCTGCAGCCGGACTCTGTGGTGGAGACAGACTGCCTGAATTCGGAAATGCGGATACCTCCTCTAGCATTTGTATGTGTTAGAGTTTACGACCTCTTCAAACTGCAGTGTGGTGCTCCCGTGCTCTCTTCGTGTTGTGATTTTTATGTATTTTGGTGTTTTTCTTATTCGACTATTTGTTTTTTTGAAATTTGCGTTTGGGGCGCTTGCCCCTGTTCATTTATATCTGATTGGCTGCAAACCTGCCATAGCTTTGCTGGTGCGGGTGTTGTTCCCCACCTTTTTTCTTGTTTTATTTGGAAAGGGGAACACGGAAATAAATTGGAAATTGGTAAAAAATGAATTTCTCTAAATTTGTTTTTTTCTTAGATTGAATAGACAGCACCGCCTCTCAGGTGTGTATATATATATATATATATAGAAAATGAAAAACGTACGTCACGGGGATGAGCGTTTGGTTAACAGACGTCTATTATTTAACTAGTGGGATAAAAAAACAGCTTTTCTAGTTTATGACCCCCCCCTCCCCCCCCCCCCAGAGCCATTGAGACACCCCCCCTTGATTCGATGCCTGGGGAAACCCCTGACCTCCCCCACACCGAAAAACGTTTTCGCTACGGCACTGGGCAAGTGTTCTTCAGATTTTGCGGAAGAAGTTAGGTTAATGTACCGTCACACCTGATTAATTATGTTGAAATTATGATTGGATTCACGCTTATATCACATGCGGTTTTTATACTCAGATGCTTCTTCCTTATGGGTCACGTGATTTTACCATAGACTATTCTTCCAGGCCCTTAGAAAAAGCCAGTGCTTTTTCAAATGGCCTGGAAGACGCTTTCGCGGGATCGATTCTTTGGTTGGCTAATCCCACACTACGAAGATGTGCTACTCTGGAGGTACCCACCACTGTTCTAGAATACACTCTTCGGCAATAAAAAGAAAAAATACTACCGCGTGTTCACTCCGTAGGGCTGATTAGGGTTTGGTTGGCTTAGCATTCAGTGGGCAATGTTTTTTTCAGTGAGTGACAGTTTCAGGTGTTAAACCCTAAGAAGAGACGTTAGGTCTAATGTCCTTAACGTTACAACTAACATCAAATTCGGTCTAAACGTTGAGCCATCACCTGGGGTGGCCGTTCCCAAAGCAGCAATAGAAAGTGTGCGGTCCTACTGCATACCGCTGGCTCACCGCGCGTGAAAAAAGTGATCCTCGTACCTTAGTTTCAGACCTGATGATAAACGCCTAGGCTGATTTAAATTCCTGCTTTCCTGGAATAACTTCGGTAACAGTTTTCCACCTCTTAATTGACCTTACAGTTTCTACAAGCGCACAACTCGCACGCTCATATGCAGCACAGAGCTCCCCTGGCTCGAAGTCGTCTAAACGTAGCAAGCCGATATACCGATCCCATATACGGTGTTGCAGTTATTTTTGCTTTACAGATAACTCTAAGGAACATTTTATGCAAATAATAAAATAAAGCCACATTTCTCAGGACACAATACTTTTTCCCACTCTGTTTTCACTTCTGCATCACTTTCCGATGACGCGTCGCGTCGACAGCCGGTCAGCACCCGATGTTGTCGGTGTTTCGTCGAACCAACCCGAAAAAAAATTTCCTCGTCACAGGAGACGTCACCAAATTGGTAAGAAGGATGAGTGAAAGGAAACAGCACTTTGTAATTATTTTTTCTGCAGTTTAAATTTGGGTAACTGCGCCCTGCAAGGTGAACCAAATATGGCGAAGGGACTGCATACTTTATAAAGTACTAGTAATCACATAAAGTATACAAATTCATCCAGTGCCCTTAAAAGGTAGCCGGCATTCTTAGCATGCTGCATGGAGCACTCCGTATGATTGGTGTCTCCCACAAACGAACCTGTTTCGTGAACGGTTTGGAGCCACGAGACACTTCTTCCTTCCCTCCCAAGGGCATGCTGCGCGAAAACAGCCAACGGCTGCATTTTCGTGACAAAGGAACCGCAAGAAATATCTCGAGTTGAAGGGTTTGGCACTTTCGCAGTAAAACGTCAGCTGTGTGCGTCTGCGACCTAACAGTGGATCTTTCGTAGACCTGTCATTTTTTGGACATTTTATGTGGTTACCCCTTCAGGCTTGACAGTATATTTTATCTTCTTAAAAACTTTTCCTTCGTTGGACATAAAGGCTCGGTTAAAAGTTTTGTCTTGGCGCATGTTTTGTTTTGTTGGATACTCAGGCTCACTTGCACCTTCCTTGCAAGAGGATCTTTCGCTCGTGAGATGTTCAGTCTCAATTAGATAATACAAATCCCTGAAATGGCCGATTGAACCTCTCATGTTGAATTTTCTATTACAACGCACAATTTCCTTATGTTTCTTGCGCTGAGTGTTTTCAAGAAGCTACGACGAAGGACGGGGAACACACAAAGGATGAACGCAATGTCGTGTACGTTCTCCGTCGTTTGCCTTCGTTCTTTGTAAATAGCACACTATCGCATGAATGAGTATTAACTGCGACTACCCCTCGTCTTAGTGTTGCTCAGTTTTACTTGACTTGCGCAGAGAACACGTCCTCATACGTCACATTTTAGAAGAGGAGAAAACCAGCCGGGGTCAGTATACGTAAGTGCAGAACGCCTAAAATAATGAAATGCTAATGCACCAATCACGAAAAATAGTTTATTCCATCCAACACGCACAAAAGATTCTCAACCGCCTACATCGTGATATAGCGAAATATGTAACGGTTTTCCACAGTGTGTGCCCGCAAGCAGCCTAACAAGCAGTGCGTTATGAGGCACCACTCCTTCGGATGCGTTTTCTTTACTTAAGCCTCAAAGAACGTTGATCCGCAAGCAACCACAACCTTATATAGAAAAAAACACATTTCACATGCTCAATTGTCGTTGCGCCTCACTCGAGTCGATAAGAACTTGTACTCCGCACAAAGCTCGATCGATCGCTTGTGGAACGCAGTGACAGCCTAGACATTCGACAAGCAAACATCTCGGGCTTGGCATCCTTTCGGGCCATCTTTTTCTGGCTCATCAATGGTCCCTTGGGAAGCGGCACTAGGCTATCCGAGTAGCTGCGCCTCACGTCGTCCTTGCTTGCTACGACAGTGGGCCGTGAAGGCTCCGGGTCGTCGCCTGGGATGGATGGCAGGCGGTGAACGGCCACAGCAGCCAGAGGCATGAGTAGCGAAACGGAGAAAAGTGTAATGTCCCTCCGCTGTATCCGCACGTGGTAGAGGGCTAACTCTGCACTGTTGCTCAGCACCCAACCAACAGCGAAGCACAGGCTCACTCCCGTGCAGCGAGTCGTAGCAGGGTAGGCCTGAAATGGCAAGCAGGCGACGAGGGAACCGATGACACTGACCAGAACTCGCATGAAGGCCACAAAGACACTCTCCCAGACCGTATTTTCAAGGTGGTTGTAAAATCCGGCCAGAAATAGCGACACGACGATGAAAACGAGAGCCGACGCTACGGTGGTGTGCCTCGGGCCGAAGCGAACAAGCAGCCCGTAATGCAGCGCGAACGCTGGCGCTAAGCAGAACGCCCCCGCGAGCGCCACATGTCCATTGAGAGGAAGGCTGTCGGTCAGTAGCAATTCACTGTAGCAGAAATTCACTGCGAACCAAATGCAGCACAAAAGAAAAGATTGCATCCGCACTTGTGGTGAAATGACGGACAGCCTCATCCTGTCGAATTGTCCGGCATATTGGCCGTGGTTTAGTTGTGCGGCTTTGCTCAGTGCTGCCCAACAGATATCAGGGGAGACGCCATTAATCCTGGCGGCGTTTAGTGCAGCACTTTTGGCCTCCTCGGTTCTGCAAGAGGCCGCCAGCCATGCGTACGATTCGTGCACTGTGCAAAGCACAGAGATTTGAGTCACCGTTGCTATCATTGCCACCAGGAAAACAACCCTCCAGTCGAGCTTAAGTGACCTCATGATAAAAAAGAGGCACGTGGCGCCGACGTTCATGACCGCCGAGGCCAGGAAACAGATGGGCGTCTTCCAGTCCGGCACTGCCGCCTCATAGAGGAGTACTAGAAGGATGAGCGTCATGGCTGCCGCTGTTCCGAGCACGACGAGTCGCAGCGCGACAAAGACCACGAACGATCGAGTGAAGGCGCTGGCGAACCCTGCGAGTAGCAGCGCGGGCAGTAGGAAGGTGGCGACCAGCTTGCGGCCTGCACGGTCCGCGGCGCTGTCCAGGATGGGTAGCCAGAGAAGCGGCAACACTCCATAGATGACGAAGCTCGCGGTCAGCAGCCAGCTGCGGTCGCACACCAGCCGCCACTCGCTCACGAGGTCGGTGTCGAACGTCCAGCTGACGCAAGGAACGACGCGCGCGAATTCGCCTGCGTCCGGTGGGCTTCGCGCGGTGCAGTGGCTATAGTTTCCGTCTTCCGTGATGGGGATCGCCTTCTTCTTCCACTCTGCGGCGCTCAGGTTCTTGAAGCTGTCCGGAGGCTGGCACCAGTGGTCCATGACGCGGGATGCAAGCCAAACGCAGAGTACGTGGGCCAGGAAGCTGACCCCAGCCAACACGCTGTTACAGAGCGCCACGAACTGGTACCAGCCGTGGCCGAAAGGATGAGGCTGGTCGCTCTCTTGGTCGCGTAGGGCGCTCGGAGTCGACCGTAGAAGATACTTTCGGCGAAGAAGGCTTGAGAACCTGGAATCCATGACTGCACCGATGGGGCGCTCCCACTTCTTCGCCTTCACACGGTTCACGTGCGGGAAATATGAATATGTTGCCGAAGAAAAAATAATGGTGGCATATGTTACAGTTACTGGAAGAATGCATTAATGGCGCTGTATGTAGTTATTTAAAAATTAGTCACAGTCCAAGAAAAAGAAGGCGAGTCAGTCAGGCAAGCCAGCAAGACAAAATAGTGGTCGCGGTTGTGGTGTTGGCCAGTAATAATGGATCACACCCACTTGGGGGTTTAGCAAGACTTCGTTTTGGTAATGGAAACCAATTGGTTAAGACAAAATAGAGGAACAAGAAAGGTTTTAGTCAGTTTCTTCAAAAAAAACTTCGCGCAGCTGTACTATTTGGGCAAGTGAGCTTCTCCCCACACTGGCAGCGGACCCCAGCAGTGCAAAGCGCCTTTTGGACTGCACTGTAAAGCCAAGACCATTAAGGTATGTACAGTGTTTCATTCAGTAGCAGTCGTCGTCAGCCCTTTTCGTTGTCGTCTTCCGACGGCCCAGCCGAGTAAGGCAAATACTCTCGCAGCGCATCCTCGCTTCGATAGACCTACACTTCTTCGTCAGCTGGTCCAATGGCCGTCTCCATTGGAGATGGCCATTGGACCATTCTAAACGTATTGGACCATTCTGAACGGATGGCTCGACATATTCGCCGTCAACGCCTTCGGCGTATCGGGCCCGTGGCGCGCCGGTCGCTACAAGACGACGATGACGAATTCGGGAAAACGTGAGTCTTTGCCCGCTAACTGTCATTCCTACTCTGCCTCCACCGGCCCGGGCCCTTCACATGCCTTCAGCAGCTAATTAGTACGCTACCAAAGGCCCGCATTCTGGTAGAGGCTGACCTCTGTGCACATCACATAGCCCGGGGATATTCAAAAACAGGTTTTTCTACCTCTGGGCAATCTGCCTCACACCCGCCCTATGTAAACTCATCCAGCGACTCATTACCAACCGAATAGTGTATTACGTAGACTATGTGGAACCCTCTCTGCACCCAGCGCAAACTGGTTTCCGCCCGAATCTCGGGACCACCGACAGCCGATGGCTGCTGCGACGCGTCATTAATTGCGCAAGTTGTTGGAGACTCCCGGCTATGTGCTTGCACTGGACCTCCGAAAGGCCTTTGACTGTGTCAGCGAGAGCACCCACCTCGATCAACTCGCTATTAACTCGCCATGAATGAACAATCTGTGATTTCGGCACTCCAAAATACAGTGGCAATCATTGATTCTACCCAACCGGATTTCAGGCTTTGCTCAGCCACTAAGAAAACAGTTTCCGTCAGTTTTCGGTTACACCGCAGCTACTGACGTTAATCCCTCTTGCATAATGGTTAGTACCACACCGATCACCACCGAACCCAACCACACTTGCCTATTAGGCGTGCACATCGGTTACAAAACGCCGCCCGACTATTTCACACAATCAACTAAAACAAAGATGAGACTCGACTGAACATGCCATTCCGGAGACTAATCAGCACGGAGGAGCAACGTAAAAAACAGAGTAGATACTTTCCCGCGCCGTCGCGGTTGATTTTTTTACATATGGAACTCAATCTTACACATGGAATTCTAGCGAACGACGCGCTATCAATGTTCTCGATAATGCTACTCTTTGTACCATCAATGGCTTTCCCCGCCATACAAAAATTCCTAACCTCCCACCTGCAGCTGCACTTCCACTTATTGAAAAAATCATTCAAGAGCAAACCGACCAATAACACTTCAAGCGGAAACTTAGTCGTCAAGGGGCCACACGAACTGTCTGGAATAAGCAAGCTGGAATTCCCTTACCGGATTTTCCGATACCCACTCCTCCGTGGCAATGACCTCTCCTGACCTAACCAATGACAACCCATCCCACCGCCCGCGCAAGCGCCACCGCAAGAGAAACATTGTCACAGGCTCTCCACCGCAAAGCAATCCGACGAGATCGAAATATATACTGATGCCAGCCTGACAGGACCGAATGTTGGAACTGCCTGCCCCCAGATGACCGACTCATTACGGGAACCTGGTTAGCTAAAATTAGTTACACCCACGGAACCTGAACCACTCGAAATTACCTATGCTCCTGAATACCTCATCTACGACCACCATCAACCCGTACCAAAAAAGATAAAAATATTAACCGATTCCTACGAAGCATTTCAAAAACTTCGACGACCATGTTCAACGCACCTTTCACTAAACCAAATTATCATGCAAAAATTGGCCCTATAACTCAATACATTGGAGTCCGCATAAACTGGACTCCTGGCCATGATTCGGCGGCACTCCGTAATCAGGCAGCGCACCAAGCTGCGCAGGAGGCTTGTTCTTTTCTCTCCTGCGCTGACCCCGCATTCTCCCAGGCATCAGGCCTTCCTGACTACTTGGAGAAGACCGAAAGGTTCACCATACCTGAAAGAAACTCATGAAAGAAACTCCGACTTAAGAAACTTACGCCGCGGGATCATGGTTTCCGGCAACCTTCCATTACGAAAAACCAAGAAATATTAAAACATTCCACAGAGGTGCAGCATTATCAGCGGAAACAATCCGCAAATGCTACTCCCCCCCCCCCCCCCCCCATCAACACTAAACGCCCATGCCGTCAGCAAGCCGTCAAAGTTTATTTACGCTACATGGCTTGGGTATGCCAAAACTTCTCTCAATACCGGAATTTCATTTCCCCACACCCAGATCCCTCCACCCATAAGGATCTCCTCACATTAAATGAACACAACATTAACCTTACCATTCACTTGCCCCCTTGGAGTGGTCTAGCATGAATTATACAGCGATGGCCTGCACCAGTGAATACATCATACATTGCTGAACAACCCTGCATTGAAAAAACTCATGCCGCCTCCCAAAGACCACGAACTCATGATGAACTCCTTTGTTCATGAATCCTGAATCCCCTCACAACTTCCCCACGAGGCCTCCGTCCTGCCATTTTTGAATAAATTATTTAACAACAATGTGGGGCAATCCCACACGCTAGCCGGGATGTCGACGGGCAGAGTGTTTCCAAATGCTTCGCTGCCCAGCGCCCCGAGTCACATGTGTGATGTCTCTGCGCCTGCTATTCTATTGAGCTCCTGCTAAAACTATTCTGCCTTTGGGGCTCTGTGGCCTCCACGTAGAGTTCTGGGTACTTGCACTTACTGGCTGGGTTCGAACCTCAGCGGGTGTACTTTATTTTTGAAGTTTTTTCTCAGCTCAATGGCAAATGCGGGACGTTTCTTCACTGACTTTTAGCATGCTTCTGAGGATAGCTCGTAGGTTGCGTGTGTTTGTAGCGTGGGTTATTCGCGCAAAACCATTTTGCATCAATGGGAAAGCAGTACCCTAGACCAGCCATGAATTTACAGTTAAAGCTTGCAAAAGTTTAGCGCTTGGATGTTTCGGACCCGCTGATAAAATCAAAGCTGATACAGGCTATACTCGCTGTTGAGACTGACGATGATAAGCTGTCGGAAGGCATTGAGCTTATCAATGACCGGGGGACCGCTACACGTCAAGGTGCAGAGGCCGAGCTCCAACGCAACGAAAGAAAGCGAGAGCAGGAACCCCAACTCGAGGAAAGAAAACGGGAACACGAATTTGAGAGGCAGAAACATCAACGAGAACAAGAGCTCGAGAGGAAGAAACACCAACGCGACAGAGAAAAGCACGAACACCACGGAAAGATGTGAGAAGAGCACGGCCTCGAGGTCGAGCGACACCGACGGGAAAGAAAGAAGCTCGAGCGAGAGAGACGCCAACGGGAGAACAAGAATCTAGATGACAAGATTAAACTCGAGCGGGAAAAGTGAAGCGTGAGTTAGAATCGTTGCTCGGAAAAGACCTCGTTTTTGAGGAAACCACCGTGCCAGCGGCCCCGCACTGCGGCGAGGTGCTAACTCCCTGTTGCCCTCCTCCGCCTGCGAGCTACCGACCAGCCATGCAGCTCCAGCGACTACGTAGAGCGGTCGCTGGCGGCCAAGCTTCATGCGGTGGAAGCCCAGGGGTGTCCACTGCGACTTCACTGGCTGCCATCGCACGTAGACATCATGGGCAACGAGGTTGCAGACGCCCTGGCCAAAGGTGCTGCTCGCCAGGCAGGGGTCCCAGCCTACCGGGAGGTGGTGTCATTCGATACTGCAAGGGCTATCCTGGTCCGAGTGGTGGAGGCCCTGCATCCAGATTCCCAAATAGTAAGTGGCTAGGCCCCACGGGTCCTGAACGGACGCATTAGCAGAGACGCCCGGTCGCTCCTGCTTTGTCTGCGGCTTAATTGCTGCAACGTGGGAGCCCACCTGCACCACCAGGGCTTCTGGGGTCCCTCACCTGGGCCCACTGCCCACAGTCCGCGATGCTCGAGCACTTACTGTGCTCTTTCCGCCAGCATGACACCGCGAGGTAGGAACTCCGGGATGCACTTCACCGACTCGGTGCGTCAAGCCACAAGCTGGTAAACTTTGTTTCCCACGGGACCGGACGCCTTCCGACGGGAGGTCTTCCACCACATGCTCACCTTCCTGGTTGTGACAAGACTAGTGCAGCAGTTGTAGCCGTCGATCCTTGGACGACACGAACGCGACATAGACTGTCCCCCATTCGTCTTCTTCTCCCCTCTTTTTCTCTCTTCCTATACTTTCTTTGCAATCCCCCCCTTTCCATTTCGTGGACTGGGTTGCATGAGGGGGAACTCCCTGATGAGTTCAAGGATATCCCCAGTTCTTTGCTCTTCCCTACTTTCTTAATAAATCACCATCCCCACCACCCACGCATTAGCTAATGCTGTCGAGAGAGGGCACTATATGTCCAACGAGGGCGATAATGTGTGGGCGTCGGTTTCAGAGATGTCGGAAGAATGTTCAGATGGTTCAAATTCGTGGGAGGCCTTGGGAACAGCTACCGATGAGAACGTGAACATTTTGACAGATAGCGATTTTTCGCCGCTGTGCATGAACGATTAGGTTACCGTGAGGCCGCAAGAGTCCGCCGAAACATAGGGTGCTTCTTCGGGCGGCAGTTCAGAAAAGAGCGGCGTGGTGGCAAGATGGGAGTAATGACGATCTCGCCACTGAGCAAGCCTATGTCGTCCTGCCACCAGCTCAGGTAACCTAACTCGAGCAATGGCCAGCCGAGCTCGTAGAGATTCAGGTGTCACGGGTGGCTGAGCCGTCTTTTGAGACAGGAGAGCTTGGGTCTAGCGTAGCCTTGACAGCCGCAAAAGAAAATAAGAAGACCATTCGGTGTTCGCTTACTTAGGGTGTTGCGGAAAAGGCGAGCGACGGCGAGATTGGGGCTGTTGGAAGTTAAGAGGTGTTTAAAGATCTCGCCGTGCCCTTGTCACTCCCAGCTGATGCTCCCGTAGAGAAACCAACCATGGCTGAGCTACTTGAGATTCCGGTGTCGCCTGTGCCTGAACTGAATTCGTGAACCGACCAGCGTGAGCCTACCGGAGAGAACGTCAACTCATTTCGATTTTCGCTTGCTGAAGCTGTTGAGGAGGAGACGGGGAACGAGGACGGGGGAAGAACTTCTGCGCGTACTTGGGGCGCGTGTTTCACTGCGGGAACGCCGAGGGGCAAAGCAGTAAGCTCGTATCGCGCCACGGGAACCCCGCCTCCGAAACGGGGTGCACGCCACTATTTTGAACACTGGAAAATCTCGTTCGCTCCTTCGTGCGCCCGACCTTGTTCCAAAAGGTTGACCGGTGTCCTCTTACACGGTCGCAGCAGCTTCCAGAGAACTGGCGCACCTAAGGAGTGATTCAAAAAGGGGAAAGCTCAGGGCAATGACCAGAGTTAAAATCGTAGCTCCCAGCGCGAGAAATGGCCTGTAGACCGCTGATTTCCTCAATGGCATTGCCTTTCCTGAAGCAGGTTTCGCACTTTACGATTACATTTCTTCTTGTCTGGGACATTTCCAATCGCGCGATATGCTACGTTTAAACTTTGTGTGCTTGGCTAAACTACTGCTAGGTTAAAATATAACTAGTGTAGTTAGTTTTTCCGTACTCTATCGCAACTAAAAGCCTGGTAAAGCTTCAGTCTGGATTTGTCTTCGCACTTGCTGGCAATGCGGTTGTGTCTTGTGTTGTTCTGTTGCTTGCTTGATCAAGCCGGACACGTTCTTGGGAAGCCACTATTCGTCCAGTGACTGCCCCGGTGAAGCTCCAGCACGGTGTCGTACAGCCAAGGCCTGGAGTCGAATGTCTGCCGAGCACTTCTCTTCGAAAGCATCCCTGCGGGGTGAAGACCCTTATTCATCGGGATCTCGGACCCCCGGTGGACAAGCTGTTAGATTTAGCGTGCCGCTGTGCTGCATGCTTCGTGCAGTTCTCTTCTACTTTGTGGTAGAGCAAGTACTACGTGCGCCTTCCGCGTGGGCGCCGCTCAGTCGGTGACCCAACTTTGCAGCGACAGCTAACAGATCCCAACAAGAAGCCACATGCCTGGGAACAGCGGGATCGCGGGTGCCTAACCCGGTTTTCTTTTCTTTTTTTAAATAAAGTATTGTTCTCTCTCGCTCTCTCTCACTGTCGCCGTGATTCAAATTTCGGGGGCGGCAGACGCAGCATGCAGATGCTTGGCCGAAGGTCGCTGACACCGTTGCGGAGATCTCCCTGTCCCGTCTCTCAGACTGGGTGTGCGCCGCTACTACCGACCCCTCGAGAACTCTAGAAAGACTGTTGTGTGAGTCTGTAATGTTCACTCCATGTGTAAAAAGCAGGGGGAGAACTTGTTTGACCGTTAGCGCTTTGGGTATAAATACAAGCCCCAAGCGCCGAAGTGTGTTCATTTTGGAGTGGCGTATCAATGCTGTAACTCTGCTCGAGTCCTGTGCTGTATCCTCACCCGGAAAAGCATCATTCTTGTCTTTCTTCAGCTCAACTGTCGCCATGCAGTAAACCAGTTAAGTTTGCCTTTGGCTTCTGGCCGTCATCTCCAAGGAAGCAACATTTGTTGGCCGCTCACCACCACGCTACCACACGCATGACGGAGGCGATGGAGCTCGACTCGGGGACACCTTCCCGAATGCAGAAACGCGTTGCCAGTGGCGGGATGGCAACTTCGCAACACAGGGCTATAACATCGTGTTTCAATAGCTTCCTGGTCACTCTAGAATAGAAGGCAAAATGGCAGCATCTCCACTCCATGAATGATGGCGAGGGTGCGAAGTATGGCGAATTGAAATGACATCCAAGTTGCGCCCCAACTGACATCCGATCTGCTCCGTGACTGGCACCTTGGTTATTCCCTAAATGAAACTGCATCTGACGGCTCAAATCAAATTTCGCTGAATTTTCGCTTGATGGTGGTGTGCGCACGAATGGACGCGGATGGCCACGGGGAGGGGGGGGGGGGTCCTAAGGTATTCCGCAGCGTTACAGGCGAGGGAGTCTCTCGGGTACTAACTCACGGCCGTAGCCCAATGGGTAAGACGACTGATACTAACTCTGCCTGGTCTGCAGGCTCGAATGCTGCCGGTGCCTGTGTGATTTTTTTGCGATTGTAAATGCTATGCGCATGGATGCCCACGGACATTGTGCGGTCCGAAGGTACTCCGCACCTAATAATATATAGGTCGTATGCAGCAGCCCCAACCATCCACTTCCTAGGCAGCAGGACACAGCTCCCGTCCTTTCGAAAGGACAGCAAGGCCCTTATCTATCTGACTCTACGCCATGAGCAAATGTCCAAGTGGAAGGACAACAACAGCAGATATCCACCACTGCATGCCATTTAGCCTCATTGCGAATTCCGCTTTCCACAAGGCAGAAAAGAACTCCGAGAGAGTGCCAAGTCCTATTTGCCTGAACGTCGCTTACAATCGACGCTTCAAGATCAGAATACGGTAAGAGGATTCATCACTGCGCCTTATGATTAACTGCGCGCCAGGCTACCGAGCACTTGTGCATTTGTCTTTGATTTGGCGCTGCGCGAGCAACAGCAGCAATATCCTCGTCTTGTGTACGACGTGCAGCAAGTTTGGTACATTTCTTGGATCGTGGGCCAACAATGATAAGTCATCTTTGTAACTAAAACTTTGCTGCTTTTTCTGCGGGACTCTCACGTAGAAAGAAATACTGTAATCCTTGAACTGTGAGCTTGACCGCATCTATACCCATTTGCGGTGTGATATACATAGTTTTTTTTTTCTTTTTTTAGTATGAAGTTCTCTACTTACTCGGCACCGTTTACAGTATTTTTTATTCATTCATTTTTTCTTTAAATTTTTGTTTCTTGCATTTTAGGGTTTGCGGTTCCTGCATGTTCTGGTCTTCTTGTGTGGAGCTCTTGTGCGCATTTTTCGGCGCTGTAGGTTGAGTCATGCTAAACCAACTCGCCCAACCTTCAACGTTATTAAACTTGTTTCAATGTTTGTGTACAGAATGGGAATAACTGGCAGTAAAAAACGTCTTTATTCCTTCCAGTAAGACAACAACATCTGCTGATTCAACCTAAGGGTTGATGCCTGACAGGTGGGGAATCGTTGAAAAAGGACAGTTAGAGGGACAGCACCTATTTGACGCTTGTTCCTTCGTCTTGCGTGTCGTCTTCCTTCCTCTTCGTTTTGTTCCTCGGTAAATTAGCGCTGTCCGCTCCCCCTCCCCCCTCACCCGTTCATCGCCTGCGCTGCCACCCTGCGACAATACGGGCTGGCGACATAAACGAAGAGCATCTGACGTCATGAATTCAAGTATCCCAACTTCCGATTATTGCACTGGTATGTGGATTCTAGGATATGACGTCAGATCTTTCGTTAAACATTTCTGATGAGTGCTTCACTCTCAAGGAACACTCATCAAGCCACTGACCTTGCTGAGTCCTTGCGAGAGCCACAGGCGACCTCTTTATCTACACTACTGATGGAGTCACGTGACTTAGGAGGTAATATCGGGCCAGAGAACGCAGACAGAAACACCTACGTCACACAAGAAAACACAAACTGCTTGAACAAAAACAGGAAAAACTGAATGCGTGATCAACGCAATCGACAAATAGAAGCTTGCGGGAAAGATGCAACGACAAGCTCAGCTGAGAACATTACTGATGCATAATCGCGAGCATTATCGACACTGCTGGCTTTCTTAGGCTTCCCGCGAGAACCTCGGGATTTATGCACGACCCTCTGTATCCGCAAGGTACGGGCCATATCAGCTGCTTCTGATTACTTACCCTCTTGCAAACATCTTATTTTAAATAATAAGGATGTTTATTACAGCTTTCCCGTGGCATCGCACTGAGAGGATGAGGTAGGAGGAACAACTTTATTTCTTCAACAATCATTGAGTTAGATTGAGTTAGACCTTGCTTCATGGCGACTCCTAAGTCCAGTCCGAGGCCTGAATCCGGGTCTCAGGTTCGGAGCTGGTAACCGAAGCATTCCATTCGATTCGGTTAGATAGATGCCATTTGGCTTTAGGTTGGAGCTCAAGGCATTCATATAGGATATGGGCTAGCTAGGCTTGTTTCGCCTCATATATTCCGCATTTTGGAGTGTACAGACGTGAATACATAACGGCCAATTTATAAGGGTTGAGGAACGTATGGGATTGGAGTTGCCTCCATGTCGTTTGCTCGATTTTTGTTAGGGAATAACGGGGGCCAGGGTGAACTTAATCTCTTGATGAGTAACCATGCGCTCCTTGGACACTCGCCGGCACGACTGGCCCACCGCGTAGTTTGACGAGTTCGCGGGCATCACGCGTAGTTAGAAGTTTGCGCCATGGCTCTTATGTCTACTGAGAACGACGTCGATCGGACGAAAATATGTAATAAAAAATGCTTCCTCAGCGGCTTCGCTGTAGTCAGCGACCTCGTTTACTTCCGATCGGTGGCCGTATCCAAGGGCTCGTAAGAAGTCCGTATCATTTCGCCGGCACCCCTTCGCTACGTCCGTGTGTTTTCATGAGCGTCTCTCAATTTCAGTGCGTTCTCCTAAACAGCGCCTCCAGACGCCGATATTTTTGTCACCTCGCATAGAATACGAGCTCCATCTCAAACGAAAAGTATTTTCGTTCGCACGCCATGCGATTCAGCACGGAAAAAGCGACCGTCTACTTAAGACCATTTCCCGTCCTATAGTAAGTGCCCACAAAATCCGCCTGCGCCTGCCAGATATCGCATTTGCAAGAAAGGAGAAGCAGAAGAGACGGCACTAGAAGTAACCAGGTAGGTCTTCCCGAGCGTTCACCCGTATGTGCTCTATGCGGGTACCCGGGAGAATAAGAGACACGGGAGCGAAACGAGGAATGGTCTGCGTATACTTTTAACATCCTCCAGCAATCCTGCTTAGGATCCTAGGAATGTTTACTCACAAAAATGAAGGAGAAGAGAGACAGAGAGAGGACACAGTAATGTAAAAATAACTATCCGTGACAACGTCACTGCTTTCCGCAACAAACTCGCACGAAAAGAACCCATAAAGCGACACGTAGTTTGCGAAGACGTCCTAAAGATGTCATTCATTTTCCGGAGCTTTTTTCTGTGCGATTACAGCGTACGGCGTCTCGGCATTGTTGTTCTAGACGCGCTTAGAGGGGACGCCCGACGATGCCATTACCCCCTGTTTTGCCCGAAATTGAAAATGGTACGGGAGCGCTATTCCAGCGCGTTCAAAATGCTCTGAGGATGGTGCGTTTTTTTTTATATAGCCTCGCATGCCCGGCGCTGATTTCGCGATGTTTAATAGTGCCCGGAGTCTGACTAGAGTTTTCGGAGATCTGAGCCATGTGAATATCTCCAAAATGTGGGACGCATATAGCTGGGCATAGCTTCGCCATGACTATTGCCATCATCTTAGTGGTCGGCTTGTTTTGAGCGCTCCAGGGTGCGGGCCTGTCTCGTTGGTTTTCAGCTGTTTTCGTTATTTGAATGCATTCTTTGTCCCGAAAGTATCTTCTGTAAGCAATAGACGGCTCAATTTTGGCTAATATATGCTCCGCGTCGATTCGCGGAAAGGTAGCGACAGTAGAAATGAATTCATATTATAATGCGGTGAGTGAGTATTGTACTGTGGCACCATAATTCAATTTCACCCCAACCTCCATTTTGAGTGCAGGACCGCCCGCAGTCAGGCCAATTAACGCATGTACGATAATAGCTCTCAGCGATCGTACGCCAATGTGGTGAGCTACACTAATAACAAAACCATGGTTGCAGGGGCAACATCCAGAACCAATCTATACGCATACGCATCGGTCCGGACAACCTGCCCTGAAAATGCCTGAGTAGACGCCATTGTCTTAGTTCTCACTCAATCCATCGTACGAGTCATAATCACTGATTGTCAAGCCGCAGTTTCTTGTCTGGGAGGGGGGCACCAATGACCCTACAGATAAGTGAAGAAGACATGAAACAAGTTGATGTGCTTCTCATTGTGTAGTTTGGAAACCCATCCAACCATGATTTCAAAGCGCTTAAAGCTGTGCATTTAAAACGACCACATTGTCGATATACTGTTCTTACCAGAGTACCCGTTACGTCGTTACGTCTTTAGCGGACAGAGCCTCTCTGTCTTCCGTTGCAATGTATCAAGTAGCCACGGTGTTCACTGCTTGCGACGCCGCTGGTGAGAATATCGCGAACGACACCCAATTGTACCCCGGTATGGGCGAGTCATTGGCAGAAAACTGGAAAAAAGCCGCCATTCCAATGAAGACCATGCGCTCCGGCAAGGTCTTTATGTCAATACGGTCGTTGGAACTTCACGTTGTGCTTTATAACGACATCATTCTTCTACCATTCTCGGCTTCATTTCCTCTCTACGAAGTGGATGCCACGGATGCCGTGAAGTGCAGAGGTATTGGGAAGGAGATGGTGCTGTCGCTGAGAGAGTTGTTCTACAACTGGTTGTTCTGCATACTGGCGCTTTACTCAAGCTAATTACAGCATTGAAAATGTCTCCAAATGCATGGGTGGGCATGAAGCGTTATCGAACAACCCTGAGGCAGTGTCGATTAATGCCCTCTACGACGCTTACTTGGACGCATCCGCACGACGTGACTTTATGCTGGGAGGGCTGGAAGAATACACGGCCTCACAAATATTCTTCATAGCATCGTGCTATGCTAAATGCCCTGGAAGCATGGAGACCAATAACGAAGACGGCAAACGCGGCCTTGCGACATGTGCAAGCCTTCACAGTCATGCTCACGTGCCCACCGAGAGCATTCATGAACCCTGAAGGATCGTGCAACATATTCTAAGGTTTTTTGAATAAATCTTTCACCCTTATTCTTTTATACGTCTTCTTTTAGAGTGCAAATAATTTCTGTTAAACCGCAGTTGTGGTGGACGTCATCGGTAGAATTTATTGCCGTCACCATGCGGAGTTGTGGGGGCTATGCTTCTTATTCTGGTCGTCCTTGGTGTTGCTTTCTCTGTATATTTTTTGTTATGAAGTATTCGTCTATATATGTTGGGGCGCGAAGCGATATTCTTTATAATTACATCACTCATGAGATGCTGCATTAATTGCCATGTGGATGGACTTGAGGAGTCTATGGTGAAACAAATTTTTCGAGTGAGCACCATATTTCACGAAGCGATTATTTCCTCCACGAACAAAAACAATCCTGGTTTAAATACGGTCACCAACAAACCAAAAGCAGCAAACGGCTGGCCGCAGCGTGGTGGCGCCATCTAGGTTGACTAACAGTAAGCAAGTGCCCGCTCCAAGCCAAGTTTACTGAAAGACCTCTTCTTATGATGTTATTGCAAGCATCGTTCAAACACGCGTTTTGTCGCAACATACAATTTTTTGCTTAAATTGAATAATTCCGCAGTAAATAAAGGCATCGTTCGCTTCCGGACAAGCGGTGGGGGCACTGTCGGCTTCACTCACGTAGCACACTGTAGATGGCGCGGCGAATTTACCCAGCGTTCACCGTGCGGAAGTGCCTGCTCGCTGACGGCCATATGCCGGCGGGGGCGTCGGCGGTACGGCTTTGTCATCTGGTTTAGCGATGGGTGTTCTGGGCCTGTTTTGGTGCAGCTTCGCATCGATTGCGCGGTGCCTTCGCACGGCTTGATTAACTTGTTCGACATCACCTCCAGGGTAACCCACCGCACCCGACGAAATTAAGTGTTCGTACGGCAAACATACGCGAAGAATTGGTTTGCAGGGAGGGAAAACATAATGTAAAAACCACATACAGACCTCTGGACGCTAGAAAAACGCTACCTTTTGGCACTGCTTGCCACGAATGAAACTCGGATTTCTAAATTGGTGAATACCAATTCGGCTGTGGTATTAAAAAAGGCAAAAGTAGCATCCGGTTCTGATAAGTAGCGATTATAAAAGTTCCCTCAGCTTTCTCGCAATTCTCAAAGTTATTAAACTAATTAGTTCGGATCGGTATAAATGGGAATGGCTCAGCTCACATGCCGAACTGTTTCGGTGTCTGCGCTTGTGTTCCGCAGTGGTGTAGCCCTAAGCTAGCCCATCAGAACGGCTAGGTTCCGCTGTGACACCCTTCGAAAGACGCTCCTGCCCGTTTTCTTTCTGGCGACGCACGGCCAGGCTACAGCGCCGCCGTCCGCCGCACTAGCCCGGCCGTGGCCAACGCTGCTCCGTTTGGGACGCCGCCCCTGCGAATTCCAGGTAACGGCAGGCAGAATCTCTGGCTTCACTCTTTGTAGAGCCGCGTGTGTGAATTCAAGTGACGTCGCGTGGGCAATTTTTGTGGGTGTCGTTGAAAGCTTTGCTTTCCAACCACCTTCGCAGCGTGGATTGGAGCCAAATTTTTTATTATTATCTGCCTCATGCGCCGGAATTTCCCCATACCAAGATTTGAAATCAAGACTGGAAAAATATCCTTCCCCCTGTAGTGTGTACACAGCATCATCCCTACAGAGCACAGGGTATACATTTTTGCGAGTTGTTGTGTTCAGCATCCTGTAGTCCACTCAGAATAGCAAGCTACCATCTTTCTTACGAACTAAAACATTGCCTGTGCGAACCCAGTGCCATCTAACGGTTCGCTTGGAGCGCGTCTTGTATTATTTGTGCAGCAGATTAAAAAGCTTGGGTGTTATGCTTCAGTAGTCTGTCGGGTCGGAACATGGGTTTTCTTTCGAATGCACCGGGTTGGAGCCCCAGCAATTCTAGCATTTTTATCCAAGACTTGGGAGTTCTGAGTGCGCAGCACTTCGGCGCCCGGTGCGGCGTCTGGCGGCGACGGTGAGGGCGAAGGCAGTGTCCGCGTATCCGATGCCATATCGCAGCCGATGCCGTATCGCAGCCAATGCCGATGCCGTATCGGCAGCCAATGCCGATGCCAATGCCGATGCCGTATTATCCGATGCCGTATTTGCCGATGCCGTAACGCAGCCAATAACTATTAATCAAGGTGTTCCGCAGGGATCCATTTTAGGGCCGCTACTTTTTCTTTTATATATTAATGACTTACCTAGTTGCCTTAACAGTTCTGATTGCTGATGACACGACTATATTTGCCGGTGATAAGAATCTTAACAACTTAACGACGAGACTTAACGACGACCTGGTAAACATTGTGTCATGGTGTAACGATAATGCGCTGCACATAAACGCCACAAAAACATGCTTCATGGTTTTTCATACCCACCATAAGCAAACCTTTTAAAGGGGTCCTGAAATGCCTTCCGCCGATGCATGGATGTACATGTAACCAAATAAAGCAATGTATTAGCAATCTCCTCCTGCAAGAATTTTGTTAAAGCGATGAGTATTAGCTGAGAAATCGTAAATCAAAAACCACGAATTATCGTCGCGCCGTATTTCCTCCTCCTTTCAACTGTTTCTTCGCTGTTGGCCTCCCCTCCCATGATGCTCCGCTCCTCAGCGGTGACGTACTTCCGCTATTGCGCTCCCACAGACTGCCGTCTGCTACGGGCCAGCTCTTTCGGCTTTTTCATCTCTGTAGACACCATGGACACAGGCTGGAAAAGCGAACGAATGACCTGGCCGCATGTGTGCGGCATGGCCTTGCCCTTTCGCGGTGTACGTAGCTGCAGGGCTGCAGTTGGTATCGGCGGCGAACTCGCAGCCGCGTGGGGAGAATCGTGCGCTCGTTCCCTTTGGTGCACCGCGCACTGTTTATCCAAAAAGCGCGGTCTCAGATGTGGCCCCGCTGGTGCCGGGTGTTATTTTGCGGTGGTTGTAATTCCTACTACCGGCGGCATGTGAAAAAAGACATTTTCAACCGACACAGAACCCGTGCACAAAACGCGCCGGATCGGATCGCTTTATCAGCGGCGATGAACGTGAAGGCGAAGAGCAAACCAACGCTGCACTCGATCAGCGAGAACCCGTGTTCTGACAAGCTGCACCCATGTGTTGCATTCAACACTGACGGGAAAGCGTTTGTTTGCACTTGTTTGGATAGTCGTAAAATGTCCAAACACTCCGGCACTCCGCTAGCAGATCAGCCGGCGAGACATTTCGGAAAACATTTGACAGATGGCGCCGTATGCATTAGTGTGTCGCTACGCAAAACTGATGAGACGCTCTACTAAAACTCCCATCGCGGTGTCACGTAGCGGGACGCAAAAATTTAGCGTTTAGCGTATGCAAAGGCCACAAACGCTGTACTAAAACTCTATTAGCAGCAAAATAGCGTGCGTATGTGAAACCGCTTGCGTTTACAAAGCTGCACGCCGAGCGCGTACGTTTCAAACCTAGTGACATCGTTTAAATACACTGGCAAGCACAGTGTAACGTAGTCAGATATCAACCGTATGCTCAGGCGACAAGCAAGAGCTTGTTTTATGTGGGGCGGAGATTGCGCATAAAGGCCCGTTCGCACTTGCGACGAAAGCGAATGAGAGCGGCAGGAATTCCGTCGCTTTGTCGCGCAACGATCGTTTTTGTCGAATGGTCGGGACAAATTTTGGTTGCGCGACAGAATTCCCGTCGCTTTCGCTCGCTTTCGTCGCAAGCGGGAATGGAAAGTTCTGCCGCTGCCGTCTGCTACGCAGCTCGGAGGTAACCGCGCGATCTGCTAGGGCCGGATGAACGCGCACACTCCCGCACGGCAGCGCCCCAAGCGGCAGACGGCCGCGTACATCGCTCCCGGCGCCCGCCTGGAGCCCGCCCTCGGCACACTAGCCAGTATATTTCAGGCACTATAATGGAGGAAAGATTTTTTGCTTCCGATGAACCTAGTTCTTTGCCCCTGTGTTTTTAAATACGTGAAGTGGTTAGCACGTCGTCCTCCGCAGCTCTGTATCGTCGTAGCATCGCTGATTGTCCGAACGAAGCTTGCAGCTAAGCCAATGCAGCGACCGAAGCTGTGTGTGTGTGTGTGCATCGCCTCCTGTGTGTTGTGGACGCGTTCGTTTCGCGATGAAATGCGACATTGTACTTCTGCGGGTGGATAGTGCTTCCCATGGTCTGGATTATCTTTCTCGAACGACGTACCACTCAACCTCGCATGGGGTATGTGCAGTGTGCCTGGCTAAAAGCCTTCTCGCTTGCGCGCCAGAGTTGTGACTTGCTGCTCGTCCCCGCAAACCGGGTGTGAGGTGAGTGCCGTATTTACGACGGGCAGGAGGAGGCAACTCATCGTCTGTCAATCGCGGTTCAGACTTGCAACGCATGTTGTGACGTTGCGTTCGTTCGAAACGCATCTTTGGATTGTTTTGAAGTTGAATAAAATGTACGCGTCAAACCCGGGCATTCGGCTCAGGGCGTTCTCTGCGATTGCACCAAAGAAGTGCCACGGGACTTTCTTTATGGTACGTACTCACGTAAGATAAAATCCACGTCGTGCTATGGCCGTGTTGCATTCAATACAAACGGTTAAGCGTTTGTTTACACTTGTTTCGTTTGTCGTAAAATGTCAAAGCACTCCGGCACTCCGCTGGCAGATCAGCCGGCGAGCCGACGCTGAGCAGACGACTCATCTCTTTGCCGGAAGTGCGTGAAAAAGCCGCCCAATAGCAGGATGTCTAGCTCATGACGAACATCTGGGAATCGATGATGTAGACATGTGAAGATGGCGGCGTCCAAAAACACGAAGGAAAGGGTGAGAAAAAAGCGACAAACTTTGCAACAAAAGTGTGAGCTTTCCGCTGCGCGTAAAAAAGTAATACTTGGCACAGGTGACGTTGGCGACCCAATCTAGCGATTGCGCTAGTTCATTTAGTGTGCTCAAAATGCCTTTCAGGGCCCCTTTAAGTTCCGAGCATCATTCTAGATAACCACGTGATTTATTCATCAAATACGGCCACGTTTCTATGCGTTGTGCTTGACTCTAATCTAAAATTTAACAAACATGTCATGTCCCTTGTTAAAAAAATTGGCTTTGGTATACGTGTATTAATCATATCTCGCCATTATTTCCAGCAGCATGTTATTCTGTCACTGTATTACGCTTTCATAGCCACCTCACATACTGCCTATCTTCCTGGGGAAACACGTACGAAACTCACATGTCTCACCTTGAACACTTGCAAAACCAAGCAGTACGCCTGATTACATTCAATCTTGTCCAGACATCTGCCCTCCCAATCTACCGGAATCTGAACATTCTTCCCCTCACATACTCACTACAGTTAAAGCTCGGCCTTCTAATTCATCGAATTCGAAATAAAGCTACTGCCGTTAATAATATTTCTGCCCCACAATTACTAAACCCCAATAACACCAGATTCGCGGAACAAAACAGTATGTGCCCACTAATAAAGGGAAACAAACAGTCCTCTTTTCAGGAAGAATTCTTTGGAATTCATTGCCCACAAACATCAAATTCATCAACTCGGAACGCTTATTTTATAACTGCTTAAAAAATCACTTGTGGTCAACATTTTGCTGGTAATCAATGACTATTAACCTTGATTTATTACGTCTAACCCGTTCTTTGAATATATCTGTATAATCATGTTCTATTGGTGTTTTTTTGTTCTTTGCCAAATATCGCTTCACTGATCTCTGTCACGCTCTACCTGCCTGTGTGTGCGTTTCTTTTGTACTCAGCACAGGAGGTTCCCTCGACAGTGTAAACTCTGGGACCTCCTTCTGTAATAATAATTGCCATTGTTCTTCTCCTGTATGCAAATATTTTTCAATAAAACCTGAAACCTGAAACCTGAACCGAGTGAGCGAATGAATCACCCCAGGCAGAAAGAAAACGGAGAAGCGCAGGTGAAACTGTGAGGGGGAGGGCGGCACGCGTTGCCTAGGCGTCATCGCCCAGCACGTCGCCACGGCAAACAACGTCTCCCTGCCTCTCCCCTCACACTTTCGCTATGCGGCGCTGCCGAGGAGCATTATCCCCCTCCCACCTTTGACAGACGATCCTCCTCCATGTGTGGCTTATCCAACCCGCGTGACATTTGCGCGGGAGGTTCAAACACGATTTGCAACAACATGGTCGGCGGCATCAATGCACTGCGAGACAAAGGCAGAGTAGCGGCGCCGCCGTGCGTTCGCTGGTCACGCGATCACTTCCTGAGACGCCACAGGTATGCGCCGTGGTCGAGAAGACTGCAGTTCGCGCTGCGAACTAATTTCGCATTAGGGGAGTATAGTAATAGTCAGTGCATTTTTGTTGTTCTTTTAGCTCAATTCTGGTTATAATTTTTGGAAATAACCACGATTTGTATCTTTTAAGCAAGTTCAGAGGTGGGGCATGGCGTCTCAACATGTTGAATTGACGTACTGCATCGCACAGGAAGTGCCGGCCTTGTACCCATCTTGAAACAGAACATCGCGCTCTTGAATATTGTTACGTGGCAACAATACGTATATTTACCGCCATTTACAAGTGAGAATAAGCTTGGGAGTGTCGGAGTAACCAGCAACGTGAGTCCGAGCTGAGCGTAGTCGTTCTCATTCGCTTCCACCAACGGCACAGCGCCGATGGCATGCTTGTGTCTCACAGGGATTGCTCCGTCACAATATTCCAGCGTTAGGGTGGATAACGATGTATGGTGGACGGCGAATCATGTGGGAGCCATCAGTTTCAATCCGTTGTGTCGCGGCTGATATTTTTTCGATGAATGAGGCATGTCCGTCAAACGAAATCTTAAGCTTTGTGCTAGAGCGACCGAGATCATAGCACATTTTGCTGCCCTGGAGTAAGGTCTTGGCTGATCACAAGGAAAGAATCCGCGCTTAATCTTCCTGCATCACAAGGAGGAGCGGCTGTTGAGAGAGGAGAAAGTGGGAGGACAGATACAGCCTCGTCTAGCGATACAGAAGCAACCGTGGTGCCTTGCGGTAGATACACTGGCCATGGGGTGATGTTTACGGCATCGAGGTGTGCTGAACCACTTGAAAAATCAAGGATACAATTCGGTAGCAGCAGTGCTTTTTTGCGTGAAGCTTCGTTCCGGTGAAACCAGCCCGTCATCTTCAATTATATTATCTCAGGTAACGTAGATAACAGTGTCGTCAATATGAGAGATAAGAATATCGTTGGCTGCTGTCCACGAAAGGTACGCTGTATTTGAGCCACAGTCTGGTTTAATAAAATGGAGTGCAGGATTACGACATGTTATAACAGAAGATGCCTGTGACAGAAAATCCCAGTCAAAGTTAAGTTGATGAGGCACGGAACAAGTACAGCGAACTGAATGTGGTAACGGAAGCCTTCTGAGCAGACCCAACAGCGATGATGATGACTGGGGTTGGAGCATGAAGATGATGGTAATCGGTTGTTGCTAGGCGGTCATGGCGGTCAGTGTGCAGAACGGAAGGATTAGGGTCGTGCAGATGCTCACGATATATTAAATTTAGTATACAATTCGTGGCTTCAGAAGTTCAGGCGCATTGCCTCTCTCTACGTACCACAGCGCCATCTTTAAATAATTCTTATAGTGGTATGACACAAAAGTGTTTAGAAGGTAGAATTCAGGCTATAATGGGAGTTTTCAAAAGAGGTAGGCGGGCATAAGTCTACTTTTGGCAGGATGCAGAACGACTCATGATATCTTTCTATTAATTCCTTAAACGCCTGAATCAGAACGAAGCAATCGCGTCTCTCGAGGTTCTCTACACCGTCGACAGTGTCCTGGTTGTTAAATTTCGTCTAGTTTTTCCATACCGGGCACGAATTGTGCCTCATCACTCACGAGAAGAAAAAAATTGGCCCGTATCTGCTCCTTCCGTTGCAAATGTTGTCAAAAGAAAATACTCTAAGTAGACATTTGCCAAGGAAATGCCCCTCTTTGCTTCCCCACTCACCTCTCACGCTGTTCCTATTTCGTCGCGCTCATCCCTAGGTAAACACACTAAAGGTTTGCTCAAGGCGATTTGTATTTACCGCGTTCCACTGCTACAAGCCTGGTTCCTCGATGCCAGCGCACTGTACGGCGGAGACGCGCGTGAATCGAGGAGGCTGACATCAAGCCCGATACTGTTCAACATCTTGATGGCTGACCTTCCCAGGGTGCTTAGCAAGGTTCCTTGGCTAAGAACTACTATTTATGCCGATGACGTGACGCTCTGGATGACAAAAGGTGATATCACAACACAGCAACCAACCATCCAGCAAGGCGTTGACGTCACAGTGGAATTTCTCCGCAATCATGGTCTTAAACTCTCACCAGAAAAAACAACTTACATGGTATGTACACGTATTCGTAGACCCCCGGACATCCAACTCCACGTTCATGGCCAAGCTGCGAACAGAGTTTTTACAGCCCGCATTCTGGGCATAGTTGATGCCAACCTACGCAACCAAAGTCAAGTTAGCGCACTAAGAGATACTTGCCTACGACTTCTCGACATACTCAAACGGTGCGCAGCTTATGAGTGGGGTTGTTCTACCAAGACGCTCCTTCGCCTACACCAAGGTCTCATTCAATCTAGGATACTATACGTCCTACCGCACCTCTGCCCTACCAAGACCCAAGCTAATAAGCTCAAGGTTTTGAACAGGCGGGGCATGAAAATAGTCCTTGGCCTTGCAGCCCAGACTCCCAGCTTGCACCTCTACACGGAGGCTGGCATGAACACCCTTGCCGACCTCACCTCCGACAGGCATCTAGCACAGCAGCATCGCCTAGCTATGACACCAGCCGGACATTGCATCATAAAGCAGCATCTCAAACAGCAACCGCAAGGACCCAGAAGGCAGTTCCCGAAAGCACCGGGGACAGCGGATGTGCCCGCATGTGCTCCAATCCCTGAACACCGCACCGGCCTTCATGGCTGGAGGGCCGAACAACGGAAACTGACCCGAGCATCCTTGGCACTTAAATGGCTAGACGAGGAGTATAACATCGCTATCAGGGTTTTCACCGACGGCTCAGTTCACCCAGTCACTGGGCGTGCGGCTGCTGCCTTCGTGTGTCCAGAATGCGATGAAACGCGTAAGGTACACCTTTTCGACAACACGACACCTGAGAGGGCCGAACTGATGGCCGAGGTGATGGCCTTTGAAACGCAAGAACGTTTCAAAGAACCGGTGATTCTTACAGCCGCGATCAATGTCCTACGCCGTTTAAAAAGACCAGATGAAACCTCCGAGGTCACCTTAAATATCCGGCAACGCGTCAGCACGCTATGGACCCACCGACGTCTTGTGACCTTTTTCTTGATAACGGCTCACGCGGGAATCTCAGACAATGGCAAGGCCCTCGCACTTCCACAGCAAGCCGCAAGGGACACATCAACTGGGAAAAGCTGCATCACCAAGGCTCACCCCTCTCTTCTGAGCATGGACAGTCTCCTGAGCTTCCTTCTGTTATAGTGCCTCATCTGCATCTCAGGATGAGCAGACGGATAAGAACTGTGAAAACACAGCGGAGGAACCTTCACCTACTTCGAGCTCGGAATTTTACACCCGCCGCAAGGTTGAAAGGAAGTTGCAACTACGAGCGGCTTTATTAGAGAAGCGTCCAGTCATACCTCAGCATTGGCCCCGGAAATGGCACACTATCGTTCACAGGATTAGAACTGGATCGGCAAGAACCCCACACTTTCGCGCCACAAGATTAGGCAGCCTAGATGACCCCGAGTGTTCGCGGTGCTCAGCCAATAATGACATTGCACACATACTCTGGGACCGTCCTCGTTTTGCCGACTGTCGCGAACAAGCCTTCAAAACCGTAGGATTGGCAATCCCACCGAGCCTTAATGATTGGCTTTATCCAGGAAGTTCTAATCACAGCGAAGAACGCCGCCTGCTCGCCACTCTACGAAACTTCGTCGAGAACTCTGGTCTTCACCATTTGCTTTATTTCCGCACACAACTGGATGTACCATTGAATGTATCCTACTTCCCCCCAACTCCCATTACCTAATCCCTCTCCCGTAGACACCAAAATTCGCTAAAGCGTAACATGGCATCTTTGTATCCCTTGTACATAAAATAAATGCTTGTTACCACCACCAACAAGGTTTATAGCACCACGTTGCCGTGCTCCACGTGCGTTCCAAGAAGAACGTGGAACCTAGCTAGTGGAACCTTTCGTTGCTGTTATTGCGTGATTTTCTCATATACCGGCAGGAGGTGGCGCGGGCAACAGCAGGCGGCAGTTTTCTGCAGTAGATGTAGGATATCATTTGTTATCGAAAAACCAAGCATCCATGAGCTTTTTTAATAAAAGAACATGTATATATCCCTGGTGTACTAATTTCCTGTCTTACATTTGCGTAATGTCTTGTTATTGTCCAATAAAGTTGACAAGTATGACCATATAAACCGGGCTTAGACGTTTACATTTGGCTGTGAGTATATAGAAGACTATTGCGCAGTGCCCATTTTACTTTGGCTGGGTGGCTGAATCGAGTCACAGACAGACCGACGGAACAAAATTTTTAGGTTTAAGTAGCCCAAGAGAGATTATCGTCTTTAAAAAAATTGGTACAGCTTGCACTAGTCGTAAAATTCTGGAGAAACAGCGACGCTGTGGCGCGACCTAGCTTCTTCTGGTTTTGCGAAGTCCTGCTAGGAATTGCTCAGTTTTATTTGGTTTTGCAATGTTTTGCTAGGCTAAGCTGTGTGTAGAAGGGTTAGGACAAGTTTAGTCGGATTGTTCAAGGTCATTCCGGTCGGTCCCCCACACTGACAGCGGATCCCAGGGGAGGAGAAGCTAGGTCGACCCCAGCTCCGTTGTTTCTCCAGCCTTCCATGCCTAGTGCAAACTGCTCCAATTTTTCTAAAGGCAATACCAAGGTAGGGCAAATGTTAGCGAGGCGACGTAAAGTTAAGCAAGTTTTCACCGGGCGTTTCCGATCGGTCCCCACACTGACGCATCCCAGGAGAGGGTGAGATGCCGCACCCCAGCAGTCCTCCATTAGTTGAAGTCGGGGGTCGTTTTCCTCCACATCACGAGCGCGGTAGTCGCGATCTCTCGCTCTTTGCTGCCGTTTAGGCACGGCGGATTGGGCGCGGTGCTCAAGGTTGGATCGTAGCCGTCTCATGTTTTCAAACAGCGACAAGAAAGCGTTCGTTCTGCGCTTCTTCTTCCTCGACAGTTACATACTTCTTCGGCAGACTCATGCTTCGCTGGAGTTTTTTTATCGGTATTTCGTTTTACTAACGCCACCGGACCAAGCTCAAGTTAATACAGCCGCGCAGTTATAAGGTGAACGTTCCAACTACTGCCAAAAATCGTCAAAGAACACTGAAAAGATGAAAGCGCACATAAAAGCCAGAACTACTTTGTCAACCGGAAGCACATGACAAAACTGACTGGCGCTGGTATGGACCGCTGGCGGGTATTTCCACCAAACGAGGCGGTAGCGTGTGGTGCCGTCATTAAACGTGACCAGGCAGCTGAATAGCCTTCCGCTTATCGGCCACGGAGCCTGTACTTATCAAGGAGGTGTACTGTTTCTACACAGAAAGGACCCGTAAATATGTAGAAATGCCGGTCTGTACAACATTCAAAGCGGTATTTATTCAAGAAAACATGACCAAGTGTTCTAAGAAAATCCGTATCCCACGACTACTGCACGCTTCGTAATCAAGGTGGAGCTTCCACTGTGGAATATCGCCAACATGAATCAGGCAAAATTTACCTTAATCGTTGCAATTCCTGCTCAGATTAACACTTCGTGGGTGACATAAGCGCCCCAGTCTTAAAATGTAGGTTTCCTTCTACGTGACAAAATAACGCTCTCAACAAATGTTCCACAACAAATATTTTAGTTACTTTTGACTAAATTCGTTTCTTAATTCCAGATTTCATATTATCATGTCACCGCAATCATCGTCATCGATTCATCGCGAGCTGTACAGCCTCGTTCCGCACGTTCCATTTCGGCACGCGAGCCGAGGAAGAAGAAGCCACCCGAACGGATTCGCTGTGTTCACTGCGCTTCGAGATCGCCTCTCCCTGGCCCATTTTCCAGATGTCGGAGGAACAGAACGATCTAGCCAAGACGGAGGCCACAAGCGTGAACACCGCAGACGCGGAGCACACGTCTAAAGGGACCCTGAAACGGCGCACTTCGAGACAAGCCAGGAACAAAGCCAAAGATCTGTCAGGCCCACAGTTACCAGAGGAGACTGCAAGGGACGAGCACATGGACTCGTCAGTGTCGACTCACCGAAAGAAATCCCTGAAGAAGCACAGCCACGAAAGCGACTCCTCCACTGCCACGCCACATTCTGCAGACCACACCCACGATTCCTCGGCTACCAGGTCGAAGAAGAGGAAGCACGCCAAGCCACCCGAGACGGGAGCCAAAGACCAGGAGGACAAAGCTGACATTCCTTCTTCGGTGACGCCTCTTGTGACGCCCAAAACAACGGATGCCAGCATCGACTTCGGGGCTACCGCTCCAGAGACTGTGACAGCTATTGGAAAGGGGACGGAAAAATTTCCTGCGCCTACCGCAGTGGAGAATTGCCTGCCGCCTGGGCACGAGCCTTCGGTTACGGCCGCCGAAAGGAGCACGGCGAAGGAGGACTCGCTGCCTGGTTTCAGCACGAACGTCTCCTCCTCACGGGAGGGCGCTAAGGCAGACGGCGACAAGGAACGTGCACCCAAAGAGGCGGAACAACAGGTAAGGAGGCCGAGGCTAAGAGATGTCGTTAATTTTCTGTACTTGCAAAGGACGTAGATAAGCTCTTGTAACGATTGAAATCGCATGGGTAGGGTTGAAGGTTGCCAATTCCGTAATCGCGTATCACGATAGACAAAGCTTTCCTCACACTGCTGCGAGCAAATGTCGCCCACGAATACTAATCCTTGCATTTAACGGAGCTTACGAGCGAGAACTTGTTGACGCCATGGAGGCCGTTTTAAACTGTTGAGCGCGCTCTTTAATGTCGTGGCAACGCACTAGAGGGCTCCCTAAACAATACATGGCTACTCGCCCAGAATTAATACGCACGTGGAACAGTTAACCGCTGATTTTGAGTATAAGAAACATTTGCTTCCCCTGATCGGTTTCGCACAGCGATCTCTGGTACGTCCAGCGAGCAGCTATTCGCTGTGCCAGTGAAGGGGCATGGGAATAAGTGCACTTAGCCCTATGCTCCACTTACACATCCGGAGCGCTCGCTTGCGCCTGCATGTCTCGAACATCACATGTGGAATGCGTCGAGACACTGTTTCCATCAAAACAATTTACTGCATTCGAAAGCTAAGACATGTCTCTTGATATGTTCATTTTTATCACGTAGCATTAATGAATGGGATTATGAAATGGAAATGACGGTGTAGTACGAGCTTCAGAATTTGTGCCCGCCTTGGAACACGAGTTTTGAGTATAGGAAACGCTATTTAGGGGTAAGAATAGCGCTAAATTGCGTTATCTTTGTTTTGTTCCGTATTTTCCATTCTGGATAATAAATTCACGGTTTCCGTTAAGATCTGTAGAATTTTGTTGGAGGTAGTGTCTATTATCCCGGCAACCGTGAGAATTGCAGTCAGGAAGTTCTCACGGCCGTCGCCTCTGATTGGCTATGCACGCCCACAGGAGATTTTATAAGGCAAATATTTCCTCAAAACTCGTTCCTAGGAATGCTGGAACGAAGGGACGGAAGGAAGGGACGGAAGGGACAGCACTGGAAGGGACGGAAAATTTTCCGATTCAGTGGAGTCGCGGTAATTATAAATCGAACGAAAGGCAGGATCTTGTCTGAATTATCGAAAGTTTGCATTATCAGAAGTTCTCACAAATATTACTAGGGGCCATATACCAACAGCTGTAATAAAACATTCACATAGTTGATGATGCAACACTCACACGCTATATTGAGTGCTTTTCACACTGCGCTTACGCTTTCGGAACTACCCTCCGCTATTGAATGTTTCAAAAAATGTACCACCCCAGGCCCAGATCGTATACCGTACCAGGTTTACCAAAACCTGGAGGAAGATATCCTCAATACAATTGTGGATATAATTAATGACACCTGGACAACCTCACCAATCCCGGCCCGATGGAAGCACTCAATAGTTATCCCATTAGCTAAGCCTGGAAAACCTCCTAACTGATTAGAAAATCTCCGCCCAATCTCCTTGACACCCACAATCTGCGAACTGGCAGAACGAATGCTGGCGACACGTCTTCCCTGGTGGCTGGAGAAGCATCGCAAATATTGATTGATGATTGATTGATTGATTGATTGATTGATTGATTGATTGATTGATTGATTGATTGATTGTAGGGTTTAACGCGCCGACGCAACGAAGGCGATGAGGCGCGCCGTAGTGGAGGGCTCCGGATTAATTTTGACCACCTGGGGATCTTTAACGTGCGCAGAAATCTCGTACACACGGACGCATCGCAAATATCACCCAGCACAAATCTGGTTTCGTCCTGCTTTTGGCACGGAAGATGCTTTGGCGATGTTGTCCGAAGACATCTTGAATGTCTCCTCCTACAGCCACGCCAATTGTACCATACTGGCAACTGATATTTCCAAGGCGTATGATAATCTAGCCTACGACGCTATCATACGTGCTATGCTTGAGTTCGGCCTGCCACGTCGTGTGGTTGATTATGTCGCCGCCTTTTTAAAAAACTGTACATTCGCTGTCCCTGTAGGAGGGAAGCCAGTAGGAATGTTTCACTCGGTGCGTGGTGTACCCCAGGGAGCTGTGCTGTGACCCAAACTTTTTAGCCTTGTATTTATTAACTTAGCGTTGCAGCTCTACACTGTGCAGCACACACGCTTCCTCATCTACACGGAATATGTCACAGTATGGTCGACGCACAAAAACGTACAGATACAGTACACAGCGCCGCAGAAGGCTCTTGAAGTTATCCGGGCCTTTCAGCGAAGGCTGGTCTTACTGTGTCCGCCGAGAAGACGAAGTATATGACAGTCGCTAACAAAGCTGGCCGCAAGAAGCTCGCCGTCCACCTTCCAGCTATACGCATAGGCACTCATCAGCTTGGTGAAGCAACACAGCTCCGTATTCTGGGCCTGCATATTCACCAGGCTGATACCGCTACAGCCTGGCTGAAAGCTGTGAGGCAAACGACGGCAAATACCATTCGCCGAATCCATCCGCAATGCACCAAAAGCGGGTGGTGCAAGAACTGAGGTCACTCGGAGGCTGGCGTGCGTTGTGCTCCAACCACAATTGGTTTATGAAGCCCAGTTTCAGCGTCAAACCGTATCCCAACATGCTAAACTGGAAGCTATTAATATAGAGAAGTCATGCGAGCCATCACCGGTCTCCCTCGCATCACCCCTATACCGGTACTTCAGGAACAAGCTCAGCTAAACAAAGTTGACGAGCTCATAAATCAACGCAGAGCTGTGCGACTGTCAAAGTATGCATGTCTTCAGAACGGCCATGCACTGTACGACCACTTCAATCCGGGCACCTTGGCTCCTCCGCAAAGTCAGGATGAGATCCACCCTGGGGTTATACGATTATAACCTCCAACAAGACAAGCCATCTCCAGAGAAGGCGGACCAAGGAGGGTAAAATACAGCTCTCTCCCTTACCCAAATAACCCGGGTCCAAACGATCGATGCCTCCTCTACACCGACGCTTCATGCACACGAACGCATGGAGTCACAGCGTGGACCAGCCCCACTCATCCCAGCATCGAAGGCCGTATTCACCAACGTTACTAGTAACGTTGGTATTCACTACGCCTCTGCCACATGTACCGCAATCCTGTTGGAATTGCAGGCTATGCACGACGCCCTGCTGTGTGCAGCCGCTTCCATTGAAGCCTTGACAACCATCAATCTTCGTACGACTCTGCGCAAGTGATCCACTATCTGAAAAAGGTTGTGCAGACCCCCATCATCTTCAAACGTATCCACCAGCTCCAAAGCAAAATACCATCCAAGGTGATTGCGTCATGGGTTCCTGGTCTCCACCAGTATTGTAAGAAATGAACGGGGTGACTTCCTGTCACACAACTGCACGGCCCCATCATCCCCCGCCCAGCTCCCAAGTGGCCCAAATTGTCCACAAATATGGCTGCAAAGGAGGATCATCGACGCCGAACGCGTGCTCTCATACCTCCGTGTTCGGTTCTCCTCCCCCTCAACCTTACCAGGATGTGGGAGGTTGTACTACGAAGGATCCGACTGGGCGTGGCTCTTACTCCTGCCTACACGAGTGGATGGAAGGGGGATTACCGAGGGCATGTAAAATGTCCAACCTGCTCCGATGAAACGGTTCCGGCCGACCTTCACCACCTAATTAGGACATGCCCATGGAACTAAGGACATTCGAAGGAAACGTTTAATGGCAGCAGTCCTAAATTTGCGGCAAGACACGCATTATAATCGGTGTTTCCGTGGTCCTGCCTACCATTTTTACTGGACTATATTCGGGAGGCCAACCTAGTTTCCTGCATATGGATCGGACCCGTGTGGTGTCTACTAAGCCTTGAGGCCATTAAATAAACGAACGAACAACAACGAATCAGGCGGCTTTAAAATACATTGAAAACATAGCGGGCCAACCAAAATTGACATTTGTTTAAAGTAAACGAAAGTTTTATTTAGCGCAGTTTGAAGCATCGGGAGTCTTCTATATAGCAAAAAGTTCTCCTTGCTTTGGTTTTGAACCCGATCTTTTAGCGTGGGAAGCTGGTATTTTATCCATTACGCCTTGGCACACAGGAGCCAGGCTCACCGCACCGCTGTGATGTTGTACCCCCATTGTTTCTTGATTTTCATAAATGGGCCAGAGTGCTTACAACCCTGCGGTTCACGAGCCCATGTGACGTCACGGGCGGAAAGGGATAATAAAATACAATGCAAAAAAAATTGCGCCCCCCTCCCCGCGAGGGGAACCCTGTGTAGATGCGATGCATCGTGGGGTTCACTTGGTGTTTCCGTTGGATTGATTCTGAAATCGCGTGAAACGTGTCGGGAACTCGTATGATTATTATGTTTTATGATTATTATTATGTTTTATTGGCCAATCTTGGTCAATCTCTCTAAGTGGTATGCTTGGGGGCTTCGCTGTCGCAACGACCTTTACTCCATCATTGTTGCTGTAAGTGGGAGCTTCTTTTCTTTTATTGCAAGTGCTAATCATTGTCCCATCATGCGTTGTATCAGTAGCTTCTTGAAGTAGTTTGAATGAGTCAAGGATATAAGGCGCGTTCGTAGCATTTGATTCTGTCTCGGTTTTGTGGCGCATTGGGAAGAGCACCATGTACCTCGCGTTCCGCCCACAGGGTCGTGGGAGCGAAACCGGGCGCCGCTAAATATTATTTTTTTTATAGTGTAGGGCGGGGGGGGTGGACGAGAGAGGGGCATCGGAGAGCAGAGGGGGTGAGCGGCGGAGAGCGCAGCTCGCGCGGCGAGGAGAATGGGGGAGGGGCGGACGACAATAACGCCGACGCTGCATGGACAAGGCGGTGAATGAGATGCAGCCGCATCTAAAAGTTGCAGATGGCATAAAAGTATAGGTCTAAAGTTGTTCTACGTGATCGGCGCGATGCAGTAAATGAGGCGTCATGCAAGCGTTTCGAAACAAAGTTACTGCATTTACCATTTATGCTTTCGAAGCAAGCAAGTCAAGAGGAGATAGCGAGACAAGTCGCAATGGTTTTAAATCGCCGGGGAGAGGACAGACAGAAGCAATCTACGCTTGTGTATTATAGCGGAAGATTTGGGCGTGGAAGGTTATCGTTGCGGGGTGTTTGGGTTATGGCAGGCTGAATGATATCCGTTTCATGATCACTGCCTGCAGAAGTCTTTGTCACTTCTGACTATCTCATTCTTGTTGTTCTCCTGTTTAGGCATTTTACTTGTGAGGCAAATAGATGTTCTGCATTTTGGTGTTTTCAACGTCGGTTCTGACGTCTCTCTACAGGCCCATGCTAAGGTGTCTTCGTGACCGTTGTCTAAGGATGATATCCTGACCTATTTTCAGTGTGATTTTCAGGCCTACGTATGCCCACCAGGACTTGAGGCGGTAACAGGGGAGCGAAAAATTAAAGAAAAATGTTATAATTTGCGATATTTGATGTCATATACTACGTTTGGTCCTTAGTTCGTTGTGGTCATAATAAAGGGCGTCCCTGATTTTATACTCGGATTTATTCTATGACGCATTTTTAGTTAAGTGACACAACGTTTGCGTCGGCCTCCATCACGGTGGGATAGCGCCTTTGGTATAATGGCTTTAAGTTGAAGGCACGGCTTGCGTCCGTGTATGCCCTGCGTGCGACTGTCTACGGGGCGTAGATAATCGCACTAGGTAGATAGTGTCATCGCACAGGTGCGGCGCCTGCTGAAATCATGTATATTTTTTTTGTTTCCACCGTAGTATCAGTGACGCCCTCTTTCCACACTCCAGTTGCAGTTTCTCCGTACTCCAGATTCAGGCGAGCCCTCGAACCGGCTGTCTCGGTCGCAGATGTTTTGGCAGTGATGGCGAACTCCGGCGGACGCCTTACGAGAGAAAGACTCATAGAGGACAGATAGCAGCCGCGGGAAAGTAAAAAAAAAAGGACCCTCATGACGCCATTGCTTACATCGTGGTTACCTCAGTCTGTCTGTCCCTCGATTTAGCCGCCCAGGCAAAAGTTACAAATATTTATAAAGAGAAATTGTTGAGCAAAAAGGGAAAAGTAGGCATATCGAAGAGAAAACGTAAATAAATACACTACTCTACGTTACAGCAAAGATAGATCGAAGCGTAATGTTTCCGATAGCAAAGAAAAATTAAAGCCGTTCCACTCAACGTGAAAGCCGTCGGAATTGCAGAGCAGTGGTCCAGCGCAGGAGTTGTGGCGCCCTCCACCGCTCTTTGCTAGCACCCCTCACGCCCTTACTCTCTCGGTCTCACTGCTCTATTGATGAACTGAACAGAGATTTGGTCAACGTAATACAATTCTCCAACCAACGCACCGCTCGCGCGAATTCTACTGGGAGCGCTCACATCCTTTCCATTTTTTTTTTTTTGTATCTTGTTCTGCCCGGAACTGCACGAGCGGGAGTTCTGTTATTTTTTTAAAGACGATTGTCTTTCTTGGGCTACTTAAACCCAGAAATTTTGGTCTGTCTGTATGTAGGTATGTATGTCTGTCTGTATGTCCGTCTGTCTGTCTGTGACTCGATTCACCAACCCGGCCAAACCAAACCAATGCCTGCGCAATAGTCTTATATAGTCACAGCTAAATCTACCCGTCTATGTCCGGTGTAATGTTCATACTTGTCGACATTGTGGAAGACGAACAAAACATTACGCAAATATGAGACAACAAATCAATACAGAAGGGATATTTGCAGTGTTCCTTTATAAAAAATCAAACATGCTTGACTTTTGCGAAATTAAATACTTCATCAACTGAAGAAAAAGAATTCACTCCGCCGACGCCTGCTGTCACCCGCGCCACTATAGTGTCTGGCGCCATTCTAAGAAATCAACCGGCAACAGTTACGCAAGGTTAAACTAGATTGGTTCCACGTTCAGGGGCGGTATTCTCGTAACTGTCCCTTTTGAAAACGTCCCTTTTGAGTCCCTTTCATCGTGACGTACTTCCGGTTAAGCAGTGGGCATTGGCAGTAGGTTTTTTGCGCTTGCGTTACGTCACTTCCGGTTGTTTGCTTTTAGCCAATCAGGACTCTCCAAAAGGGACACTTTTGAAAGGGACGCAAAAGGGACAAAACTCGAGAATACCGCCCCTGCTTGCAACGCACGTGGAGTAGGGAAACGCGGTTCTATAAACGTTGAAGTAGGACGCCTCGATTAACGAGCGTCTTCGCCGTACGGCAGCGTTCGCATCAAGACACCAGGTTTAGAGCAGTGGAACGCGGGAAATTTAAAATGATTTAAGCAAACCTTTGGCGTCTTTACCTTGGGAGGAGCGCGACGCAAGAGGAACAACATGAGAGGTGAGCGGGAAAGCGAAGGGAGGCATTTACTTCGCAAAAGCCGGTAAAGACTATCGTCTTTTGACGGCATTTGCAACGAAAGGAGCAGATACGCGGCCAATTTTTTTGGGGGGGCGTGCTTTCATATCGCCCGTAATGGAGCCTCTCTGTGCCATTTTGAACGTGTAAGTTTCTTCCAGGTGGAAGCTTTTGTTTCGCTTACCATCGTACAAACCAACCCAATGAGCATTCCTAACAAAAGGACGCAGTGACTTCTGGTTAATTGCGTGTATTTTGTCTGAAACGTACCAGGAGTTATCTTTGCGCTAAATAATGGGGAGATATATTACAAGTGCCAGCGGGTACAGGAGTTTCCAACGGTTCTTTCTACGTAAACCTGTTGTTCAAGTATCCTCTTAACTTCTTGCCGGAAGGCTGAACGCTGGGACAAGCGGATATCTTTTCGAAGCCTCTGTTTGGGTGCGTAACACTCCGTAGCTGCGGCGGCTGGGTACCGTGACATCGGGCAAGCTACGACGACAAGCCGAGCCCCTCAAAACATCTGCACTTAAAAAAGAAACGCTCTAGTTACCATACTGTAGCCACAGAATGCAAAAATGTATCGCGGTAAAGCCTCCAGCCCGTGGCGCGAGCGCCCAATCGACAGTTTACAAAAGATCCCAAGAGATGGTTAATTTTTAGAGGCTGGTCAGCACCGAGGGAAATACCGAAGCTTTAGCACTTGAATTTAGTAGTCAGTACACAATGCGACAACTTTAAATTCGAGAATAACAAAAATTCAAATAGCTAGTATCGAAGTTTCCCAGCTATCTAGGTTTAAAACGTTGCCGAAAGAGGGCTGTACAATTACTTAGATCAGCAGGGCTGTATTAACGGGCGTTTCGCGTTCATCATAGATTTCCCGGGAAGGCAACCAAAGCGGTTCAATTGTGTTGCGGAGCGCGAAGCCTCGGGCGGTGATCCGGTGCGGTGGATGCGCTCAATTTCTGCATAAACATAACAGAAGTAGTCTATGAGTATGGGTTGGGTTAATAACAACGTAGAACACCGCATTTGGTACTGGAAATAATTTTGTGACCCCTACTCACACTTGGCGTTAATTGCTTGTTTGCTTGTGTGCAGGAATCATCACTGCGAGCTTTCACCGTGGTCAACATGACCATAGGACTCCTCGTACTTGGTATACTACTGTGGATCTTGACCGTCGCCTTAGCCTGGAAGGATGCCAAAATGTACGCTGTCTGCAAAAGCGGCGGATGTACCGTTTTCTCCAGGAAGCTCATGGCATCTCTTAACGAGACAGCGGCACACCCCTGCGACAACTTCACGGCCTTTGTCTGCGACGGCTGGACCCGTTCCAACAAGTTCAGTGTCCGCCAGAACCTCGTGGTGAATGCACTGGGCACGCTGTCGAAAGTGTCACGTGTTGTCCAGATGACAGTAAAGGCAAGGACACCGGCAGAGGCGGCCATGACGTTCTTCCGCAGCTGCGACACCGTTTTACAAGGACGCGCGGACCAACTGCTTACGGTGAAGAGGCTTTTGGCGGCAGCCAATATCACATGGCCGCGCCGGCAGAGCGCCCCAGATGTTCTGCAGGCCTTGCTTTATTCTTCCGTCAAGCTGCGTTGGAGTCCCTTGTTCAACATCGAGATAGACACGACCGTGGACTACGGGACGGAGATACTCCTGATGCCATTTGATGACAACCGGATTCTGCGGCGAAAGTTCAAATCCCTGCAGGGAGCGGACGAAGGCGACCGGCTTGCCTACTTCAACTTTCTGCGCGACAAGTTTGGCAGCACCGCAGCCGGGGAAGGAGACTCAACGTACGAAGAAGTAGCCAACGTGTGTGAAGCAATACTTGTGCCGTTGTTCGGGGCTTTGCAGGAGCACTCGACACCGGAGGCTATCAACGCGAGCGTGCTACTGCAAGCCAAGCTGACAACATCGCGATGGGAGTCTGCTCTGGCTCTGTACAACGTCACAGAGAAGCCTATCACTTACAGCACCGAGGCCCTCCCGTACATTGAGAAGTTTTTCGCGCTTTGGAGTACCTACGGAGATAACAACATGCACCTTCTTGTATCATGGTGCACTGTCCAAATCGCCGCGCTCTACGCTAACCGTGGCCTCATCAACAATTACTACGGCTCCGATGAAAGTGCGTTGGTAGAACATAGCGCCTTCTGCATGAGCAAGGCCTATCTAATCGGCAAGTTTGCACTGTTCGCCGACTACAGTTCGCATGTTCTAAATAAGGACGGGCGCCAAGACCTGGAGAACATTGCGCATACTGTTCGACATGCATACCACTCCCGGCTGCAGAGCTGGAAGCACTACGAGCCAGTGAGGACGGTGGTGAATGACTGGGACTCAATCGCAACAGTCTTCCGTGCTTTTGACACAGGTGACGAGAATGGCAAGAACGATACCCAAATTTACTCCGTTTTGGGTGAGTCACTGCCGGACAACTGGAGAAAAGCTGCCATTCCATTAAAGACCATGCGCTCGGACAAGGTCTTCATGGCGATGAAGTCATTGGAACTGCACGTGGTGCTTTACGACGACTTTGTTCTGCTACCGTTCTCGGCTGCCTTCCCGTTGTACAACCTGGATGCCACAGCCGCCATAAAGTACGGGGGCATCGGTAAAGAGATGGCGCTGTCCTTGAGCGGATTGTTCTACGACACGTACTGGCGCTTTGAACAAGCAAATAACAGCATTATGAACGTCTCCAAATGCATGGGTGGGCCTAAGGGATTATCTAACAACCTTGAGGCGGTGGCGATGAATGCCCTGTACGACGCCTACGTGCACGCCACCGTTGGGCGGGACGTTAGATTGGTGGGGCTCGAAAAATACACGGCCTCACAAATATTTTTCATCGCGTCGTGCTACTCCAAATGCTCTGGAAGTATGGGAAGCAATTACGGAGACTGCAACGAAGCCTTACGACACGTCAAAGTGTTCGCCATGGCGTTCGAGTGCCCACGCAATGCATATATGAACCCTGAGGATCCGTGTCGCCTCTTCTGAGGTTTTCGTACTGGCTGTAAATAAATGCGCGATTTTAACACCGCAAGTGACGTGTATCTGCTTGGGTGATCTCTCAGTGCGGCTTCTCCTAGTAACCTGGCTGCTTCTGGTCTGGGTCATCTTGGATGATGCTTTCTGCTTTCTCTATACCTATGGCGTTATTAAAGATTAAGTTCCATGATTTGTCGTGAGAAGGCATATTCTTTGTTAATACGCCACGCCGTCAAATCGTGGTTAAAACGCATGTATGCGTGCAAAAGCGCACCGCGCGCAAATGGTCAAGCATTGCCAGTTGGACAGAAAATGTTCCTTCTGCACATGGTACAATTCGATCCCATCGTTACCACTGTACTCATCCTCAAACGAAATTCTACGTGCGCTAATTGTGCAAAATTGTTGGTGCAGAATTTATATTTTGCAGGGGAAGGAACAATACCAATATCTTTTGGTGGAGAGAGAGAATAAACTTTATTTAATGAGAGGAGTCAAGAGGGCCGTTTCCTCAGTTCAGGACCCCGTTGGAGCGTCCAGCCGCCTCAGCCCGGTGGATCAGCCGAAGCTGCTCTTCGAGGCTAGAGCTGGCCAGCACTTCCTCCCACTGCTCAATCGAGGGATTAGATATCGGGGAAAGTGAGGGGTTAAGCTGGCACTCCCACACCATGTGATACAGGGTGCAGGGCGCGTTGCAGAATTGGCATTGTGAGTAGTATATTGTTGGCCAGAATAAGTGGAGTTTGGTCGGGTGGGGGAACGTGTTGGTTTGGAGGAGACGCCAGGAGCGCTCCTCTGCCTTGCTGAGGGAAGGGTGGCCAGCGGGTAGCATAAGCCTGGTGAGCCTGTAGAATTGGGTCACCTCCTTGTATGAAGTTTCAGGGATCGCTGTCTCTAGCCAACTTTCTCGCGGCGCTCGGCTGGTTAGACCTCAGCAGTCTCATGAGCAAAGACATTACCGCAGAGGGAAGCGTGAGCTGGTGTCCAGACAATCGACACCCTTTTCTTCGGAGGGTTCTGGCCGAGGATCTTCATGGCGATGCACGAGATGCGGCCTTGGAGGTAGCTCCTACACGCTGACTGTGAATCTGTGATTATCACTTCCGCTGGGGTCTGCGTTATTGCCAGCGCAATGGCTACCTCTTCGGCCTGTAGCGTCGAGACTTTGTTGAGAGTGAGGCTCGTGGCGTGGCTATCCTTCTTCGTCACAGTCGCTACCACGGCTCCTCGTCTTGCACAATTTGCGGCGTCCGTATAATAAACCATATCGTTTGAGCCGTAGTTTTTCTCCAGGGCTTTAACTCGAGCCTCTCTCCGACCTTCGTGGAACTGCGGGTCTTTAGGAATGTGTCAGCATCTCTTTCCGTTGTCTAGTCAACTTGAGTCTCGGCGTGATGTGCCCGCAATGGTTCAACAGCGAAATTAACTGCCACTCGCTCTATTGGTGGTCTACCAACTCCGGCATTTTCTCGGCTTCTTTCTTTTTCCTTCCCATTTTGTCCCCCTGCACTGACTTCAGACTATAGTTAATTTCCTACATTACACTATGAGACGTGCGCGAATGTTGTCAGTCGCATCTGTCAGTCAATTTTGTAATAAATAACAATGCCTGTAATTGCACGTAGTCTTAGCAGATGCCCAGCTCTATCCGAACGCGCGAAAATTGAACCTCATTCCACTTCTAGGTGGGAGTAATTTAAAACAAAAATCGGGGCCATCTCCACTAACATGAAACATGGGGAGGGGCGAAGCAAGCACTGTATAAGTGTAGTCTTGGAGCCTTGGCGTTTTTGCCAACGGAGATGAAACCGGTTGGGGGGGGGGCGGTAGTGGTATACAGCTTTGGTGTAAAAGTCTTGTCTTTGAAGCCCGAAACTCTCTAGCGCGAGGCGTAAACTAGTGTCCCGGTTTTTTTTAGTCGAGCATTCGATAACGTTTACTATTCTGCAATTCTGGACAGTCTTGCTACTACAGACTGCGGCCATCGAACCTTCAACTACGTCAAGGCTTTCCTCCCCAACTGAGCGGCCACACTTCGACTCTGCCCGCACTCGACCCACCTTTTTTGACATGCCTGCATGCGGGACACCCCAAGGCTCCGTTATTTCACCCCTCCTCTTTAATATTGCTTTACGTCATCTACCCGTACAGCTCGACCCCATCCCAGACCTTCACCATGCTTTCTATGCCGACGACATCACGCCGTAGACAACTCAAGGGTTAGTTGGAGCCCAACAAGACACACTACAGCAAGCCATAAACACCATCAATACGTATCTCATATCATGAGGGCTTCGCTGTCAAGCCCAGAAGTTTGCAGTACTGATGCTTCGCTCACGCACACGAGGTAGACCTCCTGAACCCCCAATGAATCCTAATCTGAAAATCCAAAACACTTCTATCCTCTAAGTGCCTACTTTACGTAATCTCGGCGTTCCTTTCCATCATGGTGGCTCTGGTGCCGCCCTTATCCATCAACTGAACCAAACATGCGCCCAGCTTACTCGTCTCACAAAACGTGTAAGCCACCAATATGCGGGGATAAGGGAGAATGAATCCTGCAAGCTCATACAAGCTCTGCTATTTAGCCGCATTACCTATGGGACGCCGTATGTTGAACTTAAACCCGCCGAATTGGGAAAACTTGACATATTAGTACAAAAAGCATACAAAACGGCCCTTCATCTACTCACCTTTACGCCCAGACAAAAACTCCTCGAATTGGGTACTCATACCATTGCGGAGCTTCTTGAAGCACAACGCACGACCCGAATCCATCGCCGTCAACTTACTCCAACAGGACGACACATGCACGGTCTTTTGGGACATGACACCCCAAGACCTCAGCACACGCCCAATCCGATCCCCATTTAGTTGTGTCAACGAATTCACATCGCCCCTATCGCGAGGCACATGCACCCCAGTCACAACAGGGGCAGAAGAATAGCTCGTGTCCGAATGCTACAAAGAAGACTGGACAGGGATCCACACGTCCGATACACAGATATTACGTGTACTCACCATGACCGGCGTACAACAATTGTGGCTCTCGACTCTACGGGTACCACGATGACTGCTGCCACGTATCGTGGAATCTCATCCACTACCGCTGAAGGCAGTAGACGCGGGCCGTGTCAATGGACTCCTGGAATGAGGAGGCCACCCTAAAGACTCTTTATTAAGAAACAATAAATATGTTTAGTCTCTCTCTCTATCCATCCAATAGCTCACGCCACTACCGTGCGCCGCAGTCAACACCCCCTCGGGATTGTTACGGACTCTCTCCAGGCATGTCTACACTACCGTCGTGGACAAGCTCCTCTCGCAGCTATTCTCCTTCTAAAGAAGCTTGCCCCTAAACTATTCATCACAATAACATGGACCCCTGCTCCCACCGGCCTGCTGGGGAATGAAACAGCCCATGCTGCAGCCCGCGAGATTCACAACCGGGTATCCTCAGCATCCGAATCGGCACCCACGGAAGACATCGCCAGCGAACCTCTGACCACCACTGAAGCCATTCTCACCCAATACAGGCACCTCCGCTACAAATATCATCCACCGCACCCCTCCCTCACGCACGCCCAAGCATACACCTGGCGACACCTACAAACAGATACATACTACAACTTCAGTATGAAGTTAATAAATTTTGGGGCAACGTTAGTCTTCTTAGTGACCAATTGCCATATAATTTGTTTTGTAATAGTTTTGATAAAACGAGATTTACAGCTGTTTTCTGCAACCGTACTCGCCCCGAAAACGGCCATGTGTTGGCATCAGACAACACTTATGCACCGTTTACAACTTCGCCGGGAACTAACGGGAATAAAACTCGGAGTAATGATAGATGCGCCTTAGCCGCCGATTTCAGCATGATTTCTTTTTTAAGATACCTATAATAGATTGGGAGCTACAAAGCATTCGCGAGAAACTGGAAGTTTTTCGTGTCGACGCGGCGCGGAGACGCACGGATATCGGCCACCGCCGAAGGGTTGCTATATACAGCTTCGCTGTGATACTTGTTCTGATCAAGGCGGTGAATTACCGGGGCATTTCCGAATCGTGTCCGACAATGTGCCCACAACTTTTAAACTAGGAAAAGAGTTTCGCTGCTTAGGTCAGCGCAGGGTAGTGCATGCGCTCTAACAGCGACACTGCATGCGTGGTGTCACACAGACGCTTCTCCACAGCCAGGGATAAGTTAATTCCAGTAACAAACATGTTGTTGTTGATGATGATGATGATGATAGATATTGGTTTCCTTTTTGTAGCGGGGTGATGACATGTCCTGTTACCAAAAAGGACTAATGTACCTATGTTTTATACTCTTGGTTTAATAGCGTAGCTTAGGGCAGACATAAAAAGCTTATTAGGCACAAAATACTTTTTTTTCCTGCTACACGTGGTACTGTCCTAGGCAATATTCTCCTCTCTGCTTTTCGTCCACCAGCATTCTAATCTAATTGACAGCCGTTCCTGCAGTAACATTACGCAGTACACATGCGACGTATAACAAAGCAGCACACCAATCGGTTTTCCCAAGCGGGCTTCTCCTTTGAAAGTAGAGGCTGAAGGTGCAGCATCATTCGCAGGAAACACGCTGCTGCACTGGCATTTGCTGCGGTTATTTTTAGGAACAAAGCCCCTTAGGGACTGGGGCTGTTGGGGTCTCCTGTCGTCGTCGTCGTAATGGTCGTCTCATGTAGTCACGGTACCAAATGACGGGAAACTCGTTTACGCCTCTTGCTAGAACGTAACGCGTACTAAAAAAAAACATCACGACACTCGTTTACGCCTCGAGCTAGAGAGCTTCGTGCTTCAAAGATAAGCGACTTTTACAGCAAAGTTGCATACCTTTTCCCTTCAACGGTTTCATCTCCGTTGGCAAAAACGCCAAGGCGCCAAGAATACACTTATACACTGCATGCTTCGCCTCTCCCCAGGTTTCACGTTAGTGAAGATGGCCCGGAATTTTTTTCCTTTAGTATTCTCCAGGACAGGGATAGGTAAACCATCACTTGGCTCCTGGACTACTGCTACTACATGACGCACTTCTTTAACACCAATGTTTTGTCCTGGCTTTTCGCAACACCAGCTCTTGATGCTAAGGTTTCGGACATTTGCATTTCTAACATCGTTAGCGAAAAAAGAAATCTGCAGAAATTCAGAGAATTGTTTACTAATGCGTAGCATTCTTATGTCGCTTGTCTAGAATGTGAGTTCTTTGCATCCAAGTATGGCTATGAGTAGCGAAAGACGTTGATTATTTTATTCCTTTTAAGTTTCTTTTGTTGCGTTTTGCCAATGATGTAAATTTAAACCATCATAGCGATGAAGTGCCTTTACTTCGCTGATTATGTTCCTTTTTTTCCGGAGGTGCAAGGCATACTGCAGAGTCCACCCGTTTACGCTATTTTTTATTCGTATTTCCAACGTTCTTTTGCAGACATTTTTTGTTTAGTATTTTATATTTCATCAGTATGTTTTTATAAAACTATTTTTCTGTTTATGTGATTTTTTGTTTTGGAAATTCTGTTCGACCAATTATCGCCATTAACGCTATTATAACGGTTAAAGGTGTCACTTCCGCCAAACCTGCACCTTTGTGGAAAAGCATGGCGTTGCACGGTTCGCTCATATTCGCTATTTTATTTATTACTATTTCGAGCGTCTCTTTGGGGCCTTCATTTGTTTAATATTCGGTTTTGGAGGGTGATGTATAGGATGCATATTTTTGATTTGGTAAGTCATTTTCGTGAAATTCTAGTTTTTCCTATTTTTCTTTTTCTTTTTTTTTGTTTTCAAAATTTTGTTTGACGAATCATCTTCATTTACGCTATTCTAACGATTAAAGCTGTTGTGACTTCCTCCTCATACCAGCTTGTACCAGCTTATCAGCATCGTTTCATTCTGTTCCTCACGAGCTGTCGCATCCTCTCGTGGCTGCGCCGGCTCGCGCCAGCTTTATAACATTTTCCATTAAAGCCCCATCCTACCAAGACGTGTCGCTCCCCTTTGTGAACACCGCGCGGCAGATTGAGGACCCAGAGGTCCAACACATGGAGCCAAAACCTGGGACTTCTAGACGACGCCAAACCCATCGGTGCACCGAGCCGCGAATGCCGAGAAAAAGACGCGGCGCCTGCGATCTTGGTTGCTGCGACAAAGGTCACTGTGCAACGCAACTCCGCTAGAAAGGGGAAGCCGCTAAGCGCCATCATCATTATCATCATCATCATTATTATCATCATCATCATTAGGCGGACGGGATTTTCAAACGCGCTTCCGCATCACCAAGCCGCGCTGGTTCTCCGCGACCTCGCTGGACAGGGGGGAGTTCCTTCGCTTTGTTTATGGCACCAGGCCTGCTGGGAGTGCTTTGTCTCCCATGAACTCCACACCATACGATGGAGGGGATTGAGAGCGCCGCAGATTTGGCCCTTATACGTTTAGAGACTGACTTGAAGCGTGCAACTCTTCGGTGTTAGCCATAGAGTTTGTTGGGAGTCATCATTCTCCTTGGTGAGCTCCGGATCATGAGGTGGATATTTCCTCCTGCCAAATCTGCAATGTTCTAATATATCTCCAGTGCGTCGGGCGATATATAGGTGGAAAGAGTGACGAAGAAGTGGCTTGAACTTCTGCAATGGTGGTGAGGGTAGGGGTTGTCGCCCGGTTGGAATGACCACAGGCAGCTTCCAAAGCCGTCGTGTACCTCCAGGAAGGCGCGCCCCGGTGTTCTTTTCACACATATCCGGCCTGGATTCCTGTCCTCCATTTTCATTCTGCAATAAACCAGAAACTATTTACTACTTCATTTCAAATTACATCAGCTTGTCCTCAGTATACGAGGCACGTGTCCAGCTTCCTCCATTCATCGGCTCCGCCTCTCGTTTCGATCGCCCGTTTTAGATGCGAACGCATCTCATTCACTCGCCTTGTCCCTGCATCCATCCGGCGTTGTCGGCGTTGTCGGCGTCCACCCCTCCCCCATTCTCCTCGCCGCGCCAGCTGCACTCTCCGTGGGTCACCCCCTCTCCTCTCCGATAGTGAACACTCCCTCGCGAGGGGCATTGGATTGGATTCGATTGGATTGGCTTGGATTGGATTGGATTGGCTTGGCATGGCTTGGATTGGATTGGATTTGGATTGCATTGGAATAAAGTGGATTGTGTTGGATTGTGTTGCGTCATAGCCGCGGCAGACGCACTGGCGCCGGCGCGTCCCCTCACCGTTATGCGCGCTATAAAACGCGGTGCCTGCGCCGCTCCGCACCATCGTTCCAGCGCCGTTCCTCCGCTGTCCAACGCTGCAACGTGAACCCCCTATGCGTCGCATCTACACAGGGGTTCCCGCGAGGGGAGGTGGGAGTTTTTTTTCTTCCCCTTGACGCTTCTGTCCCAGGACATTGCAGCGGAGATTTTGCGACCGCTCATCATTCTTCCTTTGCAGCTTCAGGCCGGTTTTCCTGTTAGCCAGCAATGTCATTCCCAGTTGCCACAGCGACTGCTCCGGTTAAGCGGTTGTCTCGGGGTTGAATCCTGGACCAGGACGAATTTTTCTTCCACTGCGAAGTTTCTGAGAAAGCTGTATAGCTTTCCTTTGTAGCCGTTCGGCTGGATTGGGGTGGATTGAGGTCAAATAGTGATTCGCAATGTCCCTCTATAATTTTCCTTCCGGATTGCATCTTTATATTGAGACGTTTTACTGGGTCGCTCTATATGGCTATGGGGTACCGCAGAATTTCCTTTTCCGTACACGAAAACTTCCGCGGTTCATCGGAGTACAGGCGGCGCCCTCTATGAGGAGGCGAAGCACCCCAGTAAGGCATGTGCTGACACCTTGCAAAGCAAGAGAGAAAGAAAGAGAAAGCTTTTATTACAGAAGAAAGCCGCGAGGTTTGCCAGAATCTCCTCAACGCCAACACGCTACTCGGCGGGGGAAAGCGTAGGGGAGAGTAGAAAGGCCCTATAAATAACATGGCAGAAGAAAGGAGAAAGGAAATAAAAAAAAATTGGATGTGGATTAACTCAGTTATGCCTGGATGTGCGCAGCGAGAGGTGGGGTTAATGTTATTCTTTAGCTTGGTTCTCTGTGCGGTTACGACGTTTCTCGAGGCGTGCGGCTCGGTCACCGGTACGCCGGGCACCACGCCCCCTAACAAAATGTTTGTCCTCAACAAAATGTTTGTCCTCCTCGTTCCTCCTCCGTCTCCTCGGCTCGCTGTTTCGTTCCGACGACGAAACCTGCCTTCTTTCAGTGTCTCGGACTCCCTTTCCATATCTGGCGACACTGAGCTGCCCCTTCTATATATACGATACAACGGCGGCTCCTCCTCTGACGTCATGCCAGATGCGCGGTGAGTGACGCTGCGAGCTGCGGCGGTTGTTAGGCAACAGCTCATCTCGCGGTGCGGCCACCGGCCACAGCGAAACGGCGAGAGTACACCCATTTTAGCTCTCGCTACAAAAACAGACAGCGTGCAGTTTGTGTGAACAAGAGGAAAGCTAAGAAACGGGTAAACACTATCAAAAGTCGTAGCTAACCAGTAAGGCTTGAGCCAGCACATCGTTAAGTAGCGCTTGAGCGCTGCTTAACGTTGCTACTGAGCGCTACTGAGCGCTTGAGTGGCGTTGGTGTATCAACACCCCCAACTGTCGATTGTGCCAGCACATCGGATATCAAAATAGAATTTGGGCGACAACCAATATACTACATAGCTCTCCGTGCTCGGTGCCATGGTGAATTCCACTTCTTCGCAAATAACAACAGTTGATCTCGTCGAGGTTTAGCTGCGGTTGAGCAAAGAACTTAGATGGATATGGTTATAGCGTGACTTACAATGGGGAGACCACGTGTGGCTATAGTCCCGAACAGTTATTTGGTGTGTTTATTTTGATATTTGTGAGAAAATCGTTTATTAATTACGGACGGGGGCCTGCTTAATACTCAAACCCCAGACGACCTCTGGTGACGTCATCAAGACGTTGCCGGATGTACGCCGCCAGTCGCGCTTGCTCTTCGCTGGTGCTTTTTGCGGTCAGCCATCTTTTGCGGGGTGTGCTTGTAGTGTTGTGTATGGTTGTGCAGTTCCGCAGGATGTGATCTAAGACGTTACATGTGGAGCAAGTGGAGGGCCGTGTGTCAGGATTTTCGTATTTCTTGTATAGTCTGGCTGGAGTACGATCCTGCGTACGTAGTCGGTTATTTCCATGTAGATTGGTAGGTACGGTTTTTACATTGAGTGTTGGAGACGTTTTGCTTGCGATGCTTCATCAATCCGGCCCGACCAAACACCAACCAAGCGGAGCACGTGCATCGCTTTGACGTTATTCGAACATGCGCTGGCAATTGCGAGTGTGCCAATCAGTGTGTATCATGTCGACCGCCATGCCTTTGGCGCCTTTGTTACTAAGTGACGATGACTGGCTTCATGCAGTAGACTATTTACGAGTTTTTTTTAGAGACGATAGTCTTCCTTGGGCTACTTAAACACGAAAATTTTGGTCTGTCTGTCTGTCGGTCGGTCCCCCCGATTCAACGTGAACCCGGCTGAAAGATTAAACACCTCTGAAACGAGAAGTTTATACAAGCAAAACCTTTGCAATCCTCTGGTGCCATACTCCATATTTGTCACATTGTTGAGCAAAATGAAAATTTTAGCCATATTTGAGGCAGAAAATCAACGCACAACTGGCACTAGGCACTGTTCTTTGAATTTAAAATAGACGTCCGCTGCATATTTGCGATAACAAATAAAAAATTACGCGTTGAAAGCAATATTTTGATTCAGGAATGCGAAAAGAGCTCGCATCTGAGACTAGGCCTCGTGGCGACATTCTAGGCACCACAGTAACGGAAGGTATTGATAGATACAGATACCAGTGGAACGCGGGAAAAGGGAATGGGTTTGAGCGAACCTCCTCCATGTTTATCCCTGGAGGAGCGAGACGGAAGGTGAAGAGCATGAGAGGCGGAAGGGGGCGAGAAGAGAGAAATTTACGTGGTAGAAAAGATTATCATCTTTCGACGACTCTTGCAGCGAAGTGAGCGGAATTTTTTAGCACAGTGTTTGCAGATTCAGCTTCATTTACTTTCGCAGGGCGGAATGGCGTTTAATTTTTGTTGCTAATTTCCTTCCTTCCTTCCTTCCTTCCTTCCTTCCTTCCTTCCTTCCTTCCTTCCTTCCTTCCTTTCTTTCTTTCTTTCTTTCTTTCTTCCTTTCTTTCTTTCTTTCTTTCGCTTCTACGCAATATACAAACGCTCTTCGCTCTTCTTCGCCCATCGTTTCGCCAGCACCGCGTTGCTGGGTGAGTGTGTCTTTCACGAGTTTAGAGAGAAACTCTTCATGAAAGAGGAAAATGCAGAGAGGTTTGCCGACATCACTTCGTCGACATGCTACTTTGTGGGGAAATGATGAGAGGGGGAAAGGTAGTAGGTGAAGTGAAGGAGAGGCTAGTAGCAGTAAAGAAAATAAATAAATAAATAGGTCTTTCTTCAGAACACTGAGTTAAAAGGTTTTTTTGTTTTTTTTTTTAATGAAGGGACGGCTACAACTTCGTTGACACTCCAATGTCCTGGAGAAATTCGAATAGCGCGAACAGGGCTTTGCGCTTAGCGGAGGAAGAGGGCCATGGTCCAAGTACCAATCTCAGTGTCAATGTTCCAGGGTAGTGGAAATCAATTTTATGTTGTAAACGGTACCTTGAGTCGGCATCAGCAGAGCACTCCAGTAATGTATGTTCAACAGTTTCAAGTGAGTCACAATTATCGCAATATTGATTTGATGTCTGGCCGATTCGATGCAAATAGGAATTTTTTAATACTGCATTGAGACGAAGCCTACACAACAACGTCTCCAAGTGGCGGGGTAGACATTCTGGCAGCCGCATTCTGATATATGGGTCTATGCAATGTAAAAAACCGTGATGGTACTGCGGCAAGAACCATGAACGGTTCCTTTCCGTCAGAGCTAGTGCCTTTGTCATTGTGGCGGCATCATGCTTCGTGAAGGAAACCTTCCTGTTTCTCATTTGTAGGCTTCCACGAGAGTTTATACCAAATTTCTACGCATCCAGGCGCCGAACCTTTCCGGTCTCACCAGAGGCCATAACACGCAAGGACGTCGAGCTCTGTGTTTAACGGAGAGTATATTCTCTCTCACACAGACTGTAGTTGAGCGCGAAAGAAAACGACCGTTTAAGACGATTCCCCGTCCTGTAGTAAACAACTCCAGAAATGCGCCTGCTTCTGCGAGATATCACATTTACCCGTGGGAGAAGCAGCGAAGAGTCGGCACTAATGGCAGAGAAAGAATATTTTTCCGTGTGCTCAATCTTATGTGCACTATGCGAATATACGAACAAATACACCAAACAGAAGTCAGGTCCAAAATGGCCCTGTCGTATACGGTTAATGTCCTTCTGCGCGAAGCAATGTCGATTCACTAAAACGACGGAGAAAAGACAGAAAGAGAGACAGGAAGGAAAGTAACGCAAAAAGAACAATCTTACGTGCTTTCTAAATCACACACACACACACAAGAGAAGAACGCATAAAGCGACACGTCGTTTACCAAGACGTCCTGAAGACGTCATTCATTTTCCAGCATTTCTTCCGCGTGATTACAGCGTGCGGCGTCTCCGCGTTGTTGTTCCGGAAGCGCTTAGAGGAGACGCCCGGCAATCCCGTTACCCGCTGTTTCGCCGGAAATTGAAGATGCTACGGCAGCGCTATTCAGAGAGCATTCAAACATGCCTTGCGAGGAAGGCGTTTCCTTTATACAGCCTCGCCGTGCCTGCGCCGTTTTTGCGCCATCTAATAGAAATGGTCCCCCGAGATTTAGGCAATGATATCCCCGTGAATCGCTCTAAATGCGGGGGCGCAGCTTGGCGTTACGTCGTCATAACTCTCATTGTCGTCATCATCGTGGTCGGCTTATTTGGCCGCCGCTGCGCGGAGGCCTCTGCCGTAGACTTCCGAATATTTTGCGTCCCGGCTGCACCTGTTTGTCTTGAACTTTTCCTACTTCATATCCCCCCGCCGAGTTTCCGGTATCACCACATGTGATGGAAATGTTTTAACTTCTATTGGTTCCTAGTAGTGTTATGGCCCGCTGGTCTATGCGCCGGTCCACCTGCTGTCAACAATACAGTAGCCCTCCTGTTGTCATTCCTCTCTTTCACATGTACAGCCAAAATTCACTCGTTTCTGTTAATTCGACCTAACGTGTCTTTCAGCCGAGTTTTCTCCCCAATCCAAGACGCCCTAATCCTAAGCGCTACTCCCGCCATCCTTCTTAACTTGGGGGCTTAGAAAGTCCCCAAGTTCTGACCCGGAAGGCATGATGGGAAGTACGCATATACATTTCTCTTTAGTGACAGAAATAACTACTGTTGTTGATTTTTTTAATTCCGAGAGTTTGTCGATTGCTCTCTTCTCACGCATTGTATCGACGCCGATTGTTGTGGTTTAACGCGCCGACGCTACACAGGCGATGAGGCGCGCCGTAGTGGAGGACTCCGGAATAATGTTGACCACCTGGGGATCTTTAACATGCGCCGAAATATTGAACACACGGGCGTTTTCGCTTTTCGCCTCCATCAGAAGAGCGGCCCCTCCGCGGCCGGGAAACGAACCCGCGTCCTCGCGCTACTTGCTTTGTAGTAACCCGCCTCTTCAAGTATATTTTATAGTAATGCCTATAAGCAAAAAGGGGCCGTTTTCTGCGTGTTCATTTAACATTGTTTTGGCATATTCATGTTTGTATTTAAGTCTACGACTAAGCTTTCCGAATGCAGTGCGTGAAGCATAATTTACCGGTCTTCTCCCAATTCACTAGAATAAGACGAGTCATCTGCAAAGGTCAGGTGGCTCAACTATCCTTCAGGAGCCCTGTGCACGCCTCCCCTGCTACAGGTTCTATCGATGCTTCCATCATGTTTCCACGGAATCGAATTCCTTTTCATAATCTATAAATACCATGCAACCAGCCTTATTTAACAACGGAGCATGTTGTTACTGGCTTTAGATCGCCTTTGAAGGAAAAAATGCCAAGAAATTCGGAGCGCTCGTGAGCGCGTGCCTCGCGGCGACCGCCGAGTCCCCGGCTCACGCAGTGGCTTTAGCAAAAAAAAAAAAGAAATGCAGCGCTAATGTTAAAGATGAAAAGACAACCTGAGGTCACCGCGGCCGCCGCATTTTCTAGAAGCCATTAAGGATAATTGGAGACATGGCTACGGGTGTGCCACTTCTTCCCGAGACGAGTGGCAGATCCCGCCACCGCTGCCTCGAGTCGATGACGAAGAGCTGGTGGAAGTCTGCAATGCTGAGGATCACTTTGCATCCACCACTCGCCGCGAAGACGCTGACGACTTCTTCAGTGCATATGGTGACGATTACTAGCACCGCAACTATGCAAATAAACAATGACAGTAAACTTAATTATGTGTCCGGCAATGCTCACACTATGTGTCCGGCAATGCTCACCGACGACAGCTTCACCATTCAAGCCTTGAGCGTGAGTGCAAGCTTCCCTGAATTTTTGTTTTTGTTCAGAACGATTCTTCCGAATTTCTTCGTTACCTCTTTCCCTTCTTTGTCCCCTTGTACCCTCTTCATTCTTCAGTTTCTGTCGACCCCACCCATTCTCATTCCTTTCCATCCCGCACTCTTGTTTACTAGTTACAGTCACAATGGCGAAGTCGTCCCTGGACCGGGCTCCGTCGCCCCCGTAATGTAGTGGTAGCGTGGGCAAGCAGAAGCATCTGCCTTGGTGTTGACGACAAAAAGCAGGAGGCAAAACTTCGCTGGTGAACTGCATGGTGAGAGATGAACAGCGACGATACAGGAACAGCACCCTTCCGGGCGAGCTTACAGCATGACTCGAACAGAGCGTAAGCGTGATCCGACGCTGCCGATCGAGTGAATAATGCGCTCGGAGGGAGCGCGTATTTAACCCCCGAAGCGTCAACGGTCAAACACCTTCGGCTCAAACACAGTACAGGCACACACGAACAGTCTTTCGTGAGAGCCGGCGGTAGCAGCGCACGTCGAGTCTGACAGAGGGGAGACGAGATCTTGGCGAGCGCAGTCTGCTCTCAGGTTCAAGTCTCTAGATGCCTCGGCTTGTCCCGGATTTTGCAACGGCCGCGGCGTGAGTCATCGCCAACGGGGCGCCCGTGCCGCGGGCATACTCTGGCCTGTCGTAGCAGGTTCAAGGAAGGCGGGCTTTTTTGCAAAGCACAAGAGAACTTCAGCCCACTACGCCAACTTGTACCACACGTGCACTGGGTAGCGGCGCGCTGAACCGTAACATTACTCATTCCCACTTGTCGACATCTAGCTCATCGTCCTTCTCATCTCCACGACCCTTCTCATCTTACCATCCTTCTCATCTCCACGACCCCCCCTCTAGACTCTTTTTACCCTCCTCTCCTCCCTCATCTTTTCTCTTCTCTATCTCCATCCCATTCTCACTCACTCCTCCCATGCTTCTTTCCTCTGCACTCCCTTTCCCCTCCAGACCCTTCTCTAATCCAATCATGGTCACCAATTCTTATTTTTCCTTCCTCAACTCTGAAACCAACCTTCAATCGCACTCCTTCTATGCATAGCACAATTCCCTTCCGAGTCCGCCCTACCTCGCCCCATTACTACTCCCTTCCCTTCCGCTTTCAGAAGCACCTTGAACACGTGCCTCAAGGACAATATATTTTGAAGTGGGACACATTAAACAGTACTTTTAATGCTGACACTTTTCCACCTGCTATTCCACCCTGGGAGCGACCCACCGTGGGCCACCTCAGACGCTGACCCATTTCTCGCCGTAACCGCGCCGTACGGGAACAATAGATCCGCACTCTCGCCAACAACAAAGCTACCGATGAAATAGACATTTTTACCGACGCATCCATGAACGGAACAACAGCAGCGGTGGCCTGGACCTGCCCTAACATCCCCCAGCTTAATGGCTCTCTCAATATAACAAACACATACGGTCTCACTGATGAAGCCGAACTTTTCGGAATCCTCGGCGCCATTCAGACCATACAAAGTGCGACCTCATTTATCGCCACCAACAAGTTCCGTGTCATCACTGACTCCCATGTCGCCCTACGGGAACTGAACAGGTCCTTCTCGCCCAATTCTACGGCCACCAACATTCTTTACAAAATTCGCGACCTCACTCACGAAGGGTTCAAGATACGCCTGGTCTGGACTTCTGCTCTCACATATGGAGTGGACAGAAACCATTCGGCGCATAATGCTGCCCGGGAGTGTTTACGCAATCCTCCCATGGTTCCCGCGTCCGTCCAAGAAAGACCTGAGCCCCAACAGGCATGCGAATTGGACTGGCAGCAAAAATACCGTAGAATTAAGAACCTCAGCCGGCAACGGCTTGCCAACGCCTCACCACCTGGTTTTCTTGCTCCTCTGCAGTCCCTGTCAAGAACAGGAGAAATTTTCGCTAATGAAGTCTACGCTGACTCGGCCTACACTCCGGACGTCATCTCCAAATAGACAACGCATAGGCATATTGCTAGTCCTCGGTGCCCATATTGTGGCAGCAACAATACACCGAACCTTTTCCAACTGATCTGGGCTAGTTTAGCTTACTCGACTGACCGCGACCAGTTCCTTACAACGCAAGTACGCCCGACGACTTCTGAAGAACATGTCCAACACGTCAGATACAACCCCCACATTTTACAGAAAATTACAGAATTCGGTCTCAAAACAGGTCTCTAAAAAGTAGTATGATGGCGGATCGTTCACCCACTCTCTAGATGGCCCCCCAGAAACACCCTTTGTGGCTCCTGAACGGCTCCAATTGCGCACCCCGATCATGGCCGTATTGGAATTTCCTCGCCACAGCTTCCAATGTGCATACCGTGCTAAGTGAACCCTCACAGTGCAGTGAAGACTTTATATGAACCATCTTCCCCTACCCTTTTTCCCATGTCCCCAAACAGGGCATATTGTCCTCCTCCTATAATAAAGTCATCCCTTCCATTCCAATCTACCCTTCCCTCAGCATACGCGCCCTTTTCTGGTTATCCAGCTGCACTTTCTCTCGTCCTCTTCTTCCTCCTCTCTCCCACTCTCCTGTTACACTGCTCTTCCTCTCCCTCCTCTAATCTCATCATTGCCCATTCTCCTTCCGCTCCTTTTCATATTCTCCAACCCAATCTTTATTCCTACATTTTCCTATCGTACCCGCTTGAAATAAATTTTATCTCTTTCTCTTTCTCCAAACAATTCTCATTGGGTCAGTAACCACAGCAAGAGACAGACAGACAGACAGACAGACAGACAGACCAAAATTTTCCCGTTTAGGTAGCCTTAGCAGTACGGTTGCCCCCACGCCGTTAGAAATATCATTTTAACAGGTTTATTGAAATGAAAAAACCCGAGGTTTTCTTGCTAGTGCATCGGACTCCCCTCGGGTTAGCGAGAAGTTACGGTCTACTGTGCGTCTCCGTTCGCTCCGTGCGGGAAGTAGTAGAGAAAAAATTGTTAGGATACAAAATGCAGGCGCTTACACCAGACTGCTTTTGCTCATTTAAGACGTTGGGGGGTGGGGGAGGGGGGAAGTTTATTGGAGCTGATAATAAAAAAAAGGTTAAGTCTCCTGCCACGCGCGTGGCACGAGCTGCGCCCCCCTGGCAACAGCTGCTGCCACGCAGAAGTGACGTCAAGCTAAAGTAATCACGTGACTTCCTGTGACGTCACAAAACAAACGTCATATTTACGTTATTTGATCATGCCACTTTTTTGTGTTGACGACGGCAGCCGGGTGTTCGCGTCTTGTGTCCCGATGTTCTCCGCCCGTGGTTCGAATGGCAGGCCTGACGCATCGTTACGTCCTTATCTCCCTGTACAGCGGCTGCCTCGCGGCGCTTTTTTCTTGTTGGGAGGTGTGCTTGTAATTATTTAGATTGGGTATTTTTTGTGAACTTGCTGTTGCACGTCTTGGTAAGCCTAACGCATTGTTTTCTGCACGCTGCTTCGCCCCGCTTTTTACACGCTCCTAGAACTGTACTGTTGTCGTTTAATATTTTGTAAGCTTCACGTTGTTTTGCAGTTCGCGTGCTATTTGCTTTACGCGCCTGCATTTGTTGTCTACTTGTGCCTCGCTTCTTCCATGCCAAGCCTTGTGTTCTGATTCTGGAGTGGTGGCTCAATTATAAAACGTAGGGATCAGTATTTTCCATCGCGTAAGCTTCACGTTGTTTTGCAGTTCGCGTGCTATTTGCTTTACGCGCCTGCATTTGTTGTCTACTTGTGCCTCGCTTCTTCCATGCCAAGCCTTGTGTTCTGATTCTGGAGTGGTGGCTCAATTTTTTATGTCATTATAAAACGTAGGGATCAGTATTTTCCATCGCGTCGCGCCGTAGTGAGCGACGCAGTGTCAGCGTGTGCACGAATCGAGTGTCGTCAGGTAGCGCACGGCATCATCGAACGCAATCCGATCTCGCATGTAGCTTCTGCAATTTTTCCCCCGGGGCAGTAGTACTGTCGCCGAGAAATGTATCCTGACTATTCCACAGAAACGATCTGTGCACGTAGCGCTGCAGAATCCGTGCAGGGAGCGCAGTTGCACTTCCGTGGGTGGAGCCCAACTGCCCGTCCAAAGATATATCTATTCAAGATACCACTGAAACCATTCGCTGACTGGCTGGCTTCTTGTGCAAGGAGGCTCAAGCTCCAACTGTGCAAGCATGGGAGAAGTGCAGCCGATAAGATCGCCGTGTGAGCCAAGTTTGGAACTTCTGCTAATAGTCCTTTAAAAGTCGTGTGCATAAGGTTAACAAGTGAAAATTCAGTTATTGTTCATCTATGCTCAGATTTGTTGCTTAGTACCATTGTGCTTTCAACTTAGGAAGTCTTAATGGAATGATAGGCAAGGCTTAAAATTACTGCTTGGCTCTTATTTCCCTTTCCTTCGCTCCAGTACCTTTCGCCTCCTCTAACCTGGTTAGGCAACAGAACTTCCTCCTGCATCTGCTTTGAGTATGTATTTTGATAGGCTCGTTCCTTCTTTACTCTTGTGTTTGGCTTGGTTGAAATTGAACATAACCAGGCACAATACTTTCATTCACTCTCAGCAGGATGGGCTAATGATGATGAGAGCTTATCTCGGAGGCTTGCAGTCTTTGCACAAATTCCAAGTGGCTGTGACATCTATATGCCCATCCCAAGCACTCTGCGGAGTTCAACTTGACACTAATGCTTGTATTCGCAACTGGTGAAGCGTGCTTAAGCGTCTACTGTCAAAGCCTTTGGGGTAGTGAACAGGAAGAGTTTCCAATTGTGAGGGGACGTTTCACATTCTATTGCTTTTTAACTCCGCACTGTGTAAACTGTTTTGGAAAATTGCTCAAGTGAATTTACTTAGTGGTAAGGGGCTTTATAAAATGTCCCAACAATGATGCAAGTCTCGTCAGAAGCCAGCTGCTAGAAAACACATTCACAGGTTGTGTGTTGTGTGCCCATTAGCTGTTTCTTTTTCTTCCACAAAACGGGCACTTAAACAATCCTTTAAGCCAACAGGCGTAAAAAATAGTTCATCAAGTACAACTTCGGGGTAATGGTTGGTGTCGAGCGTGACACTGCCCACTCCCAAGAGTACTTCTTAATTCCTTGTGCAAGAACTGGAGCCAAGGCCACGTGCGTAGATGTGAATGTCTGTCGGTGTTTGTGAAAGTTGCAGTACAGCTGGAAGGTGTATGGATCATGGGTGGCTTTAACAATAAAATGACTGCTGAACGTACTTTTGCTCTGGTATCAATGAGCAGCATGTGAGCATTGATAAGTGCTTCACTGTTGACATTTTTGTTACACAAAAGCAGGCCATGTTAAGGCCCCCTGGCAAATATTCATGAAAAACACTGGACCAAAAAGCTGCCAACACATGGAAACCATGTTGATCACAGCACCTTTCCTAGTACTTCAGTACCGTTTATCAGTGCTGTGTTTTTTCCCCCAGCTAGTAAACTATCCCAGCGTTGCACCTTAAGCCAGAAATCAAACACTTGCTTGTCAATGACAAGTGATCTGCCAAACTTCCGTGTCTATGCAAAAAGTGAGTAGCTATACTTTCTCTGCACTGTTTGTGCTGTGAAGTTCCATTTCTAAACAAAATGCCAGGGTTCTTCTGGAAGATGCACAGCATTAAAACCTCAACAAAAAAGGAATAAGCACGCGATACTTTCTTGCACTACACTAGAGCCCTGCGGGAAAGCGAAACCAGCAAGTGATCTTTTTCTACAAAGCGCTGCAGAGGAGCCAAGAAAAATATTCCTTTTTGCGGACACCAAAGCTACGCTGGAAAGCCAAAATGTGTGGTGTCTGTTAATGCAGATTAGCTGCAAGACGGGCATGTTCACGCAAAGATTTATGAACCAGGCTGGCGGGGTAACAAAATCATTGAATGAGGTTACAACAAAATGTGTTATGAAAAATGATATAATACTGTTTGCTATAAATAGCAATTAAAGGTATGAAATGGTTCTGACACCAATTAAATGGCCTGTTGGAAATCATTGGCAAAACCTAAAGAGCAACATTTCATACAGCTGCAATTGAGAAATAGTAAAGCGTGGTTGGGGCCTGAATTCAGCAGGCATGCTCCAGCTGAGAATGTATAATTGCAGAGCAAAACAATTATAAAGGCCTAGGGAAAAGGCGAGCTTAGTTGAGTTTACCACCAAGGTATTTGGTAGAGAGAATAGTTACAAAAATAAAGAAGCAACATGGGAAGCTTTATTTTCCCTGATTTAAGTTTATCAGCACTGAGCTTCATGTTCTGCATGTCCCATTGAAGAATGTTACACCTGCATGCACTCGGCACATCACATTCTACGGTATAACACAGTTTACTTCGAACATAGGTAAATAAGAGAATATTGCATAAGCAGTTCATTTATACGTGAAATAGAAACAGCAGGGTTTTTAAAACGAAGCCCGTAAGTGTGCTGAATGAAAGGGACCAATGATGAGTTTATGTTGTCACTAATAACAAATTTCAACGACCTTGTCAGAAACAAACCCCTTCCATGGAGGGACTGTGTGTAATCAAGATTTTTTTGATAAAAGGTTGTAAATGCCCTGTAAATGTATGTCAAAAGGTATTTTAACGCCCTAGTCGTGGCCTGTGAGTCATCAGCGCTTTTTTCTGGTGTTTAGATGATCAAGGGCTGTTGTACGGGATCCACCTTCTCTTCTCACTTTGGTCACCATCTTTCTTAGTCACTGCATTCATGTGCTTGGTCAGGGAGCTAGCAAGCGAGGACGACAGTCGGCACAAACTATCAGCTGAGTTCCTTCAGGCTGGGACAATTGCTGGAGAGGCTAAACAATGTTTTTAAAATCCCCGAGAGCTTTCACTTTTTGTTTTGTTAAAGAACATTTAGGCAACCCTTCAACTGTCCGAAATAACAAAAATGACTATTGTGCCCGTTAAATAGTTAATCTACGCACAGTGAACGATGGCACAAAATCTATCAATGCGAACCTACCCTTTGAACCTGCTTAATATTTAGCAGAGACTCACTCCATTCATTAGCTGTTTTATGGCACTGTGGGTGGGCTACTGGTTTCCACCTATGGAGCCTGTGGGCCGCACTAGTTTCCAGTCGTCCTGGCAAATGTTTTTGGAGACTAGCACTACCCTGCAGTGTACGAGCCATGGATTCCTTGGGTTGGCCATGTGAAATTCTAGTGAATCGTTACAAGCCACCAAAGAAAGTGAGCATTTGTTTATCGACCACTGTTTTGTGGCCATGAAAAGTTTCGTTCATTAATTAAAAAGACTAACAAATGAGATCAATTTTATTGCAAACTTCAAACAAATAACTGGTATTACAGAAAATGTGTAAAGCAGCTGGAGCTCCATAGCCACTTTCCAGCTATTTCTCCATGCCATCAGAGAATCTTGTTTGTGCGACTAACAGATACCGACCTATTCCACTGCAAAGAAACATAACTGGGCGATTGCAGTGGGGCCTCTAGTTCCGTTTGATCATATCACTTGAGTGTTTACGTACAGTTAACATACTGATGACTGTGTTTATAGTGCATGCACATATAACATCAATGTAGTTTAAAATTGGGATCTTTTGCACCATTTCTTTTTGTTAAATTCGCCCCATGATAGCCTTGACATTTGCCTATCAATTACATTTGCAGCATGCTCGCTGCTTATACCTGTTTACACAAACAATCCGTAGATGCTTTCACGTTCCAGGCACATCTTAAGATTCTCTTTGACGTTGCTTATTGAGCCTGTGCAGAACCCATAGGTTTTCATATGCTGGAGTGCATGTAGGTGTATTAGACATGATGGCCGGCCAAGCGTATACCCTTCCTATTGCCGTCTCTACAGCCTCTTCTCTGACCCTATCGTCTGGGTGTGCGTCCTGAATTAACTTCCTTTGCATGAGGGACTCAGTCAAGTCTGGCCAACATAGCGTACACCACGGTACAGTGAGACGTGAAAGTTATACCAGTGCAGTGGCTATGAGATGAAGCGTCTAGCTAGTCTACCTTTTGAAGGTCGCAGGTCCTAAACTGTTGTAGAATCATGTATCCTACTACGAAATATTTGGTTTCTACTAGGAAATCTTTTTAAGCGCTGAATATCACGCAATTATGATCCTTGTGGCGCATGCTCACAAGACTTTTCTGCTCATAAAACGTATCGTGGGTGTAAAACAAATTTTAAGCTACAATTTCGCCCACTAGAAAATAAAAACTTCCCGATTTTCGAGTTTTCCTTGCTAATATTTCAGAAGAGGAGATCTACTGTAGTGGTACGTACGCGGTACATGTGTGGGGACACCAAAGATTACCGTTCCTATTCTCGGCGCAATTGTCTGTAATTGTAATGCGCACATGTGCCTAGTAAAAAACGGTTGCCGCCACTACCCTTCGTCCTCGGCACTGTACATTCTGATTATCTTTTGGCGCTGCTAAGTTGTCTTCATTTCGAGAACACACACCGCGATTTCAGGTCGCCCATTTAAGCATTCTGGACTTGCCGTGGTGCAAACTGTTGATAGCAGATGCCGCCGCGCCGACATGCGTCGGAAGGTTCACAGAATTACGCTCGGACGGTGTCTTTTCTTGTGTGGAACGTAGCTTGTTCGAACGAGGCCAGTCGGCTGTGCGATGTCGTCTCACGTACGCTGAAACTGTACGCAGGTACCATCGGCGTACACCAAGCAGAACCAAGCGGTCACAGGTCAACATTACTCGAGAGCGGCTATTTTGCTGCGGTCTGGAAAGGCTGGCTGGGTCCCCACGCAATACATAATCACAAGCAACTTTCTCACATTTTCAGATAGTGCTTCTAACAATATGAACTCCGGTTTATCTACGTTGTCGGCCCGAGAAAATCTGAGCTTCGTCACGCTTTCGGATACGCGACTCCATGTGCGCGATACGGCAGCTGGCAGCAGCAGCAGCATCGCCGGCTGCTCCCGCAAGAACAAAAATTGTTTGTTTAGAAAAGTTTTAGCAGTTCAGTGGTGCGTTATTTTGTACTGCAAATAAAAAAAATGTGTATTTCGGACTACACTACACAAAATAATGACAATTATTAATGTTATGACGTCACGCGTGGCAGCAGCCGTTGCCAGGGGGGCGTGGCTGCTGCCACGCGCGTGGCAGGAGACGCTGCCTAAAAAAAAGTGGGAGGAATTTGGTCGTAAGTTAACGGGGACCTATTTTCTGTTTTAGCTAGAATATTAATAGTTAGCAAAGAGTCAGAAACCTGATGAATCATTAATGGAGGAATAAAACTCGGTAATAATACTATCCTCAAACCAACAATAAAAAGGCTGCGTCTGCTGCAACCCGGGGCTTCCGAGCCGATTCCCCCCGAACTGGCTGCTGCGCCCCACGGAAGTGACGTACGTCAACAAAAAAATTGCGTAATTGCATTACACTGCAATTACTTTAATAGTATTGCATATACTTTTGGCAGTGACACACTAATATTACAATATCAAGATTTATTTTTAGCCTGAGTTTATTGTATTTTAATATGACGTCACCTAGTCACCGTGACGTCATAGACATGCTTTGTAGATGTTTGCATTATATTTTTCTCGGCGAAACTCGAATTTGTTATTGTTTTTGACACTCGCTTAGAAGAAGTTGTGTAAACAAAGCACTTTTTATAGATTTACCACGGGTTTTACGGATGACCTACGGACGAGCGGCATGGAGAAGAGGCCGAATTCCATCGAAGAGCAAATTTCGGCCCCGTATTCGCATACGTACGGGTAGAGTTCACTCTATTACGGGCTTGTCTGTTCCGAGTTTGTTCCGTTCCATGGTTCCGTTGGCCTATTTGAAATATTCCGGTTTCGCGCGGTGCCGAGGCAAGCAAGAATGTTACGAGCGTCGGCGTTTTGTGGAGTCGCTCACGAGTGGTGCGGTGCTGCGCTGTGTTTTCGTTTCATATGAGGTGTTCAGCTCCAAGCCTGTGTCACCGCGCTTGTATCTTCTGCAGTAATTCACAGTCTTCAAAGTCCGATGACTATTCGTGGCAGCAACGCGAAGTGCTGGTCAGCGCTCGCGCAAAGCGCAATGTTTTCATATCAAATACGTACGTATCAGAACCAAATCTTGCCCCAAAATGTGCAGTAAAGTACGAAGCACCGTGTTGCCTTCAAAACGTGACCGATGTGTGTGGTGCGTCATAGTTTTCCAGAGGTTCGTTTGTGTGAAGCTGCTGGCGCCGCAGTCATCGATGCTATCATCACAGTCATCGTTATACACGGTGTTGTGTCGGTATCACAACGCGAGGCAAATACTTTGATACTGCTCCGTACTCGACTTGCAAGCCAGATTCGTGTCGCTGCAGGAGTGTATATGTGAATAATCTAGAGCCCCATCAGTTAGCAATGGTGCGTCGCAGTGACAGCGAGTTTTCGTTAGTTCGCTTCAACTTGCCGTGATCCCTGTCGTTACAAGCGTGCGCAAAAAATGCGCCGGATATCTGTCGTGAGTTACTGTGGCATTTTCCGTGTGTGTTGTGTTCGTGTGCTCCAAAATTTACGATGTCGCCAAACATACGTGATCGTGCCCATTTATGACAGGCTAGGTGATGCGTCAGTGGCTTCAGCAATAACAGATGCTACGTGCTGTGTTGAACTGTTATATCTACATTCTAAGCATACCATCTATATATAGGTGACTCTGTGTAGTTGTTGTTTCTATTTGATCTAACCTCAGTTGCCTTGTTCATCTTTTTTTGCAGGGTATTTTTATTTACGTGTGCACGCAGCATATTAGCACTAAATCAACCTTACACACTTACCTGTACATGCCATAACCCTCTTTGCAATCACGTGTGCATGTGATACTGTTACCCTGCAGTATTTCGTGAGCTACTGTGCATGCTAGCAAAGATTGTTTGCATGTCGTTCTGAACCATTGCTAATAGCCTGAATTTCCTTTAGTATTACTAGCATACCTTTTTCTTTCTCAGCTGCTGGCTTTGTGTTGCTTTTAAAAGGAATGAATGATTTAACGCTGTGTATAAAGTTATGTCGGACAAACTTGTAAAAAACGTAATACACGGGATATACCTGCTAAATTTCTCAATGGCACAAAGCACGTACATTGATCGCACAGGCTAAAAGTATGTCTGACGTGCTCCACACTCTTCGTCTGCCCCTCAACGCAGCCATGCTTGATTTTTACCCAACCGGCAAAACCACTTCTGCTCACTGACGAGCCAGGGTCACTGTCACGCCCACTTCACAACATATGGTGAAAGCAGTCTGTTCTGATGTTTACCCATCAAACTTCCACTCACTGACTAGCCGTGTAGAGTCACTGTTAATAATTAATCGTTACTAATAATTTAAAAAATCCAGATGTAACTCTAGCGATGGTGAAGGCGGTAGTGAAAGTCCGGGGTGGGCGACTATGACGGTGCTTGTGAGTTTCAGTGCATTTGGACTAAGAACGGCTCTCACGGGGTGGAAGCCCTAACATCCTTCTGCTCGCAAATCCATAAAATATTTCTCTGTCTCGTTGTTTAATGCAATGCATAGTTGAGGCCATTGAAAAGCACCATCAGAGAAACATGAGAAAGCGTTGCTTTTGCCTCCGTGGAATGAACCAAGGTGGACCTGCTAGGTATATCTGCATCGAAGCATACATTGGGTGCTGCTGCGCAGCCGACTGGTACCCGTTGGCAAACCTGCTTCCCACACAACAACACAAACGCATGCCTGTTGCATGCGGCCTGTGCACATTTTGTTTGTCTGCGTGGAATGGAATGGCTGTGCCAGCAGGAAATAATTCATGAAGCACTGCAGGGCAGTGCAACAGTCGCCAGAAAAAATTTCCATCGGCAGACTCGCATACTCGAATGGCAACTGGCAGGCTCCATGGTTCAACTCAGTGGTAATTCCAGTGTGCCACCAATGCAACAAGTCTCTCCATAGTATCAGGAGATTCGAATATAGGTTAACAAGGGCGGTGTGACAACTGTCGCCGTGCTGAAAAATGCCACAACAGGGCTGTATTGTGCACAGATTTTTGTTGCCACTCCCATCCCACCGAGTTGTGCCAGCTTCCAAGTTTACCCCGTATCATTTCAAATTAACTGACGTTTGCTGGTGTTTGATTGATAGATGCAAGCACCAGTAAAGTGTGTCTGTCATCTTTAGCACTAAAATCATGTTCTCAAGGGGAAACCGAGTTTAACGAGGTTGCGGACATGAAAGCTGGCAGTGCTGATGGGGGTCGTAGCAGAAAAGTTGCAGCATGGCGTCGTGCTGTTTTTGCTATGTTGATGTTATAAAGTGCATGGTATTTATATGGGTCATACGTTTCAAACAAGGCACTAGCTGGAAGTTGTTGCTGTCTCTTCCCTTTGTTACACTTTGTAGTCGTGCTCTTTGTTTGAAACAATTATTAGAAACTAGCTAGTGTAATTACAATTATAGAACTAATTTTCTGTGAAGGAAATGCTGCCTTGTGCCGGCTAAAGGATATACACTGTTTTGGCTACACACATCATAAGACAATATAGCAACGCAATACTCTACAGAGCCCGTGCACAAGCTGCTGCCTTGCATTGGTCTGACCCACAGAATTGACAGGAACAGCTCCCCAAGACTGATCCCGAGCAAAGGTTCTGGCTCGCTCATGCCCCTCAACTTCACAGAAGTCAATGAAACCTTGTTACACAGGCTGCGGCTTAAAGTAGCATTGACCTAAAAGTATCTGCACACAATCGGATGCGAGGACAGCCCAGACTGCCTTCTGTGTAAGGCTGTACAGAGACAATTGATCATTTGCATAGTTTTTGACCAAGGTATACTAGTGGGTGAAAAGACCTTGAAGCAGCCTTACTACGCTTGAATGCTTACCCTCTGTCTGAACGAAAGACTTTTGCCACGTGGGCTGACACGAAGAAGCAAGATCGAGCTGTCAAATCGCTGCTTGTCCTGTCAGGACTCTTGGGTCTATGTGGTGAAATTTCACAAACGGTGGAACTTTTTTTTATGGTCGGTAAATAAGTTATGCGAATTATGCAGTGATTAGTCTGTTTCTGCGCCTCATACATGCTTTAAGTGTACAAAGTTCATTGGTTGATTTCACTGTCATTTCTCATATCCTCAGTATTCAGTACCTTCCTTGCCCCAGTGGGATTTAAGTAGCAGGCCCAAGTTCAGTTTCTCAGGCTGCCCTCTTCTTTCAAAAATCTTTTACTATCTCTACCTCTCTCTTGCCAGCATGCCAGGTGCTTGTAACGGTTTACTAGGATTCGCAACGGTCACCATACGATAAAAAATTCTTATGACTACTTTCATTGCTGAAGTTCACTGCACTCAGTGTACTAGGGTGTTTGGCGCACAATAGTAATTGTGACTGCAGACAGCCTACAGTTCTTAAAGCCCACATCGAAATCCTGCCACGGACTCGTTCTTGCCTTCACTACGATAAGGCTGTCACAAATGGGTTGATCAGCCGAACATGCTGGAAGGGATGTTTTTCTACACTCTGAATTAATGTTTGATCATTGTGCAGACATTAAAGCATTTTTGCTGGTTCTTCCTTTTTATCTCTTGACACCCAGTGCAACCAATGGGCTGGTAAAAGCTGTGGCTTGTCATATGTGTTTCCAGTTCATAATGGTGCATTCTGCTTGTTGCCAAAGCCAACTGCAGAAAAGTTCTTCAGCCATAATGCAGTGCTGGCGATGGTCTTTTGTGGGCTATAAAAGCAAAATGTACTGGTTGTTGGTCAAATAAAGTGAGCCAATTTTAAATGTTTCTTCCCAATGCCGGATGTGTTTTCTTGGAGGTTGTGTGTTTGCTTAGTCCTTTAGGGAACAGTTGGGCATGTATGACTCGTGTTGGCCATGAGACTAATCAGCATTTGAAGGTTCATGGGGCAGGTACAGCTTGTACAGCTGGTGAGCGAAGGGATATAACTATTACATTTCCGATTTTCTTGCAACATGTCACTAGCATACAACAATTAGGATTTATAATTTTGCTGCAGTTCTTTTTTACGACAATACTGCTATTGTGCCCATTATAAAATGAATAATAATTACGACCAGCCGCCATACGTTGCTGGCCGTAATGTGTGCGGCGTCATCAGAAAACATCATGTCATAGTTACTCCCGCCGTTTACCGCGCACGTGTGCACGCGTTTTGCGACGAGCGTGCGGCATCAACCTGGCTTGCCCGTGGTGCTCAGAAAAATACCAGGGAAACAGTCACGTACGTCTGCGCCACAAGGATTAGCACAAGACACCTCGCAGACGCCCAGCTCGCGAAGCCGGTTCTACCGCGTGCCGACGCATTTCACTTTAGGAGGAATGGGAAAGCCTGCGGACAAAGCAATCCGGGTCAGCCAGTCATGCATGCGGAAGATGGATATGACGATGACTACTACTGCCACATTGAGAAGCGACGACGGAACACGTAAATAAACAAATTTCGCAATACGTGGTGGCGTCATTCAGTGCTTCAGGAGGATCTAAAAAGAAATCCTCCAGCTCACCTTGCGTCACATAGTGCAAGTTTCGCCAGTCTTAAAGACGAAGGTGTAACATAAAATGCGAAAACTGACCGTACATATACGTGGCGTCGGCGGGGCCACCGCTGTATGGACTGGTGTACTTGAACTCATTTCGCCAGAGCAGCAGCCAAATCCTCTCACTACGGCGCTAAACCGGCACCTTGGCAGAATGGAACCTTGCTGCCAAGTGCTGCCAGCTGCAGGTGCACGTGGCAGCACGTATACGCGTAAACGGATGCGCACACATAGCTCTGACTGCGGGGGAACTTCAACGTGATGAGCATCCAGTCTGCTTGTCAGAAAACGGAAGGCCTGTATGCTTCTTTCTTTTTGGACAACAAACGTCACATGGTTGGCCGGTTCTTCATCACTTGCAGTGGTAGGCTGTTGGACAGCTGCTGCTATGACCAGAAGCAACATGCGCACTACTTACATGACGTTGTATACAAATTATGTGCAACAACGCTTTTATCAATTTGGTGTTGACAGGAGCTGTGGGCACAGTTTATGTGGGAGACTATTGTTGGCGCTACATTTGCTGCCCTTACCAGCGTGTGGTACAGCGCTGAGCTCTCGCTGTTTTAGTTATAACAATTTTTACAACGGTGTGTGAATTAAGTTGGTGAAATGAAGTACAGTGTCTCTCCTGGATTGGTCGGTGCTTCCTGCTTCGGCGTGATTCTTTCCAGGCCATCACTAACAAGGGTGGCAAAGTTGTGCTCGTGCCAGAAGCCAAATTTTTTGACACTTTGTGATGTAGCACTGCAGTGTACCTTGTAACTTTGGAAGCTCGGAAAAGTTGGCACAACATGACCAAATATACAGAGTTGTAGGCACGACGAAAAGAGGCATTTAACACGCGTTTACTCCAAACATCTTTTTGTCACATCCAATGCCTCTTTTGTCCCAGCTGTGCTGATTTCACTCCCCAAAATAAGGCACCTGCTGGTCTTTTTATGCACAGAAAGTATGGTGAGGTCTCAAAACATTTCAGGCTGCTGCGCCAAAACTATACGGACAAAAACGCTGGTGTTCAGCGGCGCGTACTAGAGTGCACCAGAGTGGAAGATCAAGTGCACTGGGCACCAGTAATCTAGACCCAAGAGAACTCTTGTCAAATGAGGGCCTTCAAAGGTATTCCTTCGGCCTATTCTTCTCCCCACAAAATCCACAGATTCTATGATCTAAATGGAAGCGCAAGCAGCCTTCGTGCACCACTATTTAGACCTTTGCCGGCAGAGTCTTCAGCCAGTGCCCACGTTTGTGGACACTGCAGACCCATTCTTCCCTATTGAGCCACAGCAGATCAAACCTGATGGCGTGAGATGGGGCGCGCACACACCTTCCAAATAAGATAAAAAGTAAGAAAGAAGTGCGGTTACAAAAGCCGGCGAATTTAAACGTGCAACACAATCCTTCGAATCCTCCACTCGGAGTGGTTTTGCCTTGCCCGCAGGTGCGCCGTAGATAATACAACACCGAACGACAGCCGATGTACCAAGGAGAGAGTTATCAGCCTGCGCTTACGGCGCGTACAAAAAGCGCGTGCTTTTCATCGTCAACAATGAAAAGCACAGCCGACCTAAACATGAGTGCCGGCACGTCCGCTTTGCACGGCCGGCATGGTACTTCGTACTAGTTTCGGTGATCAACAACGACGACAAAATCCAAGAAATAATAACAAAAAACAGGTGACGTCACTTCCGTGGGGCGCTCCAGCCAGCCGCGATCGGGCGAGGCTGGAGCACCCCGGGGGAAAGGATCCCCGGGGTGCAGCAGCCTTTGCCCAATAAAAATATGTGCCTCGGGCATAAGTTCAAACAGCGCGCCGTTTGTGTAAGCTGCCGCCCTGCGAGAGTGTTCTTCAATATATTGATACTCATTTTGAACGGTAATAAATAGCTTTTTTTAGATTCAATCGATTATATTTTAGCGTATATAGCAGTTCAATTATCGCTTAACATGTTTTGAATTGGTTGGTGTGAGGTGGCGCCGGCGCCGGTTCCAACTTCGCACGGGACTTGCAGACATGTGCTCAAACGGACTGCTGTGTATGGTGAAACTAAAACAGCGATTGTTAGGGTGAAAGCAAACCCAGAACGTTTAGAGCGCCACAACAAAACTCCATTCGATGTCGTGCTGGTACCCGGTATCGCAGGCTTAGTCGTAACCTTGCCAACATCGCAAACCGCTGATCTTTCCCTGCATCAAGGAGACACGATTTTGCATTCATCGTCAATCAACATCCAAACATGATCCTCAAAGGAGCATCCTCGGAGACGCGGGCTTTGCTGAGAATCCTTCAGTTGCCGGTGCACAAACAAGTCAGGGTGAGCGCACTACGCAGCCACTGTCCTATTTGTTCATCTGTTAAAAACTCGATGCGATTTGGTGTGCGCGCTCAGCGGTCAAATGGCGTAGTATAAGGTGGCCACGAAGTTATTGCACATTGTATATTATCGGTATACGTACAGCTGAATGTGTCCGCAACAATATCAAGACGCTTGCTCCTATTGCGGTGGTAAACGGTCATGTTGCATGGGAATGTGTGGAACAAGAGCAGTAGGAGGCAGCTCTTGCCAGCTCAGAAGTGGAGCTTCAGAGAAAGCTTATTAACCAGGCTCAAAAGTTGGCAATACCCAATGGAGACTTCAAATGAGGACCCCAACCACTGCTATGCAGTGGATATGTATTATGAAGTTAATGATGTATGATATATAATCGATAGACCTAACCTTAAAGTTAAACCAAGGCAACTATCGTGGCCCCGCGACTCTGCTACCTACTTGGTCGCTGAAGGAGCTCAACGCAGGTTTGATTGCTCGAACAATTATCCATGTTATTATTATTATTAGCACTGATAGTTGTGATAGTACGTATTCTGTTCCCTAGATTCGCTAAGTACGTGGGCATACCTTCAATCTTCCACACAAAACAAGCTGCCTTGGACCAAATCGCTGCTAAAATTTTGGCTGCTATGACAGATCTGGTGGTATGAACTGTTACGTTCTGGTGGAACATTGTTGCATTTAGAATGTATGTGATCAAACAAAGCATTATGCCAAAAGTTTGGCAGTCCCTTGTACCCTGAAATCTGTGATATCTGGCAGGCCGCGTATGCGGGTTCATTCTAACAGGTGCTGTTAGATCTCTGGCATTAACTGATTTGTTTGAGCTTAACCTAGGCGGAACAGTTGCTGTCGAATCTGCCACTTGTACAGAGCTAGGCAGTTATAGGTGATTAGTTTGTCTCATCCGTGATAATAACATTTAAGCTCAGTAAAACAGCACTGGATATTTTGAACGATCTCAGAATGTTAGAAAAATGTTTGTCATTCAGCACAGGAGCCTGGCTTGATTTTACTGGCGCTTATTGACGTCTCTGGTATACCTGAACTATGTTTCAGTTTGCACATTTGGTTTAGCAAAGACCTTCACACAGTACATAAGTTTGTACGGTACAGTACCAGTGGACAGTTGCACTTTATGTGCAATCATCTGCTGGTCATGAGCTGGATTGCACTAAGCTTCATCCGCACCTTTCCGTTGGGTCTAATCCCACTCCATCTCTGTCCGAAGTTCACACACAGTCTTATTACAGTGAGGTTTCTTGGCTTTGTGTCCTTGACTGAGGTTGTCCCCATCTTTGCACCAGTGTTTTGTGATCGGTGAAGTAGTTTGACATATACCCCACATCCTTCAAGACACACCAATGCGGAAAGAAATTGATGAGTAAATCGCAAAAAATTACACAAAAGACAAAGGAGGACAACAGAGATGAGTGATATCCTCTTTCATCCTTTGTGTAATTTTTGCGCTTTACTCATCAGCCATGCAAAACCTTCCCAGAAGTCCGCATGAAAGTAGAGGTGAGTACGGGTTTTCTGTGTTGCAGATATGGATTCTAACGGAACCGTAAGAAGCGTGCACACCTCTTCCCCAAGTCTTGCACACCCTCTGGATTTTGCCATTAATACCGGTTGAAATGCCTGGTCACAGGAGTGTGATCTATGTGATACCGTTGGGGCAGTGCATTATTATATCACCTCTGCAGCGTACTTGGCCTTACCTTTATGGGAGATGTACACTACCATGGCAAGGACTTTGTTCAGAAGCCCCACAACACGCGCTTCTCTGTTGCCACGTACAGGGACAGGCAATTCAACTCTCCTCATAGTAGACTACGTAGATGGCAACCATTGCAGATTCATTTCCAAGACGTTTTGCTGCAAAGACGAAGCCGAAGCCGGTTGTCGCAACTTAGTAATTGGAACCTGTTATCGGATTCATTTGTGTCTCATGCAAACAGAGTAGCCCCAACCTCACTTTTTGAATCTTTAATACTTTTCAAGGATCAGTAGATTCCCGCTGTCTTTTCCGCCTCTGCAGTAGTTGTTCAATTTTATTTTCATGTTCGGCAGTAGGATCAGTGGAAGGTCCCGCTTTATTCATCACTTCACACAGTCTGTGACCAGCTGCTCCACCTTCATATCCACATAAGCATAGTTCCTAACGAACGAGACATCTTTTAGCAAGAAAGACTAGAAACAAATGCATGGTTAGGCATCGCCTAGCAACAGAGACGCACACTCCTCTATCTTGCTGGTCGGTTATTCTTCTGTTCACTTTGGCTTCACCCACAGGGCAGGTTCTTCACAAGTGGTGCAGCTAACACTATCGCACATTAAAACCAGTTGTCGATGTGTGGTTTGGGCACAAGCACTACACTTATACCAGCACCTTCGTGCACATTGTTTTGTTAACAGTGAGGCTCTCGACATGTGCACAGTCCAGGGATAAGAAACTTGCCCAGTTTCCCTATTTTTTTCCCCTTTCCCACTCACAGACAACAGTAATAGTGAAGCGAGTTTGCCCGCCTCCTGTGTCAAAAATATGGTGGAAAACCCCCCGGGTGCTGCGGCCAGACAACTTTGTGTACGAGTACGACGAGATCACGGAAAACAGGAAGAAGCCGAACATCGACGTCATCCTGACACAGTTCGTCGAAGGTAACTTTTGAGCAAAGTCTTGCGGCATGCGTTGTGCACCGTAACACGGAAGCTACAGAGAGTCCGAAGTTGGTGCTCAAAACATGATTGGTTGCCCTACTGGCCCAATGCTACTTCCTTTTGGCGTATCAAAAGCCCGCACCTGTGTGGTGCGTTTTTGCATCGCGAATTCGGAGGAGTGAATAGCCGCACTTGCGAAATTCGCAGAGCCTTCTACATTGCCTACAAACGATGCAGTTTTTGTATTTAGGAAACATCCTTTGCAAACAGAGTAACGTTTGTCACGGATGAAGCTTTTTCTACGCCTAGAAAAAAGGAAGCATGGACGAATGAGTTCAGCCTAGAGGTCGCAGTGAAACTCACATTCACCTCCGGTGCAGCCAGTCTACGCTTAAGTAGAGGGAAAAAAAATTTGGGCATCCTAAACATTTCGCAAGTGACATTCTATGGAGGCCGGCTGAAAAAAACTAACAAAAGGCATTCGTGCCTTAGAAGGATTTTACCATTTCCCGTCTTCGCAAGCTGAACTGAAAGGGCCCACGCTAATTGACGCTTTCCTTCGCCCAGCCGCCATAGAATGTCATGGCGAGTTAGACGCGCTTCAGAAATGGTTATTCAACAATGGACCATATTCACACGATCAATTAGGTGCTAGAGAAGTCCGCGGAGTATACTCAACCCTTTATATACATAGCTGTAACTTTTGCACACAAAAAACAGTGTTATTCAGTGTTATTGCCCTATATATATCCTTCAGAGATTGTGAGAAAGCATTTGGCTCGATCGAAACCTCAGCAGTCATTCAGGCACTGCGGAATCAGGGTGTAGATGAGCATTATGGGAGAGTACTAGAGGACATCTACAGTGGGTCCACAGCTACCATAGTCCTCCATAAGGAGAGCAGTAAAATACCTATAAGGAAGGGCGTCGGACAAGGAGACACAATCTCTCTAATGTTATTCTCAGCATGTTTACAAGAGGTCGTCAGAACCTTGGATTGGGAACAGGTGGGAGTAAGGGTTAATGGACAATACTTCGGTAACCTTAGATTTGTTGATGACGTTGCCTTGCTGAGCAACTCGGGGGACGAATTGCAAAGCATGATTACCGCACTGGACAAGCAGAGTAGAATCGTGGGCCTGAAAATTAATAAGCGGAAAACTAAAGTAATCCTCAGTAGCTTCGGGAGAGCACAGCGGTTTGAGATAGGTGGCGAGGCAGTGGAAGTGGTAAGCGAATATATGTATCTACTTAGGCCAGGTAGTGACCCAGGATCCCAACCATGAGGCAGAGATAATTAGAAGGATAAGAATGGGGTGGAGTGCATTTGGCAGGCTTTCTCAGATAATGAATGGCAGCCTGCCATTGTCCCTGAAGAAGAAAGTGTATGACAGCTGCATCTTACCGGTACTCACCTACGGGGCAGAAACTTGGAGGCTCACTAAGAGGGTTCAACTTAAAAGAGGACGACTCAGCGGGCAATGGAGCAGAAGATGATAGCTGTAACATTAAGGGACAAGAAGAGAGTGGAGTGGGGCAGGGAACGAACATGTGTTAAGGACATATTGGTAGAAATTAAGAAGAAGAAATGGGTGTGGGCAGGGCATGTTACCGCATGTAATACGAAGGCAAGATAAGCGTTGGTCATTGAGGGTAATAGAGTGGATCCCTAGAGAAGGCAAGTGTGCCAGGGGGCGGCAGAAAGTTAGATGGCAGGTGAGATCAAGAAGTTTGTGGGAATAAATCGGTCACAGTTAGCGCAGGGCCGGGATAATTGAAGATCCGTGGGGGGGAAGGCTTTTGCCCTGCAGTTGGCGTAGACAGGCTGATGGTGATGATGATGATGTAGGTGGCTGGTTGAGAACAATGCAACGTCTGCTATGCTGTGCTCAGCTTGTGAAATTAACTGAAGCTTGCTTCCCTTGTTTGCACAATTCTCATCTCCTGCCGCCATCATTTTGTTTGGCTACTGTCACCAAAGTTTGCACCTAACGCACTTGATTTTGCTTGGTACATCAGCCTCACTGCATTTGCAGTCAACCAAAGCAGGAGGCCTTCAGTAACTGAGTGACAGATGGGGACGAGAAGAGTGAATGAGGTAGTGCAAGCGCTGGTATTCTCTCTCTCTCTCTCTCTCTCTGTAATCAAATGCAGGTTTCTCTCGCTTTCTCTCTTACTCTCAAACACTCACAGGCATGCACAGGTTAACCTCGATTAGAAATGTAAACAAGAAAAAAGAGGAAGTTTGTCATTCCTTTGAATGTCACCTTTTCACATCCCTCCAACAACTTTCTCAATATATCTGAAATGTACCATGGTTTCATCAAGTAGAAGTTAGTTAGTATCTTCAATTAACTTTAGGAGCTTGCTAAACTGGGTTGAGATATGTAGGCAAGCCTCAATCCGATTTTACGTGCAAAAAAAGTCTGCTTGTGTTGTGTGCTTTTGTGAAAAACTGTGTCTTGAATTTGTCACAAGAGCCTAGCCACAAGAATTTGTCACAAGAGCCTTTTTCACAAGAACTTGTCACAAGTGGTTAGCTTTAAGATGCAAACTCAGTTGCTTGTAAACGTCTGATTCTGCTTCTTGTGCCACTGTATTACGAGCTGTAATTTTGCCCGTTAAAAGGAAGCTGCGATGTTGGAGCGTAACGTGATTTTGATGCCAAGACACCCAGTGAGAAGAAAGCATGCTCGGCTTCTTCGTCCATGCCAGGTCTTGGGAACAAGTGGGACCTGGTGTCTGTGAGGCCCTTCTATGGCCTCAGGAACCTCATCGTCCCTGGACTGGCCATGTATGCGACCCCTGAAAACTTGGCACTGCGAGAGAGGATGCGGGAGGTAAGCCTTTTTTTTTTTCGTGATCCTTGATCTTTTACTATACTCATAACCCTTTCACTGTAGGGTATTCCTGGCCGTGGCGCGCGGCTTGGTTTCTGGAACATCGGGAAAGGAGCATAGTGATCTATTTGACTATGATAGTGTCTGGAACGTAGTGTGCCAAAAGGAAAGAGCGGGGGTGAGAAATTGCTTTTCTTCCAGATATTTTTCAGTTTGCCGTGCACGCTTACGGGACGGCGACCCCACCGTTGCAACATCAGAATCTGACATTGTGGAGCTGACACCCCTTCCTCGGATGAGAAAACTCAGAATGTGAATCTGAGATCGGCTCGTATTCCGATGGGAATCGGAAGAACCATCGCTCCTGTCAGCAGTCGAAGGCCCCTCATGGTCAGCCATACGAAAGTAACCGCTAGGGTTGCCACCTTCCCGGTTTTTGACCGACCCGACCAGTTTTTTAGAAAGCGGGCCAGTTGGCGGTCCGTACTTAAAACCGGCCGTCATTGGCCGGTTTTTTGGCTATCGTGCCGAGATGATTTATTTGTTTGGCATTTTATGGGCGTTAATTCAGCAGCTACGATGATAAACAGGTGTCGGCAAGCTGCGCAAACACACGTGACCAGAGAAAATACACGGGTGAGCGCGGGCTAGATGCAAACAAGAGCTTTTAACGGACGAAGTATGGGAGGTTTCTTTTCAGGGCAGAACATTGAGAGCAATAACCAAAATTTCAGTAACTTTCACTACAAACGTCATGTTGATTCCTCTCTAGGAAAACGCTACAATGTATATGGCATTGCATGTCATAAAACATGGATTCTTTTTTATCATCGCAGATTCAACCTTTTAAATACCACGCCCCCCCCCCCCTCCTCCTCCTCCTCCCAGCTCCCCCGAAGGGCCCTGTTTTGTGTGTGTGTGTGTTTTTTTTTTTAAGGGGGGGGGGAAAGGTGGCAACCCTAGTAACCGCGTGCATGGAAGGAGCACTTTCAGAAGCCGGCACAGTGCACAGAAGTGTCACGTTGCAAAATTGTGATGGCAGATAGAGATAAAAAGAAGATACAACATTGATACAACAACTTCGTTTGCTGCGGACAGCGGCAAGTGAGGGCGCAGCGAGCGAGCAAAAGCCCCGATTGAGTCATGTTTCGGTCTATTGGGGAGGCAACAGCACGCTGGGCTAACCTGGCGTGCCGTAGCAGACGCGGGAACAGAACAATATAATGAGTGCTTGGTCACTCATCCCGACGGAATATACCGTGCGGAGCAACCATTCCCCCCAGCAACGAAGGGTGGGCGCGGTCACTCTGTACTGTTCAATATACCGGGGTAGAAGATCTTGCGAGTGAAAATACGAGCTACTAGAACGATTCGACACATGGCATGAACAGTCCAGGCGCACTGGCTTTGCGCTATGTCACGAATTTTTGAACACACAATGGAGAACGTACTGTTACGTCAGTGACACTGTGGAAAGGAAATGCGAAAATGTAGCGGTACGTCAGTGACAGCGAGAGGGTTAAGTAAGTAACCTCACACTCTAACCTTCTAGGGGCAAGATTTTGATCTGTGGCACCGTGCTGTGTTATCTGAATGGTGTTTTGTGCTCCAAGCTCAACTCAGAATAGGTAAAGTACTTTTAAGGCAAACGCCTTCAGGCCCACATTGTGCAATTGCACATTGTGCAAAGGGTGGTGTTGTTGCCCAATGCAAGAAATAGCCACCACTATAAAGAGCAAGAAAAATGGTAATTGCTGCCAAAGTGCGTATTTGGATTGATTTCGATAAATCAAGTACAGTAAAAGGTCGTTAATTCGAACTCGGTTAATTCGAGCTTACAGTTAATTCAAACTGACGGCCTGGTCCCGGCACAGCCCTGTATATTTCAATGGGGGAAAACTTCCTACAATTCGAACTCCGCTTAATTCGAACAATTTTATAGCCGCCTTTGAGTTTGAATTAACAAGCTTTACTGTATGTAGCTTGAAAAGAACATTGGGTACATTAAGGTTCAGATAGGAAATGAACCCAGGTTCCAGATTAAGAGTCGAGTGCATTGCCACCACACTACATCACCATGTTGCCGGGGGTGGAACGAGGGTTAGCTTAGTGCAAGTGGCACTGATTTTCTGCTACATGATGGATGAACATGGCGGCACGTGAGTAGAACAGGTGTGCCTCAGCCAGGGAAAACTCTGATTCTAAGAAAGCTGTGGCGTAAAGTGTTGCCAGCTAGTCAGGTTGTTGAAGTGATTAGCACCAAAAGATGAAGGAACGAAACCGAATAAGGAGACACGCACACTTTGCTGCCACTGCTCTAGATGAGCAACTCATGAAGTACTCACGGTTGAAGCCGAAAAGTTCCTGCGACACTGCTGTCGCAGCCACTGTGAGCTACATAACTCGAAAACGCTTCACCCGCTGAAGTGTTTTTTCAGGCTTGAGTGTCTCTGCCCAGTCTTTTTTGTCAAAAATGCGCAGATAAAGCTGTCTGGTTGTCTGTACAGGCCCGCGAGTTGCGCTTGACGTGACGGGGCAAATCTGCAGCAAAAATGAAAGATCGCCAGCCTCTCTCGCAGGCCTTGTTCGAGTCAGCGCCGCTTTAGAATAGTGTGAAGACGGGTGTGAAGCTGACCACTTCAAAGCACAACAGCTGCGATGCTTTTAAGATTGTTGAAATTAATTGAGGATTGGTTCAAAAGATTGACGTCAAAAGGTTAGCCCAGCGGGGAACGGTCCGTGGTGGTTCTTTGCCTGAGAAACAGTACTCTTGTGGTAATGTAACCACACTGCCTGAGTGTGCTTGTGAACCCAGTTTTTGCATTCCGAGAGGTGCTTTGTGTTTTATTTTTGTGAAGATGTAATAACTTCACAGCAAACGTCTCCGAAAGTATAGCTATTGCAAATGCACCAGTCATGTGTAGGCAGTATTTTGGTACTTTCTGCACAAATGTTGGTAAGATGTTAGATTTGGGAGTTGTCAGGCTAGGTACTGTCAGACAAATTGCTCTTTGGTGGTAGAATTTCTGTACAAATTCAACCCGAATTTACAGTGTGGAGTAATTTGTGGTGTGGTCTTAGAGGCCGTGAATAATGTCACCATCACTCTTAATGCCGAGTGCATTGGCCTGAGGGCTATATGCTCATCGTCATCATCGTTAAGCCCTGAGCTCGTGTCGGTAGGCGGGTGTAAAAAGGTACAGTAATTGACTTACTGTAGGCTCAAGTTTATTGGAACATACGTAAATTTTACACTGGGAGTTTGCAAAGCTGAAGCAAAACATCACGTAATGCAAAAATAGAAACAGTGTTGCTTGCTTCTGAGCATTTCCCATCATTGTTACTGCCATTCGTTGTAGTAAGTTAATCAGTCTGCATAATGCTTAGAGAAGTTGCGGCATGAATGATTTGCGGTGTGTTTGCTGAAACTGGCACATTGTGTTCTGAGGAACATTTACTGAACAGACCTGGCGTATCGGTGACTACGAAACCATATTCTTACCCGTGGTCTCTTGCGGTACAAAACTAAACCACACTGTGAGAATTCATTTACAGCTGCCTTGAGATTTGTTAAGGGAAGAAAGGAGGACAGGAGTGAGGGACATGCTTTGTGGATTAGGGAAAAAAAGAAAAGTAGGAAGCGGAGTTAGGCTGGACATGAACAATGGGTGTGCCAAGCACTGAAGGAGGAAACCAGAATTAGGGAAAGACAAAAAAAAAAGTAGACTTGGGGAATTGAACGGGAAAATTTGAAGGCAAAAAAGCGTATTTGGATAGCACGAGACTGGAGAGGTTTGCAAGTGTACGGGAGAAGTCGTCGTTATTCAGTGGAAAATAAATAGGCTGATGATGATGATTGTGAAATTCTTCGAGGCTGTATAAAAGCATTTCCTTCCTTCGGCAGTATTTGTAAGAGTTGAAATATGTGCAAACTTTCTTATCATGGCTGTGTGGGGGGTGCTAGCGCAAAAATCACTCGCTCCCTGAGAGCATTGGCGAAGGTTTCCACAGCAGTGTACGAACTTCCTCCTGGTGAAATTTGTAACATTTGTCGTGAATTCTTCCAGAGTAAAGAAAAGCTGCGGCGATATGCCCGGTTGAGCGAAAGCAAAAAGCTTTGTTGTTGCTAGTTTGAAATTGGGTGGTAGGCAGGGCAGCTTTGTGTTGAAGATGTCCCAAGATTCATCTATTTTTAAACACTTGTTCAGCCAAAGTGTTTGTTGCTGCTACGAAACTGACGCGCATTGTCTCATTTTTCTGCACAGGAAAAAGCAGACTTGGGTCCAACGTACAGTTCGCCATTCTCTCCTGTGGTAAGTAAAAGACTTGTTGTGGGTTGTTGTTTAATCTGTAATGTGTTTGTATTTAATACAGCCTCCCTATGTATCAGTATGCACGGACAATACACAAAGGATTAGAGGATACCAATGCTGCAGTAATGTGCTTAAGCATTCCTTTTAAGGGCCGAGCACTTTAGGGGCTCGCCTTGTCGTCGTAGCTCGCTCGCTGGACCCACCTAGAGCCACATGGAGTCCCGTCGTTGCAGCATCCCACGGAGGTTTCCAGAGTGAAGCGGTTTACATATAGTCATAAGCGTTCGAAACTTGTGAACCGCTGGTGCTTGTCATACATCTTCCCGGTGTTTAGCGCAAAGAAAACTGCAGGTACATTTGAGGCAAAATATTCGTAATTAACCGGCTTTGCCCGCGTTCACTTAGTTAGGAACACTCGTTGGGTTGATTTTTACAATATTAAGCGAAAAAAAGTGGCAGTGCAACGCCGGCACATGCGGGAGGACAAGCAAGCACAAAAAGAACAGAACTCCCGCTGGCGCAGTTTCAGGAAGGGGGTGCGCGAGCGCTGCGAAGGCGGGAAATTTGAATTGCATTGGGTGGTTGCAGTGAGCGGATAACGTAGCTACAGCCCATTATGACAAATCACTGCTCTGCACTTCTGACAGCTTTCTCATTGAGTGGAACGGCTTTAATACTTTTGCTAACACTATTGATGACTGGATTAAACTTTCAAGCAAAGGGTTTCTTGCCAGAACAATAATACTATTGTTTAATGTTTTTCTTTGCCAATACCTGCATATCGTGTGTTGTTGTATTGCTCAGATACGTGTTTTGTTGTTATCTGTCCTTCACTGGTGCATTTATGTACTGAATACTGTTTGAAAACTACCCCCCTATAAAAATGCCCCATGGGCACATTAGGAACTTGTAATTCGTAAATAAATAAATTGCTTAATAAAGCATTTTGAGACTGCACGTAGTTGTGAGCAACAACAAGGACAGCTTTTACCTCTGACTTCACAGATTATGCTTGTGTTTTTGCATGTTGCCTTTTCACACTGGTGCTGCACCTGAGAAGTCAACCTAATGTTGATGAGAATGGTGCAAAAATTTCTTTTAGCAGGTGCAACTCGCTTATAGTTTAATTACACTACAGCCTCTGCAGCTGGCCATTGCAACAGGAGTTAGCGAAAATTAGCGAGCTAATTTGGTTCGTTCCAAGCGGGAACACCTTTAATGAAAAATCGAGAATTTATCGCTCGGCTGGTACCAGCTCATTCCAAATGTGCTTTGAAAAGGAAGCAGTGAGCCGTGGGGTGAAATAGTTCAGTGAGGGAGTAAAAGCATACTTACTGCACGAAATACTTGAACGTTACAAGAAAAAAAACACACTGGTTGATTCTCCTCTGTCATAGGAACTGGTAAAACACGAAAGTGAAATGTGCAGCGAAATCTGCAGCTGAGCATGATTTGCGGGTCGGTGGCTGTCTTGTGGGTGTGTTTGGCGAGTGATGTCCTGCTGGCGGGTCGCTTCGGCAAGAGTGTACTGGCGTCATTTTTGTGACGGATATGACGTCAGCGAAATCTTGGTGTATCCCAGCATAAAACACTTTCGTGCTAAGATATAAAACGCAAAGAACAACAACCCTAGGTATAACGAACTCTTTATTGCTAAAGGTTGCTTCCCTGCAAGAAGACCCTGTGTGCAGGGGTGCACCCTTTACAGGCCGCTTGCTTCGTTGTACTGGACGGATATGTCGTAAACGAAATCTTCGTGAATCCCGGAATAAAACACTGGTGTTAAAAAAAAGAAAAAAAGAAATGAAGAAGTACATAAACACGTGCCTCTTCACCATTGCAGACGATCCGGCTGCTCAAGTCCACCATCGTCAGGCTTCCCATGAACCGAGAGCAGGGCTGGACCGTGGAGCCTTGGCACCTTCGAATTGCCCTTCGGCAAGCGGTCAGTCCCTCTCGAACACTCGACGTCTCTGCCTGCTTCCAATCTGTCGCTTTCTGCGAGACCGTTTCTCTGGGACGCAGGAGGGAGACAGTGTGCAGCTAAAGCTCGTGAAATGAAGGCAGTGGCTTTGGCATTGTACTGCTTCGTCTGCTTACTGTACTATTAACAGCAGTTCGCAAAGATGCCCCACCGAAGGAAAGGTCTGGTGATGTGCCTTGACCGTGACTGCTGTCGGATGAGAGGCAACTTTGCTGATTGTAGGAACTTTCTTGCTACTTGATGGCTGTAAGCTCAACAGTTGCGTAATATATGAGGATATGTGACAAAATGTTCCGTTCCCATTGATAGTCGCAAAGAAATGCACATACATGGTTGCCCTTTTTTGCAACGGGCCTGCATGCAGCTTGCTCGCCAGGTTTTTTATGTTTAGGCCATTTTTTTACTTCGGTACAGTTGTAAAAAAAAATTTTCCTTTTCTTACCTTTTGTGCTCTCATCTCTGTACTACCCACGGCGGTGGCTTCAGGGTGTCTAGCGAACGGGAAAAACGGGAAAACCGGGAAAAGTCAGGGAATTTTGCGCCACCTGGAAAAGTCAGGAAATTGTCAGGGAATTTGTCAATCAAGTAGTACCAGTCAGGGAAAACCACTTCGGGGCCTGCCCACAGTTTCAGTGTTGGGGGCCCCCAAGAAGTTACCGAACGCAACACGTTCGCGCGCGACGAAAGCGTGAACCGCATGAAACGTTTTCTGGTTTTTCTGCAAGCAAAAACGCGCCGCGCACGGGGCGCGCTGGCGCCGCCGCGAAAACCACCTGCACGGTGCGTGTCGCCGGCAGGCGCCGGCAACATGGCGGCTGCACCGGCCGCGGAGTAGTGCGGTAGCTCCAACGACCGCTTCTAACCGCTCTTTAAAATGCTACTCAAGGCACAAACGCACTTGCTTGTGCAGGAAAGAAGCCACAGCAGGCACAAAATCGTCGACGCGGCCGTGAAAATACCGCGCACGAATCGCGTGCAGAAACTCGCCGTGCGGCTCACGCAGCTCGCAGCTGGCTTAGGTTGCTGGTTGCACTTGCGCAGAGGGTCGATGTAGGTGGTGCCCAAATCGCACGCACAACGCGCTTTTTTTTTCAGCGAATTTTAAAAGTCAGCGCTTTTTTGGAGCTAATCTTGAAAGAACTTCTTTCTTATGACATCAGGAGCCAGAATTACCTAATCAAAAAGGAACTTGACATGATTTAGCGTGAACCGCGTGGGGCGTTTTCTGCTCGCGAAAATGCGCCGCGCACGTCACAGACGCTCTGACGCTGCCGCGATGCGGAACCGCCTGCACGCTGCGCGCGGTGCTGCCGGCAGCGGAAGCACGGCGGCGGCTTCGACCGCGAACCGGAGCTCGAGCGACCGCTTCTAAACGCTCTCTAAAATGCCACACAAGGCACGCACGAAGTTGCTTGTGAGGTAAAAGAGCTTATAAAACGGTACTATAAAACATCATCCGCGCCGCTAGTGAAAGCGCCCATGCGTGTTAAGCCTAAACATCTCGAGAGCTTCGAAACTGCCGCCATGAGGCGTGCGGCTCTCCATTGGCGCAAGTCGGCAGGCTTCTCCCATCGCCTCGCGCGACGCGCGTCATTTTCTGAGCGAGGCAGAAGCTGCCGCGCGCGCGAATCGTCGACGCGGGCGTCAAAAAATCGCACGCGCAACGCCGACGCGCCCGAATCGCGTGCAAAAATGCACCATGCGGTTCACGTTGCATGTCGAGCCAGGACAATAAAAAAAAAGCAAAAGGTGCTCGCTGAAGCGCAACTTGAAGCTTCTATCCCGCAAGATGAAATCAACTCTGTGAAGCCGTAACAGGAGGCAAGAAAACCTCAAACTGAACAAACTGAAGTTAATGTATTTTGTATATGCTTTTTACATGCTTCACGGACCATTTACACAGAATGACGCCTGTTGTATAGGTCAGGGAATTTCGTTTAAAATAGTCATGGAAAACATGGAAAAGTCAGGGAAATTGAATTAGGCAATTTGCTAGACACCCTGGGCTTAGTGGCTAAGGCGTTGCGCTGCTGAGCACGAGGTCACAGGTTGAATTCCCGGCCGCGGTGGCCGCTTTTCTGATGGAGGTGAAAAGCAAATACGCCTATGTGTACGAGATTTCGGCGCATGTTAAAGATCCCCAGGTGGTCAAAATTAATCCTGAGCCCTCCACTACGGCGCGCCTCATCGCCTGCGTTGCGTCTGCGTGTTAAACCTTACAATCAATCAATCAATCTTCTCTGTACTGCAGAAACCGCTGCTTCTAGAAGAGACCTCCTTACGTGTTAAACCTTAAAGCTTTGCTCTAAAACTGTGATGTCATTTTCAAGCTCTTTCGAGCATTCTTGTCTATTACAGGAAATTAAGAGCAGACAGGTTTGCGAATTAGTATACTAAGCATGCAAGTACTACCTTGAACACAGGTACTTGCCAAAAAAAAAAAAAAAAAGCACGCGATGAGAAAGAGCTTTGATGTTGTGCCCTTCCTGTCTTACTTCTGCTCTCTGTTCTTGCTATGTATTTCGGGTCAATAACAGCACAAATATCAAAGCAACGGATTAAATTCGGTACTTCGCTGCGCAATTTATCACAAAACGATTCTGCAGGTAGTATTCAGAGAATTAGTATCATCTACTAATGCGTAGCATTCTTATGCCGCTTGTCTTGAGTGTGAGTTTTTACAGTCAAATTTTTTGGTTTTTCTATATCCTGTCTGATCAACTATCTCCATTTACGCTATTATAGTGATTCGAAGTGGAACTTTAGCGAAATCTGCATTAGTGTGGAAATTCTTATGCCGCTTGTCTTGAGTGTGAGTTTTTACAGTCAAATTTTTTGGTTTTTCTATATCCTGTCTGATCAACTATCTCCATTTACGCTATTATAGTGATTCGAAGTGGAACTTTAGCGAAATCTGCATTAGTGTGGAAATGCAGGGCATTATACAGTTTGCCATTTTCCGTAATTTTTTAAATATATATATATAATTTTTTTTTCAGAATTTTGTTTGACCAACTATCTCCATTTATGCTATTATAACAACTACAGGTGGAACTTTCGCAAAATCTGCATTGTTGTTTTAACGTTTTTCTTATTTTTTAATTTTTCAAAACTTCATCCAACCAATTATCTGCATTCACGTTATTACAACGATCACATTTGTAACTTTCGCGAAATCTGCAATATTGTGGAAATGCAGGGCATCATACGGTTCAGCTTTTTTCGTAATTATTTTGTTTTTCTTATTTGTTAGTTTTTCAAAATTCATTCATTGAATTATCTCCATTGCATTTCATTTATTCCACCTTAAAGGCCCTAAGGCATTACATAAGGGGGGTGGTGTACAAGGTATAATAAAGGTATAATGTATGCTATTATAACGATTACTGGTGAAACTTTCGCGAAATCTGCATTATTGTGGAAATGCCGAGCGTTACACGGTCCTGGCTGTGGGGATACTCGGCAAGGAATGCTACGCATTAAAAGGATTTTATGCGTGCGTGTGTGCGTGTGTGCATGTGTAAAGGCAAACAGCATAACTGAAAAACTTGTGCGAGCACATCGACAAAAAGCCCCGCACAAAGGAGAAAGTACTTGTTGCATCAACATGGCGCAAGTGGGACCACAGATGGTGGTGCTCATTCTTTGCTCTGTGCCACTTCGAGCCATCTGTAAGCAGTATCAATGCACCACATTTTTTTCAGGCTCTCCCGTGCGGGCGCTTGTTGGTCTGCTCATGGTTGCTTGACTTGTTATTTCCAAGGCCAGACGAGATTGCGTGAGACGTAGAATGACCGCATTGTTTCATCTGACATCTGCTTGCAGGGCGTCACAATACCAGAGGGATCGATCGAGGTTCCCGAGACTCCCATCACGGGGCCAGATTATGCCGGCAAGGAGAACAAGGTGTTTCTGGCCACCATTTATGTAAGTGGAACAGTACGCACCCGAAATGTCTGGCGGTAGACCGCAATAACTTGTATTACTGATGTAGTATTCCGTTTTAGTAGATGTTCACGAAAGGTGTGTGAATATTCGAAAACTTCAGATACTTTGAAAACAGTGTTTGCTATTCGATTTGCAACGCAGTCCTTTGAGGCATTCGAATTTTTGAAACTTAAAAGTAGGGCATTACAAGTGGCTCTGTGGCACGGCGTGCAAACTTTCAAGTGTCACGCATGGCGTGCCCTTTGAAGTTGGCTTTTTTGCTCAACAAAGAAGCTGCGCAACAAAGCTTAACACGTGTAAGCTGTGTTTGAAGGGGTCTACGCTAGCTGTGGTGCATATTAGCTGAAGTGGAATGCTTCGCAAATTTATAAGCTGAAAACAAGTTTGCCGTCACTGTAGTGGCATGAGTGAGGAACCTGGAGTTATTACTCGTTGAGTTGCACCAAGGTCGTACCAGCCGCGAGCATCCTTAAGGTGGCTGAAGGGACTGCAGTCATATGAACTTCCTGTATTTACTGCATGTTAAGGAGGAACTTGCGTTTCTTCATTACAATTTGTGCCCGATCATTGTTTCATTGCTTTGTCTTCAACTTTTTTTTGCGCCATTTTTTTTTTTCTTATTTACAAAAACACTCTGATGTGTTATGTCCCAACTGCCTAAGTCTTTCTTTAGCTGTGTTTTAGAAACTTTATACACGCCAAAGGGAAGGTATTTATATTCTAAAAAAGATCAGAACATTCGCAATGGAGGGAGAGATGATATGCTTTTTTTTATTCCAAGAATGCTTTTTATGATGCTTTCATGAGGGAATCAGTTGGCAGTCGTTTGGAGATTCAGATGATGATGATGTGTGATGCGCATTTTATTAGACCTTTCCCTGTTTTCAAGCCTCTCTGTAGGCAAGCTGTGCGATCGAATAGCTAATAAAATGGAAACGGGGGACCAGAGCTACTGGATGGGAGAGATCAGAACATTTATAGGGTTGGGGAGGATGGGGTTTTCAGGAGGGCAGTAGTGGTTGGAAGTTGTTTGGAGGTGCAGATGATGATTATGGCAGTAGTGATGGTACACATCCTTGCAAGCCTTACAAGCCAGGCACTTCTGTACGCACCCAGCACCATCTACTGGTTTGCTTCGAACACACCTCCTTTTTATTGTTTTTAGCAACCGCTAGAAGAGCTGTGCTGTCTGACCTCGGCTGCCTGAAGGCCGAATCGGGGGTTTGGTGTGAATGACCTGGGTTCAAGCCGCAATATCGGTGGTATTTTTGCAAGACCTGTGATTTTTTTACCTTTAACAAGCTCTTTACCTTTACCTTTACCTTTAACAAGCCTTTAACAAGCCTTTAATTTTTACCTTTACCTTTAACAAACTGAACTTGGTTTGGTACCATTTAGGTCGGTTTAGAGACGGGGTGCTGCATATCAACACATAATTAATTTTCCACATGACACCAGAACAGGGGCTTCCCCAGGAATCTTAATCATGGGGGGGGGGTGTCTGAATGACTGGGGGGAGGGGGGGAGGGGGGGCAGCGGGGGGGGGAGGCTAGATAAACTATACAAACTGTTTCTTTTTAGTCCACTAGTTAAATAATAGATGTCTATTAATCAAATGCTCTTCCACGTGACGTATGTTTCCCCCTTTTCTCCATATACACCTGGAAGCGGTGTTTTTTATTCAATATAAAAAAAATTATTTTTTAGAAATTCAGTTTTTACGGAAAACGGTCAGTACTATTCAGTTTTAAAATGTCTAACCATTTTTCAACGTATAAGGACATTTTCAAACTTGTCGCCAAGGCCAATGAGGAGATTTGAGTTTTTGAAACGATATTTAGGGAGTACACGAATTATGCAGCACTTGTAAAGCGGGCACCGATTGCCTTTTGACGCTCGCAATTTATTTAAATGCCAGGATTACCATAATTACCCGATTCTAACGCGCCCCCGATTCTAACGCGCACTCTATTTTCCTGGCAAAAAAAAAAACGAAAAAACTTGCACTTCCGATTGTAACGCCCACGGAACTTTGTGAGCAAGAAAAACGAATGCGAAATAAACAGGCGATTTATTTCTCGAAGTGATCTCACCCATCTCCCTCTTCGTCGCTCTCCGCTGACCACAACATCTCGTCCTTGGTGCCGTCAAGCGCGTTCGCGATGCCACATTCAAAACGAACGTTCAATCATGATCGATGGAATCGTGGCCCACGCCTCGCACGCCCATCCTGCGAGCTTCTCCACAGGCGCACGCTTCAGCCGACCACTCGTTTTGAACGCGCGAGAGCCGCTGCTGCCATTGCTGTTATCAAGTGCGCAAGTGGAACGATTTGACGATTTGTGTGAACGCCGATAGAAAAGCCTGGGCGCCTATGCTTCCTGCGTCCGAAAAAGTGTTGCTAAAAGCTTTGGCGCCATCTTGAGATGGCGATGGGCGAGACGAAATTTCCGTTGTTTCGGCAGTTTCGGTTTCGTATCCGATTCTAACGCGCATGTGATTTTTCGACCCATTTTTCCGGAAAAAAGGTGCGCGTTAGAATCGGGCAATTACGGTAGCTTCCGTAGCCCTTCACCTTGCCAAATTGCAAATTTGAAATGTAGATGTTGAAAGAGCTTCTTCAAAGATCAGAGTTGTAAACAAAGAATGTCCCTGAATCAATGAAGAAAGTAAATTGCACTCCGTTCAAGTCAAAGGTGGCCTCAGTTGATACAATTTTGGGTGACAGCTTGTCCATATATGCTTTCCTCGAACTTAGATTAAAGTAGACAGGTGCGTATTTTGTCTTTCTGTCTCGCTGAGGTGGTAACAAGGTGTTTCACTCTTCCGTTTATTGGGGCTCAGCCAAACTGCCCAGACGTTTAATTCAACAAGTGACATAAAATTTAGAGATTCAATGGGGGGGGGGGGGGGGGGGGGGTCCAAAAAAACTAGGGAAATCTACTCACCCCCTAGGGGGTGTGCAGGGAAATTTCTGCGCCGGAAGTGCCTGTCTCGTATGTATCTCAGAATATCGCTGCAAGCCGAACCCCTTTTCTTGCGTCAACAGGTCAACAAGGTGGACAAGGGCCAGGTTCCTTTCCGGATCCAGCATGTTGGCAGGGCGGTGCGAGTGGATGAGGGGACTGAGGTGCCTTTTGAAAAGCTGCCCGTGGAAGCGTTGCTGCCTGAGCAGGAACAGCAGCTTCAGGAACTGTTCCCGGAAAAGTTCAAGCCACGGGAACACCACCCTGCCACCGGTGGAACAACACCACCTGCAAAGCCGGCTGCGTCTAGCTAACACCTTGCAGCCAACCGAGCATGTAATAAATGAGATGTCTAGGAGAGAAAGAAATAAGTGTGTTTTTACTGCTCAGAACTTTGCTGAAGACACAGTGTGCAAACCAATTTCTGGCCCACTTGCTCCTTTACAGTAATACATCATCATCATCAGCAGCATGTCTGCCCCCACTGCAGGGCAAAGCCTTCTCCCATGGATCTCCAATTATCCTGGACCTGTGCCAACTGCGACCAACTTATCTCCCGCAAACTTCTTGATCTCATCTGCCCATCTAACTTTCTGCCGCCCCCTGCCGCGCTTGCCTTCTCTAGGGATCCACTCCGTTGCCCTTAATAATAATAATAATCTTGCCTGCACATTACATGCCCTGTCCACATCCATTTCTTCTTCTTAATTCCTATATGTCCTTAACACGCGTTTGTTCCCTGACCCCCTCTTCTCTCTTCCTGTCCTGTCCCTTCCTGTCCTTTAGCTTTGTTGTTTACTTGAAGTGAATACCATTAGCTGTTAAAGCAAATACCACTTAAATGATGTTTATGCTACAGCAAAAGGTTTGTCAGTTGCCCTTGATAGAACAAATATGTATCACTGCGATGAAATTTTCGCTTCAACAAAATATTTGTCAATTGCACGTAAGAGTTCATGTAGCAGAGTTCCCTTCTCAATGAGCAACATTTCCTGAACCATTTCACGTTACACGTTAAAATTTTCGTGAAAGACATTAGGATTTCCTCTTTTTTTAGTACCAAAAGGTTGAGGAGTGCCCTTTTACTGCATCAAAACTGTACACACTGGGCAGAGTCCTTAGTCCAGCACCCCAGTTGATCTCGTTGCATCTTTGCCCAATCCATCAGCCGTAGCTGGACTTCTGAGGCCCCTGCTGTTCGTACTGGGGGTGAAGGGGAGTGGGGTAGTGCCATTCGCCTAGTTGAGTTATCCTGTGGTGCCCAACCAGCTGGTTCTCTGGCCATCGTGCGGCCAACGAGGTTCCCACAGACGCTTGAGCAGGTGTTCAAACAACAGTGACCTTTCACTTAAGTGGCCGTTGTAGGAGGAGTTTCAATGCAATAGTGAAAAAGTATTTTAATATGAGCAATCTAAACAAGCCTGGAGAATTTAGATTCCTAGTGCTACGGCCATTTCTCCCACTTGCAACGTGGTCGTGCATTGAAGGGTGAGGCTCGCTAGGATGTTTCTTGCTCACAAAGTTGTAATGTCACTTGTTTTCCTGTGAAACAACTCCCAATGCCAGGGCACTACTACCAATGCCGTCACATGCTCGATAATAAGAGCGCTGAGGAGGATGGCTCATCTTTTTGTGAGCGTGACATGATGCTACAAGCTTAAACAGACAGCTAATTTTTGTGGTTGTAAACACGTTCTGTCTGAAATGAAAGGGCATCACTTGAAACACCTTGAACTGAAACGGTTTCCCTGATTGGTCCATAATTTTGTGGAATTTCAGATCTACCAGCCATAGAGTTTCTTAAGAAACTCAATGCTACCAGCTTCGCGTATCCTGCCAAAACCAATGCTGGCAACCATGACACACGGAGAAAGAAGTATTTGAGGAGGGGAATCTGCTGAGCTGGGACAGTGTGGGTGGGCGGCGCGTTAATGTCACAGTCTGGCGAGGAGGAAATGCAGCTTGCGGATCAGCACCACAGATGACGCCTCGAGCGCGTTACCATGTTTACATGTTCTGCGGACGTAACGCAGAAAATTCATGATATCATCGAATATATTGTAACAATTTCCACATTTTTTCTGCAAAATAAATAAACAGAAGTGCTAGACATTATAGCAGCAGTTAAAAATAAATACTGCCCTAGTTACATCAGTCCTATGCTACTTTTTCTAGTTTCGGTTCTATTATTGCACGCCAAACGCGAGTGGCGCTGAAGAAACAAAACGCCTCCTTTCTCTCACTTTTTTCGCTCCGCTCGTTCACGGAGCGCTTTCCCTCATTCCCGCGTCGCGCCGTCAGCCCTGTGTCGCCTGTGTTGCTGTGCATGCGCGAGAACGGTTTCCCTGCGCGACGGCTTCACCGCTGCCTCCACGGCTCCCCGGACGACGTGATGGCCGTTGGAGAGACGGAGGTGGGCACCATGGTTTAGTTTTCGTTTTTGAAACAATGTCTGCGCTGCAGAAGAAAGGACGGCACGTGACATGTGCCGCGAAGTGGTGCCCCAACACCGGTGCTAACTACATTAGGAAGTTTTTTTGCTTCCCGAAGGACCTCAGGTAAGAAACACGTACTTCTTCACCCGTGAGCAATACAGCTGATAAGCCTAACTGGAAAACTAAACGTCACGCGAGAAGTTTTTTTTTACTGTGCCGGCGGAGGTATAGCTCTTAGCTCGCGTTATTTCGAAGTGTACACAAGCGTTGATAAATTAAAGGGTTTGTTTTGTTCAAGTACGCTGTTGTCAACGTACGCTCGTTTGCGTTTTACTTAGAGGTATATCGCGTATTGCCGTATCGCGATATATCGTAAGGTAGTGCATCGCGTTCGTGCACCGCGTTTGCGCTCGGCAGCGTTTGCGAAAAAGACGTGCGTAGTCATGGTTGAAGCTTGCATCATTTATAGGTGGTATTCGTTGAAAAGTTTAGCTGTCAATTTCTTCGCTTGGCAACACTCTAAACGGCCGCAGACATGGCCGATGAGCCACGGTCGTGGCGTGGCTTGGGCAACTGCGCGCGCACGCCGAAGAAAAAAAAAACACTGGCGTGCGTCGTATGCTCCGTTTCAATCCGATTCTCAATGGTAAGGTCAACAGAGATGTTATTAATTGCATTCACATGGGACCCGAGGCAATACTTTGCGTTCGGTGCGGCAGAGTGCAACACAGCCGTGCTTAGCACGGACAAGTACCGCCATCCCACGGAGCCCGACGTAACCAGTGACGGTGCACTCACACGGTTGCCTGCATGCGCGCCTCGCCAGTGAATACAAGCAATAGGTATGACGCCTGGGTGGATTATGCCAACCGACCTGGCCTGAAGGCGCTGCCGAAGGACCGGGTTCTCAAGTCCACGTACGTACAGCCTTTGCGCAGACCACTTCACGGAGTCCTATTTTGGCAACCCCCAAGCTCATTTGGTCAGCGGTGCCGTCGGCTGGAATATCGGACTCCAGGCTACGATGCTTGGCCAGTGAAGGTAAGTGCAACGTGTATGCGTCATCTTTTTTTTAGACGTGTTTATGATTCAGATGAGTCGTTAATTTCACTAAGATGTTGCTGACTGGTGCTATTTTAACATGCCGTACCGCGCCTGAAACGAATTACTAGAAGAAATCCGCCTTCCTGCCACAATGGCTCACTCTCGCCGCTCTTGCCTTTCGCCGGCTTGCACAAGAGGCGAGATTTGCCAGATTTGCGCGTGCTCTTCATGTTGCACAAAGGCAAGTGTTTTCCATTCGTGCTTCCTGATGATGGGGCAGAAATGTGTCGTACAAAACTGCAACAGTGGCTACGCATCCTGCAAAAAAAAGGTAATTACCTTTAACGTTCCCAGTGACCCGGTATGGTTGGAAGTGTGGGCTCGTGCTATCCCCAGAAAAGATCAAATGCTCACGTCTCGTGACTATGTTTTCGTAAAGCATTTCTCGTAGAGCGACATAGAGAGGTGGCAGGATTACGGCGAGCTTTGTGGCGAAATCTTCCTAGACAAACCTAAACGGCCTGTCCTGTTACCAGATGCCGTGGAGCCATTGTTTCTGAGCTGTCCCGTACTCGTATTCTGTTCACGAAAAGAGAAAGCCGGCATAGCTGGCAGCCAGCTTTGCACTGACTGACGTTGAACCGGCGAGCCTTTTCGGAAATCAAGCCACGCGTGTTTTTCCTAGTAAGTAAGTAAGTTCGTGGTCCTGATCCCTTTTGACTCAGGGCAGGTGCATCAAGTGCCACAGGAAGTTCGAACATATGTTTGCACATATAGAGAAATTGCAATAAATTGTTGCCACCCGTGGTGTGGTGTTTGGGATCGAATATTTGCACCAGCACCACCAGAGCTTTTCCTGGCACAGTAGTTTTCTTTTGCACCGTCAGAAGGCACCACGGGTGCCAAAGTACACAGTAAACACAGAACACACGTACACACCGAGCAAGAGCGCACTCACACATGCGTCGAAAGCCGGTACCACCATGTCCGGTCCGGTTGTGGCAGAAAAGTGAGGCTGTCGACAGGTCTGGTGGGTCGGTCAACTTAGCTCCCCACTTGATCTATGCAGGAAATACGCCAAGTAGGGACCTTTTTTAGACTTCAGCACTACTGCTCCCAACGACGCAGTCGTCATTTGGTGTGCAAAGCTTGCAGCTCTTTTGTTTTTTCTGAGGCGCCCGTGACTGCCAGGCTGTCGGCTAGTGTCGTCGCTTCCTGATGTTCGTCGTTTAGCTTTGGACATTCGTGGATCACATGCTGTATCGTCTCGCTCTGCACTCCGCACAGCCGACACGTTGGGTCCGTGCCGAATAGCTCGTGTCACCTCTGCTGCGTGAGCAGGGATCCCATGCGTGCCTGGAACAGCAGGGCGCTGTCTCTGTCACCACGGTAATATGGCATCGGCGCTGGTTCTTCCTTATGTTTGTGGTACTCGGCGAGGCTTTGCTTTCTGGAGACCCGCAATGCACCAGGTTGATTTGCTCGCGCTTGCTAGCTCTTTATTGACGATTTGTTGCCACTTTTGTTCAGACTTAGCTTCATGTTTTGTCAAATTTTGGCTGTACTTCATTTTGAGGCTGGCGGGTCTTTTTATCCAGTCAGTTTTCAAATTTCTGTATCGAAGGTGCGTGTATATGCATTTGGAGTAGTTTGTGGTCACCATGAATTTGATCCTGCCAGCGTAGTGTAGTTCTGCCCTCGCCTCTCTGACTTCGTAGGGGGACCAGCCCATTTCACCTGTGATGGCGGAGTTTGGGGTCGCACAGTTGCCTCCAAGCAGCCACTGGCCCAGCTCGTTTTGGTGTTGCTCCATTCATTTCAGCGTTGGTTTGGAGTAGGCCAGCACATCATCTGCGTATATTATGGCTGGTACTCCGGTGCCTCGGTGCCGTGACTTTATCACACCGCCGGAGCAAGCCCTGTTGCGTCTCCTCAATAATTCTTGCTCCGTGACCATGACAGTGAGCCGTGCAGCAACACACCTTTAGCTGTGCGTGAGATGAGAAGAGGTGCTTAATAGCTTGTCCCCAGCTAGAAAATGCAGTCTTTCCCGTTTCTGCAGTTCTGGAATCACGCATTGCAACCGAACGAAGCTGTTCATATATGTATGGTAGTGTCAGTAATGAATGGGCCCAGGATAGGTGTGAAGTCATGAGTCAATGGCCAGTGCGTGCGTGAGTAAACGTTGCTTTATCCATAATTGGCAAACAGAAGCAGAAGATAGCGTATGGAAGCAAGAATACGAGACGAAAAGTATAAGCGTTATAAGAGACAGCAGGTTAACATGGAAATGTTCGCGATAGAAAGAAAAATGCCCAGCAGGGTTTTGTCGCAGCCCCAAGGTGTCGACGTCACGACGCGTGCGGGGTCGACGGAGACGTCGCGGCGCGGCTCGCTCGATGACCGGCTCTACGCCACGTCGCATCCAGGTAGAGGACATCGGGCAGCTATTGTCGTAGCAGCGGGTGCGCACCGATGGTTCCACCTCCGGGTGAACAGGGACCCGCACTCTCTCGCCCAGCACGTCGCCAACACCAAGCACGGGATCAGCAGCGGACGGCTCTTGGGAACAGCAGCGGTTGCGCTCCAGGTTTTCCCCGAAATGATTACAGGGCCGCGCTCTGAAGCCCAGCGCGTCACAGGCATCCACTGACCATCGGCCCGATTCTATTCTCTGCCAGCGCCAACTGCACGCTCAGTGTCCTCTTCTCCCTCCTCGTCAAACCGGCACCTCATCACAGTGTCATGTTTAGACACTACACAGCCAAATTGAAGTTATTTCCGCCAATTTATGTAGAAATTCCATGAGACTAACCCACCATATGAAATGCTGGCTTTTCATATGAGTCAGAGTGCATGCACAAAAATCAGTTGACTGTACATTTAACTGGGCTTAACTGGGCTAGCTGGACCGCAGTGTTACTAGAAGGTGGCATGGCTGTCAAGGCAAGCGAGGCTCAAGACTGCTGAAGTAACGTCGCTCTTGCCAGCCACGAAAAAAAAAAAAAAAGACCGAGGTCATTTGCGTGGCTTAAGACACGGCCGCAAAAGCATGCAGCTGCAGGTGTTGCTGAGTTGGTGCAAGAATTTGACAGTTTCATTGTTTCAAAGCGCCACAGAGCACTTGGTCGAGTCCCTCATAGTTCCATCCACTGTATGGCAGATGGAGCTGGAGGTAATGACCCGGGCCGTCTAACTACGCAAATTTGTCAATTGGTTTTCGAATCTCTCTCAGTCCAGTGTAACAAGATGCTATTTACTAGGTGTAATTGATAATTAGGGCACATGTTTGTTCATTTCTGTTCATAATCAAGGCCTTCCATCGGTTTTTGAGAGCTTGTAGTGTACACTGTAGCAACATTTTGTACTTAGGTGACAAGCATCAGTCCTGGCGGGAGAGGCGCTTTGGTGTGACGACGCCAATTGTGGGCATGGCTGGTGACTGTGTCTACCGAGCACCATGAGAGCATAAGCGGAGGAGAACAAACTTCATTGTGGAGTCACCACTTGCTGAAATTGCGCATCCTCTCTTTTGTTTCCAGCGTAGTACAAGTGTCCTCCTCTCCACACTCCTGCTGTCACTGCGCCCGATTCCAGCTGAAGGCAAGCGTGCACTTCTGGCTGCCGCTGCCGCTACTTTCAGTTGGTGGTAATGGCGTCTACAACACATGGACACATGATTAGCTAGACTGATAGCAGACGGCTAGCGCCCTTAAAAAATCACTCAATGGGGCAGTGACACTCTCGTGCTAATTAGTGCTGCTTTGGAGCGCTCCCTATAGAAAAGTGGCAAGACAGTAAGCATAGGTTGCCATTTTCCACTACTTGCAGCCCGTGGGAAGGCTAGCAACTGCGGCAGTGTCAGCTCTGGAAGGGAAGCCAGGGATTGTTGAATGTGTGCAGCATATGCATTTGGCATTGAAAAAAATACCAGATGCCCTCGCTGCTTTTATGAAGGGTGCCATTGTTTAACGTCAATGAGGAAATATGTAGTCTTAAACGACCCTTCACAAAGTTTACTGTTCTCAAGATGATCATAGTTAAGGATACCTGCAACTGAACTCCTGTTCAGCCCGTCTTCAGTAAAAACACTACTCTACCGTCAGTCTAAGACCCCACTCATCAAGCACAAATTATTAATGTTCAAAGCCCAGCTGCCCACCGCATTGTTCCAAATTGTCATCATAAACCTAGTGTTACTTAGGTGAAGGTAAATACATTTAGCCATTCTCCATATTCAGTCTCATATTCGTATTTTGCTAGAACTACTTTGCGTGGCATGTCGATTCACCCAACTCTGTGTATCTTCAATGTCACAATAACCCATGTGACATTAACATTTACTGTGCTAATGCATTTGCATATGCCAACTCTTTTTCCCAAGACAAGGGCTGCCAAAAGTGATGAGAAAAAGGTGCCCTATATATTTTTCTACACTAAAAATTTTTCAATCATCATTTAACCATTCAAATTTTGAATGGTTAAATGGCATTGGTGGAGCCCATTTCATTGTTTTGTTTTTCTGAAGCAGCAGCAAGGTAAGGATAAAGGTATCTAAAGACACCTCACACCACAGTGCTGAAGGAAATCCCATCACACCCAATGACAGCCGAGTGCCAGCTAACGATGTTGTAGCGGCATTCTGTAAAACGCTGCTTCTGTATTCATTTTTTTTCTTGAAAATGGGGGGTCCGTTTATTACGCAAGGGTTAAAAACATCCAAAATTTTAATTGCTAATGTAGAGGATGCGTTTATTGTGTAAACGCATGCATTCACTATGTGGATAAGTACAGAATTAAGAGCCAGCCGAGAATTTGTTCAATGCATCCACAAATATTTCTCTAGGCCGCCTCAAAGAAAGCAACACCTTTCGTTGTCCCGACTTCTAGTCAACACCATTTTCACATCAGGCTACAACAGCTGCCATATTTTGGCTGCAAGAATGAACGAAAGATGGGACAGGCCCTGTCAAATTTACACCTTCTGTGCTTGCCTATATATAAAAACACGTTGGAATAGACGCACTTCAATCAAGCAGATAAAATTCCTTAACTCTCAATGTTTTTATCCAGCAAAGAGTTTGGAAGCACTTAGGACTGCGCCACACTCAAACATGTCAGCATGTTGTAGGCCTGCTCCAGCTTTGGCCTAGTTTCTGATCATCCATGCAATGTAGCATTTTATGTCGCTGATACATATCAGCACTTTAAAACGAGTCTCCTTAATTTACACAAATTAAACTTGGTTTTGCCCAGCTAACCAGAAAAAAGGAGGAGGGTGCTTGTTTTTGCAGTCGCATGCGTTCCATTTTGACTATTCCTGAATGTAGATGGTCGTTTTGTTGTACACAGGCCACACACAAGCACTTCATCATCTACGCTCGTGCGGCTCAAGATGTGGTTGTGAAGTATTGCTGAGAAGGAGCGAGAATGGGACAGTTTCAGTGTACATTCTGTAAACAAACACCATGGCACTGCTCGTTTCGCAGGAGATTTGAAACGTAATTTGCAAATTCACGTAAGTAGACTGATCTTTAGTTGGTATAATTTCTCGTTAGGACACATCTTAGTTCATTTCTGTTCATAATCTACAACTTTCGCTGGTTTTTGAGAGTGTAGCTTCAATTTTGGTCACGCTTTGTTGCTAGGCGATGTGACGTCATGTTCCGGTAGGAGAGGTGCTTTCGTGTGATGGCATCAGATGCGAGCACAACTCGCAACCGTGTCTGCCGAGCACCGTGCAAGCGCCAATGAAGGAAAACAAACTTCACTGTGCAGTCGCACACCTTGCTGAAATCATGCATTCCTTCTTTCATCTCCACCTTAATGTTATTGTCGGTAAGCCTGCCGCAAGCTTCCCTCTTGCACCTTGCTGCCACCGTTGTAGTTTCTGGTTGCTGGTGATGACATCTTTCCATGAATACTTGGCGAGCACAGCTGATGAGCACAGCTAATGAGCATGGCAGTTGCGGACCACTAGAGCCCACAGAATATCATTCTATGAACCTAGTAGTGATCGCGCATCAAAAAAGAAATGCCGACAATGTATTCCATAAGGCTACGGTTCCTTTATTAAAACAAGTGCAAATGTAAATAGGAACGTGTGCACAAGATAATACGATAATGCATCAGATCTCTTCACAAATGCAAAAAAAGGTAGCCTTACACACTTTAAAAGCACGGTACACGTTGCTTTTAGTTTTCAAGAAGTTTCCATTTTCAAGGGCCATCGTTCTGTGCCATACAGTACTATTCTTCTATGATCACGTCGCTTTTAAACTTTGAACAAATCATACGCCGGAATCTCATACGTACGCACATCTGCCAAGATGATGCCACACGCATGTGCTTCTAAAAATATAAAATGAATAGAATGATGTGCTCTAGGTGACAGACCCAGAAGAATTTTGCATTGTTATAAAGTTTATCACTACGTATTAGACACTAACACACATAAGTACGTCGTACACTTGCTCCCACTCAACTCGTCGCAATAGGCATAACCTGCTATATAAAAAAAAATGCTGCATAAAAAGAAAAATGTCAGCGTGTAAAGGCTCTTCATTTCAATAACATTTTGCAGTGTCCTAGGCTGGCCACCTTGCAAAAGGTAGTTTTCTATAAACGTTCTGCAAAGCTTTCGTCGACAAATCAGCGCAAGGAAGGGAGTTCCACAACATTAATTGGCCACACAAAACAAAAAGAAAGTTGGCCATTCCCTACACAATACAGTGCAACCCACAACGGCACGTTATCACAAGACAAACTTGCACCCTCCCAGAGCACAGGTATTTGTGTAAACTTCCTAGCATACGACGGTGACATGAATTGCATGCATTATTTTTATTATACAGCTTTGACATGGTTGAACACTGACATAAGTTATAAGCTATGCAGATCATTCAATATGAAGGATTTACTGTAAAATAAAATTCCAATGCCCGTAAAGAGGTATTTTTTATATTAAAAATAAAAGTCATCTGGTTGGGCAGTGTACTCAAAACAATATGGGCAACATTTACGCAGAGTATTTATCGTAAATTTAGGCACAAGACGTAATACTGATGAAAGCAATTCACAAGCATACTTCGTTGAAACAGGTTTCTGCTAATTTGATATCGCTGCCTATTAGCACCCAAGTGTCAGCCACTGCAGTTCAAAACTTCTGTGAATGGAAACTCAGTGGCACTCAAGACTAAAGGACTGAAACCGAAGCTTGGGCAAGTTGGTACGTCATTAAACAAAAGAAAAACCGCAAAAAACCAGAGAACTAGCAAGAAAACAGAGAGGCTGCACGTATGTTGTTTAGCTCCAATTTCTTGCAGTGTTTTTTGTTTAAAACGTCGAGCCTTCTTCTGGCAGAAGGCAATGCACCAAGGACAGGGAATGTGCTCGAGTGAAAGAAACAATGAAACAATACGAAACAAATAACTTAGGGCGTTGTCGCAGAAACGAACACGCAAATGAAAGGGGAAGAAGTAACGACGACGGCGCAGTGTAAACATTCCCTAATCTTCCCAGTATCACGAAGGTGGAACGACGATTTCGGTGCCATTGGCGATGCTTTCCGAAAAGAATTTATGGGCCTTGAAACTCTGGCAGTCCGCACTGTTGAGGCGCTCGTCGGCGTTCCGTATATCGGCTTGAATCGCTGCCACAAGCTCCTCTGTGCCGGTTAAGAAAGGATATATGCAAGTGTCAGTGGCGAGAAGGAATAAGTGGGAAGCATAAAATACGGCAACCATTCTTCAGTTTCTGATCTAGGGATTATTAGATCAGATATTTCCGCCTTCCATTAGTTTTCCCCATCTAGGGAATCCTGATGGGCTAATGTCTCGGCCCTAAATTTTTTAAACGTGCAAACTCTATGGATGTGCCGTACGAATTTGAACTAATGTGGCAGTGGCATTCTCGGTAATATTTACTCTACAAATTTAGGCCACTCCTTCCCTTCATTTTCACAGGAAGGTTTATGACCACGCTTCCGCATTTCTTTCCATGCACAAAGCCTAGTAGCTCCCTGCTGAGCTCAAGTTTCCTGCATTCCTTGCAAGTGCCTTGAGGTTATTCTTGCTATCGTTTATTATTTATTAACAACTCACAGCCATGGGGCATAAATTGGTGTTTGCAGCTAAGATGCTGGAGGACATAGGAGTGCTAAAAGCAGACATTGCCAAATGTACAGTCCAGGAACATGATGGTATGTTCTTGTAGAGATTTTGAAACACCATACTAGAAATGAGTCAGCACCAGAATTTAGCAACACAAGATGCCGCACTTCTGTCAACACTAGAAATCACTGCAGTTCTTTCAGTTGATAACACGCAGCCATTTCTTACAGATTAAAACTACAGACTGAGACATGGTGCACAATTTATGCTCGCAATAAGCTTGCAGGCAGGTTGTACACTTAACAAAATTAGGGCAGTTAAGCGTCGGGCTCTAGGCATAGTCACGGGAAAATGCAATGATATCGTCCGTCAATGGAAGACTAAAATCCGTAAGAATTCCCTGAGCTAATGATTCTTGACAGCATTCAGAGTTCTTACAGTCAGGAGCTCCTGAAATATTTCAAACCAACAGCAAGGCATCATGCTGCAGCCTTTAAACCTTTTTCCACACTTTTTATTTACCTTCTTTATCACCTGGAACTGCTACATTTAATACTGCCTGTGAAGACTGCAATATTCAAAAGAAACGAAGATTTGCAAGGATCACTAATGAATTCATTACGCCAAAGCTGTCAGACACCCTTGGATGGGCGATAGCAGAAGACACAATGAAAGCAGCATATCTTACTCTACGTAGCAGAATAAAGCTAACATCCCTGATCATATGACCACATTACACGCATAAATGGCAAAAATACGGAGGAAAGAACAAACAAATGCGGATGGCCGCCGGTATTGTGCGTGCCACACAGACCTAAAGAGCCGAAGTTCTTTTCATTTCTCAGATAACCCAGAACCACCACTTTCAGCATGGACCCATAAAAATCCTGGTCAAACTTGTGCATGATATGCGTTTCCTGCAATGAAGAGATGAAAACAGAATGAGCAAGAACACAAATTCAAGCTGCTTAGCTGCAAGATTCTGCAAAAACACACTTTACGTTTAGAAACACCATAGACTCCGCAAACGTTCTTCTTCTACTTTGATTTCATTTATTTGCTTTTCAGAAGTTCAGATGTGGTGATGCATGGTGCCTTTGAAAAGGCTTTGAACAAAAAGACAGAAAAAAGGATATTGCCCTAACACACCTTGCCTCACAATGACAGTCCGGACGAAAGGCGAAATTGCCTCACTTCAGATCAAGGACTTACAACTCCCAGTATATAGTGAAAGACACTAGATACGTCCATTTCTTTTGTCTAAATTTTTGTCACGCTCATAGCTAAAGTGATGCGCTAATTCTTTTCCATAAAGTCCCATCTTTCCCAGGATGCCAGCCTAGAACAGGAGGTGTAAACAGCCTCTGGCATGCTACCCGACTCAGGAGACCCGCAGCTACACTACAGTAGCTAAGAGAAGGTTATAATAGCGTAAGATCTTCACTCTGCATCCAACACCTAAGGAAGATGCAGATAATATGCTTCCTGCATAACTTCCCTCCCAACCTTTATTCTTAAAGCGGCCATGCAGACAAAATACAAGTTTGATTTATTCAAAAGAATTCATGTTCTATAGTGCCCCCAGCACTTGTCCGTAAGCAAATGATGCTTTATTCACTGCGTAATTAATCAATTTAGGTTAAAATTTTGATTCCCGCAATGACATCGTAAGAATGGGTCTTCAAGCTAAATTTTGTTTTAGGCAGAGACCTGTATACCGTTCGTCAACCCAGATGGCGTTACCATACCACAGCGGGCCATTTTCTGCCTTTGGTTTGTTTTTGACCGTATATGTACCTGGCTTGTTATTGTTAAGGTAGAAAATCATCGTTTCGCTCGACAAATATGGCCCTGTAAGACGCCGTCGCTTACGCCGATCAGCCAGTGTCATCTGAGACAACCCCAAAGAGCCGCAGTTCTGTGCAGCTAGAACAAGCATAGTGCACCCAGTACCAACAGCAGTATGCATCAGTACTTCTATGTTTACATGTGCTTTCGTAACTTCCAATGTTTATCCCACCATTCTTACTGCTCTAAAAAGAATATGCCCTAAATTTAAACGCAAATAGTTCAATCGGCAAGCTTATAAGCTCGGCTTTATTTGCGTTTGCTGGCCTCGGCCAATCACAGAGCTGGCACATATGACATCGTAGGTTCTGTTGCGGGAAATGAGATAGTGGGTCACATGGTCATTCCCTTTTTTTCCTAATTATACAGCTTATTTGAGTGAATTTTTCGTTAAGAATGGTGTCGCTATGATTTTAACAAGGCAATCTTTCGAATTAACCAAACTTGTGTTTTGTCTGCATGGCTCCATTAAAACTACCGCACTTCGAAAGGTTAGAGGCAACTTGTTAGAGGCAATTAGAGGCAAATAACGTGCGCAGTGATGTTTCCACCATAAAGCGCCCATTGCATGACTCGCAGTGCAGGCAGCACAGCCGGCAGGCCTTCAAAAGGAGTTCCCTCCGGACACTTACCATGGACTTCTTTTCGTTTTTGTAGTACGGGTTCCAGCCCACGCTCATGACCATTTTGTTCACGGACCCGTCGTCGACGGACGCCCATCCGTAGTACACCCCACACTCCAGTTCAGCCGGGATTTTTGAGACCAAATCCTCCGAGAAGTTGGCTGCATTGGGAAGTAAAGAAGGACAACGCAGCTTAAAAAAAAATCTCTTTCCATTCAGGATATGTCAGTGAGGAACGAGAAGAATAACGAAACCGAGAATCCAGCAAACCGAGAATCCAGTGAGTACATCAGTTCCGAACAATTACATTAAAATCTGAAACCTATTTGAAACATTTTAGATATATTAGGGATAGGAAAAGCTGCTCCACTGTCTTTTTCATTGAGTTGTGTACCCGTGGGCAGAACCGAACTGTTCTGTTTCCTGTCAAAGGTTCTTTTTGAGACTCGTGTTAGGGGTGAAGCCCCTTAGGGGCTGGGGCTTTTGGTGTCTCCCGTCATCGTAATCGCCGTCGCATGCAGTCAAGGTACTAAAACACCGCGACACTCTTTCATGCCTTGGGCTGGAGCGCTTCGTAACACGTACTAAAAAACACCGCGACACTCATTTACGCCTCGCGCTAGAGAGCTTTGTGCTTCAAAGACAAGCGACTTTTACAGCAAAGCTGCATACCTCCAGCCCCCAACAATTTCATCTCCGTTGCAGAAACAACAAGGCGACAAGGCCAAGGCACTTATACACTCCCCAGGTTTCACGTTAGTGGAAATGGTTCCCTACTGTGTTCCATTGCGAACTCTTTTGAGCACATGCTGACCGTTTTGAATTCTAGAGAACTGTTCCAAGCCCCCAGCATGCTGCAAGAGGGCCCACTCGTTGAAACAATAACCCCTCGTATCTATGACTGTCACCATAACAAGTGTCAGATATGACAAAAAACTTTTTAAAGCAGGGGCTCACACATCGCGCTGGTGCCGAATTTCGGCACCACATTAATAAACGTTTGCCACCTGAATTTTGTTCTATTACTGTAGCAGCAAACACTTTTCTCTATTTATTGCGAAATTAACTCGAAGGGGCCAGCATACTGTGCTGTAGAAACAGTCCTTCACCAATTTCGAAGGGGTTAGGTTTACGCTTTCCCACGCAAAAATTTGCACACATATGAAAGAGGTTGTCCACCTATTCCTGTCAACTTGTTCGCACTACTAGAAAAAGTCATTGATAGAAGTATGATATGCAGAACACTCAGAGCTTGGGCCTGAGCCCTATGGATTAGGGACATAAAGACGAGTGAAGGATAATGAAGCAGGACTGCCGTCAAACACCATTGTCAAAGGACAGCATAGACATCAAAGGATGGCAACAAGATATGTGAAGAAGCTGACAGCCCAATGGGGAGATGATGCAGAAACATTCACAAGGAAGGTATAGAAGAGTGACAGAAACAGCAGGAGCTTGTCAGAAGAAGCTTTTGTCCTGGAATGGATGAACAGAGGAGAAGGAGGATAATGATGACGCCACACTACTTTTCTTCACGACTATCTTCAAGAGTTCTGTCATCATTGCAAACCACAACAAGGCTGGAACATGCTAACTTGTGCACGTGCACCACGAGCACAATGACCATTGTCTGGAAAACTGCAAACCAACAACCGTGCAATTAAAACAAGCAGCAGCAACAAGCGCAAACAAAAATTTTATTTTTAGTGCGGCCTGATTCATGCTCTTGGCGCTCACTTTTTCACGGGACAATGGGAACGAGGTAGACTTTTTTTTTTTCTTGCTGTCTCGACATCTACTCTGCTTGAACAAACCAGTGTTCCACAGAGTCGGACCATCATTGTGGTGCCTCTGGCAAGATACGGCCCACTACGACTTGAAGAGGGTATGGACGCAGTGAGCCCGTCCTGTTCATCCCTCATTTCTAAAACCCATGTTCCTTAAACAACTCAGCCCCTTGACACAAAAGAATTTGACGTGTAACGACGACGAGTGTGTCAGGCATCAAGCAACATGCCACCTATCCAGCCCTGTCAATTAACTGGAGAGCGCAACACTTGTTAATCCATCAGAAGATGCCAAGAAACAAATGACAATGACTGTGGTGACCGTGATGGCAGTGACAATGATGGCAAGAATGGTGTAATGTGCACCCATATGCACAAGTTTTTGCTTTGGAGTCAAGCACACATTGTATACTATGATTAGCAGACATTGTATACTATGATTAAAAAAAATGTGCAACAGTTGCTTGGCTACTTCCTCATGGCACTGCTCACCTAGTAAGAATGAATAGTTTTGCCAGGGAAAGTACGCAGCATGCATTATGACCGCACTGGTATTATGCTTGTGCCTCTATGGAGAATTAGTTCTTTTGTATTACACCCACTGATTTTTCAAATACTAAATGCGAGGCTTTTTGTAACACTCTTATAGATGGCAAATAGTCAAACAAGCTGATGGGCACAATCGTATTAGGCAAATGGAAAATTTGGTGAGGGCATATTTACCTTAGAACACATATTTATGTTCGAATCTGTATTTGCATTAGAAGAAGTATTTACATTTTTTTTTTTCGAAATGAGTCAAAGTCACCTGAACAGAATTTCAGAAACAAGCGAAAAGTTGTGACCGCGCCTAAATGCAACGCTGTCAAAGCTTTGACATGTGACATGTCACACCTATGCTTTACATGTCAGCTAGGGTGAAGTTAGTTCTGAAAGCATTGCATTTAGGTCCGTTAACAAATTATTTGCTTGCTTCTAAAATTCTGTCCCGGTGGATTTGACTCATTTCGAAGAAAAATAGCTCCCCACTTATCGATCAAGCCAGGATAATCAATGCGAGGAAAAAGTGTCTCACACTCTTTCCCTATCAAATAAGATAGCCACGCATTAGTACCCAATGCTGGCAAGAACAAGCGGATGGTCCACTTAGTCACAGGATAAGATAGGAGTTCCCGCCTATGCACCAGTGACAAAACATAAACAAACCATTAATAGAACATGCATTGCAGCAACATGAAGTTACACCATGAAAGATAAAAGTGCAACAAGAGGCCTAATCAATGTCTGACTGTACACACTTCGACTGTACACATTTCGTCTGACTGTATACGCCACGTTGGTTGTGTCCTTTGTTATTTGAGGAGATAAACTGCGTCATTTAATAAGTACGACCATTTAAATTAAAATGGAGCGAGTAATATTTTGGGTGAGGATGTGGTAATAGCAAACAGTGCAATTAAAACATCCGTCAGACACATACGCAGGAAATAAACCTTTATTAGCTTGCAGCCAGCAGTAGAGATGCGCGGCAGCCACGTCCCATCTACGTCACTGAAAAGCTCAAGCGTTAGTGAACTATGGATGAAACATGACACAACCACACCACGTCATTTGGACCTCATTACTCAACAGCAGCTGTTTTCCAGGTGGTAGTGAATGCTGCTGACGAGCTAGCGGAAATGTTGGGGCCATAAAATGGCACATGGAAAGGGGACAGCTGCACTGACGACATCAATAATCTGCATGCCACTAACGAAGGCAGGTTGTCATGCTAACAAAGCAGCGTTTAAAAATCAAGCATTGGCGATGGAGGAGCATACACACCTGCCATGCCTACACACACACACACACAAAAAAAGGAAGGGAGAGACAAGCTGGAGAAATAGAACATGTTCTAGGACTTTCATCTACAACCTTCCATTCAGAGCCTCGAGGCAATAGCATTATAAAAGGTGTGCCACTACATCCTGCGCTATGAATTAGGCAATGTGCCATGAACATGTTCTTGTATTCCCCAATGATGAAAAAAAAAAAGTTTGTGCCCTAAAACCCCATCAGTGCATACTCAAGCTATAGGTTATCAATAAAAAGTCATCATGTCGAACCACCAAGCCAGCATCCCCAATTGTAGTACTATAGTTGAAAAGCATACTGCCCTTTTTTGTGCATAGAATTTTTTCCTCCTTGCACTATGCTTAGCTGGCTTCTTGGCAAAACCACATTAAATGCTTCCTTTCCTTAAGTACATGCAGCATCTTTCTTTAGTCCATGCAGGTCTTGTTATTTATACATACATGTAACACACATCATTCATGTGTATATTAGGCTATTACAAGCTAGGTTTGTTCAAAAACGAAGCCCAAGTTTTTGTTCGGCAAGAGGCCGCACTTACAATGCCCGTACACTACGTGTCAAGTTTAAAGGGGACACGTCAGCACACGTCTCAGGTTGTCTTCCCTAGTCTTCCTACAGTTTTCAACTCGTATTCCTAACCTTCGACACTGCTGCTTACAATTTTCTCTAGCGCTCTTTTTTTTTTTGGTGATCGTTGCAGATTTAATAAACCACTTTCTTGATTTTGTCTTAGTGAACGATTACCTGGCTCTAAGCGAGCAATATACTATTGGCATGCTCCTTGCAAGATCAGCGCACATCTGCAAGACTTGTTGCAAAAAGCATTCCTTCGAAATGATTGCCACATTTCTGAAAATTTTTGAAGGCATTTTGGTGGGTGTTGCTGAAAACGTGGGACCCTGATGAGACCATTAAGTTTGGACAAATGAGGTGACAAAATTTAATGAATTGAGTGTGAACTGAATCCTGTTTTTTCGACCCATTTTGATATCGGACCCGTGACATGTACACTAAGGCAGAGCCAGAAGCAAATGGCCTGTTAATAATAGTTCATGGGCCAACATGCTCACTTGAAGTGTGTTAAGGCCTGCTCACACTTGCGACGAAGCAACGCAATTTCTGTCACGGCGACAAAAATTGGTCCAGACCAAATGACAAAAACGATCGCCGTGCGACAAAGCAACAGAATTCCCGTCACTTTCGCTCGCTTTCATCGCAAGTGGGAACGAGCCTTTAATGCAAAAAGTAGAATAATTGTAGCTAAGAACAAGTATGCTGCTTGGAACCTAGCCAGAGCACGGCAATTTCTGAGGCTTTAAAGGAATACAGTTTCAAATTTTGGGACTGAAACAGTTCTACGAATTCTCCAGCCCCTGCAATTGACTAATGTTAAGCAATTTAAACTTATGTAGTTTGTATTCTGTGTAATACCTGAAGTCATTACCAAGTGTCAATTACAGCCAAAAAGGAAGTAGTTGCCTGTGCTTACGTGTACTATAATGTGCGAACCAGTTCTCTCATCATTGCAAACATAAAAGTGTATTTACGATTTTTTTTTTTCCGGACCTACATTACTTTCTTGTAAGCTCATTGCCACGGAAGTGACAGTTTGGCGCATTCACCGTACGCGATCGACTTTTACAAGCTCTAAACACGGCACGGTTTTATTAACGGAATGACTTCCCTCAAAATTGTATTCGATCCGCAGCGATCAACATGGGCTAGAAATAAATTCGCGACGGGGCGCCGTAGGACAACGCAAGTTTCCACAAGAATTCCCGGCGGGTCACTCAGAGGCGAATCGCGGGATGCGTAGGTGATGAATTCGGAATTTTTTTTTTTTTTTCTGTAACGACAGTAGCCCGCAACTGCGTTACGTGTCAACAGAAACTCGCCGTCAGTCACGTCATACAAAGACGATATAATAGGTCACGGCAGCCCCCATCCAAGCGGCGAGCGACAGAGGATCTATCGTGGCGTTCTCCCGTATCCACTTCCGCCAGCATACGGCCGAGAATATGAATTACTTTCCTCTTTGAAAGCACAAAACGCAAGCGCACAACATTGCAGCAACGCCACGCAAGCTTATGAATAAGGTCGCCAGAAACTTCGATCATTTATTTCGATTTTGCGTCACCCTTTTCCTTTCTATCTTTTTTTCCTGATCTAGCCGTGCACGGGTGAAGCTACCACGCCAGCCGAACTTCTCGTAAACCCTCACAAATCGATATCGATCGCCATCAAAAGGCAAACAAGCGCAAGAATTCTTACCGTAAAGTTTTGCAGTGGGAACATTACAACGAAGAACTAAAAAAGTGTGGGCCCTTGAATGAATGGTTTCATGTGCGCGTCTCCGTAGCCGCACAAACCGCGTGCCGAGCGATGATATCAGGTTGCCGGCGTAGCCAGCGCATCCTGAAGCTCCGCTTTCATAAGCAGCCATCTCAGACGAGAACATGTGCGATGGGCGCTCGCCTTGACATCGATGAGAAAGCGGGTGAATAAATAGACTTTCGTGACACTCACCTGTCGGTATCCCCAGTTGCTTGCTGCCTCGGCCGTAACCTTTGACTACGGTGCCGCGAAGGAACAGCGGCAGGCATTTAGCACAGTTTGAAGACAGTTTGGACGGAAACACCGGCATTTCAAGCGAAATGGGGACAGATTAAGGAATTTTTTTAGAACCGAATTGCAGGCGGCGTTCTCGCGGAAACAGTACCCACGACGAGTGTCGTGCAGACGCGCTCGTGTACGACTTTTGTTCTCGCCCTGCGCATCAAGCCAGTGCTTAAGCCAACCAAAGCCAATCGCAGCCTCCAGAACCGAAACTGTTACCTTGAATTAGAAAGTCCAGATGTCAAGTAACTCTGTAGAAAGCAATACTTGGCCATTATCACACAATTGTATATAGCATGTAATCTTTTTATTTGGACACATAATTTCATAATCATTGTGCTTCTGCTGGCCCGAACTCAAAACTTTATTTAGCCACGAGTCACGACAGGGATTAAACGGCCGTGTCAATCTATTAAGTTTCTCTCAGTGAAGGCTTCTCATAGTTTAGTTTTCATTGTCTCTCTTCAGAGCGCAAAAGCCATTTAGCGCGTCGGCGGCATCGGGATTTTCCGAAACACATATCAAGTATGGGCAGCACAAGGAAACCCCCATTCGGCACTGAAAAATTAAAAAGAAATTATGATAATAGTAAGCAAAGTGACACGTTAGTGCTTTTACCCAACGTTTATAAAGCACCTATAAACGTTGCTTTTACCGGGTCTCCTTCCAGACGACAGGGCTTCGATCCGAATGGATAGTCGTAAAACATGGGGTACAAACTTGGATCATATTCAAATTCGTTCTGTTTTTGTGCTTCCACTTCATACTGTGCGTTCAAAAACAACAGCAGGATGACTGTAATAAGAAAATAAAATCAGACATCTCGAATTCATTTCGTGTAGTCCAAAAAAAACAAAGCACTACTAGACGCAGGCGGCAGCCGCATCGCTAGCGACATCAACTCAAGCGTCGGTGTTTTTGTTTGTTTGTTTAGTTTCGGTGCGGTGCGGTGATTTCGTTATCGTAAGTTGTTTGCCCTGCAAGTTACGGCAGCTGGTCCGACGTCTGACTTTGCATCTTCCACCTTGTTGTGCGGAGACACAGCGCACAAGAGACCCGGCGATGACAAGAGCACTGTGTTTTATACGACAGTCACTTTGCTGCCGAATTCGTGACGTTAGGTTGTCGGCACAAAGAGGGCTTCACGGCAACTCGCGGAACAGTCGCTACCGCAGTACAAAAAAAACCGCGGCGATTTGCGGTGGTGTCATCGGCCTCGGTGTTGGAGGCTACATCGCGTGGACTTCTGATCAAGGAGCCTTTCGGAACGTTTTCGCGCAATCTCCGAATACGGTTCAATCTCTCTCCGCAAGCAGTTGTACGGAAGCATCGAAGCGCCAGACACAGTTGGACAACGCGATCAACTATGCCCGCGAGCTGCTAATGCGCAAGAAAGTAAGTGCACCACCACACCAGTGAGTTTTTTGCTCGCTCGAGCAGTTCATGCGCTTAAGGTTGTCGTTTCCCTAAACAGGATGAATGCGGTGTTCCGGGTATCGCAGTTGCGGTTAGCGTTGACGGAGAAACCGTCTGGGCAGAAGGTATGTATTGCATTTAAGATTCGAGTATCAATTAACGGCTTGCATACTGCCATGGAAATAAATGATGTACATTATGGGGATGTTTCGTTGTTTTCTCGCTGCTGTAAATGCAATTGTGTGCACGTGCATGCACTCATACAGGTGCATACATGGGCACCTAGGGCGAAGAAATGAACCTGGAAATTGCCAGCAACTTAGAACAAAATTACAGGAAAGAGAAACCGCCGCTGACAGTCCGAGCCAGTGCGACGAATTCTCGCGGAGAGCTAGCTGCTGCCGGACAAAAAAAAAAATTGTCGCAAAGATATGCCTGCATGCATGCCCAAATAAATTTCAAGGTGGAGGCCGCTGCTATCAGCAATACCAAAAGAACCACAAATGTGTAAAAGCCTGCTGGAATGAGTCCAGTCTGGCAGGAAGCAGCCTATCTAGTTAGTAAACAGATTCTAAGCAACAAATTATTGGCCCAGTGGAGCTTGGCCTATGTGCCACTTTGCTCACTAGTAGTACATAGAAAAAACAGGAATCAAAAGGATTTGAGAGGGCAGGCGTGCATTTAAATCGACAGAGGAGGAGGCTGGAAATATACCAGCTCCAGCCATTCGTTGCACTGCAATGAATCTATAGCATAATAAAGCGCGGATTGATACTGCGGTGGGTCAGCAGAATGGTCCTGTTGTTCTGTGCAGCTGGAGCCGTTGGCAGAAGGTGTACAGATCCCTCTGAAGCAGGGCAAGTAATGTATTGCAAACAGAATGCCCCGTTCCTTTATGGGGCCACAACGCAAGTCCATGCAACGTGCTGACAGTGCAGACCATTACAAGGACCTACCAAGGTGTATGGAGAATTAAGCTGGTGACAGCAGTGAGTGGGAGATAGACCAATATAATAAGAGGGCAGGCAAGGAAGGTTTACTTAGTGATGCGAATAGAAAGGTGAAGACTGCCTAACTGGGTGTTGAAGATGCTCCAGTAAAACTCGTATAACGTCATAACTTTACATAACTTTAGTGCTAGTGCAAGGAATGTAATGTCTGTGTACAGGTAAGTAGGCTTGCCTTGGTGCTTGCTTAGAGCTGGAAGAGAGAGAGAGAGAGTAAACTTTATTTGAAAATAGGAAGACGGGAATGTGGAAAGAGTTATGGGTGAAGTCCTATTTCCAGGACTCCAGTAGCAAAGGCTCCCAGCTTGGCTCTCTCTAGCAGCTCACGCTGTGTCGAAAGGTCCGAGCTGGACAGTGCTAAATCCCAGGACTCTCTGGATGTTTGGTAGGTGTTCTGTTGCCAAATTATAGGGCAGTTCCAGACTGTGTGGAATAAGTCTGCTCGTAATTTGCATTTGTGGCATTCTTCGTTATATCTCTCTGGAAACATGAGAGACAGTCTGGATTTGTGTGGGAAAACGTTGGTTTGAAGTTTTCTTATGTTTCGTGCGTCTTCGGCATCTAACATATGATGCGGTGCGGGCATGGTCTTTCTCGCTTGCCTTTGAGTGTAAAGCCTTTCATTAAGCGACATGAAGGGAGGAAGGGTGTAAGAGTGGTCCGTTTCCCTGCGGCTGTTGATTTGCCTCGCTAGGGAGTCGGCTCTCTCATTTCCTTCCAGGCCTTCGTGTGCTGGGCTCCATAATATTCTATGTTGGCCTTTTGGTTCGGCTGGTAGAATATTCCTGGTGTCTATGGGAATAAGGCCGCATATTAGATTTCTAATGGCTCTTGTAGAGTCCGTGATGATGATGAGGTTTTTGTTGTTGTATTCTCCCCATCTTACAGCGAGTAGTATGGCTGTGGTTTCAGCTTCTTGAGATGTTTGTTTTCTGTTCATGAGAAAGTCCAGGAGTTTGCCCCGTGCATCCACAACTACGGCTGATGATATTCCGTGGTGGTTGGTGGCGGCATCCGTGTATACTGCATCTGGATTTTTCCCGTATGTGTTTCTTATATAGTTAATTCTTGCTCGTCTTCTACCTTTGTTGTAGATGGGGCTCATTTTCTTTGGAATGGGTGAAATTTTGAGAGCTTTGCGTTGTTCTGGTTGCAGCTCCGTTGTTCTTCGTACGAACTCGGTGTGAATGGTGTGGCCCGTTCTTAAGATTTCCCTGCCGGTTCTTGTTTTCAATAGCCTCTCTTTTTGTGCTTCGAGGGTGGCTTCTTGGACCTGGGAATCTGCAATACCTTAGAGCTGGAAAAAAGAATTAAAAGGGCTGTGTGGCCAATCCCTACAGTTTCAGTGGAGGGGCAAATTTTGTGCCATGTTTTAGTGTGACGTTTTAATGCATAGCGTTCAAAGCCGGCTTCGTCGACGGCTTTGACTGTACATAAGTGAAATATCCCGTAGCACCACCTTGCGGCACCCACTGGACCCCCACGATTGTAAGGTGCTCTCCCAACAGGGGGCGTGTGAGCAGCAGTGCGAGGTTTTCACCACTCGCGGACGCTGCTAGCACGGCAAGCAAATTATGATGCAGTGCGAACAGGGCCTGACAATGCAATTGCGCTCTACGCCTGAATGCAAAGCTCAGGTGTCCTCCACATTTTTTCAGTTCCGTTTTAATTCATAAGCAAAAATAATCATCATCATCAATGTTGTCTTCATGAATGAGGGATTGGCCAGGGTGATAACTGTGCCTGCTTCAGGGTGGAACCTGACAGCATTTGCACTGAATATGGGTTGTTTCAATTTTTTTAAACTAGGTGCCATCCTTGGGTGAGACTTTCGAGTGAAAATATAGTTACATTGTCTGTACGCAGACCACACTGTGGGAACATATAAGGGGTTGGCCGAGATGTAAATGGCCCTCTCCTTGTCGGACCAAAATCTCGCCCGTGTCTCTTTTTCGCTGAAAGATCACGTCTTGCATTCGTTCTGCAAGCCACGCATCTCCTTTAACTATTCTACTAAAAGCACATCGTCTTATGCAGGTTCCCTAAAATGCAGCTGCTGAAAGCAACTCTCCTAACGTGCACCTTTCAACATGCTGCTGTCAGTCAGAGGACACTTTGAGTGTTCTTTGTCCATTTCTTGCATATGAGTGAAGATTTTTCACGTTTGTTGACTTGAATTGTCAAGGTTTCACCGAACTCAAAACATTTTTGCATGTGTTATATGATTCATAAAGTTGAAAGCTGTTGTCCGTGTATGTCCTCCGCATTGCAGGATTAGTAGTGAATAATTTATGTATGTATATATATATATATATATATATATATATATATATATATATATATATATATATATATATATATATATATATATATATATATATATATATATATATATATATATATAAGATAAACGGTTAGGCTAGTGACGGTTAAATAGTAAAAAGGGGCGCAATAAAAAACATAACAAGTTTACTTCGAAAACATAACTTTACATCGACGTTTCGGACGGGGACCGTCCCCATCCGAAACGTCGATGTAAAGTTGTTTTCGAAGTAAACTTGTTATGGTTTTTATTGCGCCCCTTTTTACTATATATATATATATATATATATATATTAATACATGGTGCACAAATGCTGTTCATGTACAAATAAAATATAGTGGGGGTTTGCATGTACTATGTCATTACACCACAAACTCTTTTACAGGACTGCTATAAACAATTGCCCAGCCAACTTCGAAGCGTGCATGCATGGCAGTGATGTGGCGGGAAATTTAAATGCGCTTCGCTTGAAATGTCCCTTATGCAGGCCTGGGCTACGCGGACGTTGAGAACAGGGTGCCATGCACCAGGCGCACGGTGATGCGCATAGGCAGCATCAGCAAGCCGATCGCCATGACGACTGTCGCCAAGCTCTGGGAAGAGGGAAGGATTGATCTGGACAAGCCCATCCAGGAGTACGTGCCCAGCTTCCCACAGAAGACCTTCAACGGCAAACCAGTGGGTGATTCCGCCTGCTTCTTTTCATACACATACACACACACGTGCATTGAGGGTTCTAATAACAGCCATTACGGTTCTTAAGATTGCTTATGGCAAATGTGTACATCGAACATTGTTGTACTAGTGTACAAACTAAGAATGGCAATAGCTCGCGTAGTGTATCACTCTCCCGGTGCGATGGTCTCAGGACTTCACTGTGTGCGCGTTTTGAAGGGAAATGGTGCTCAATGCATGACACTGTTTGCTCTGCTCAAATAGTTTGCTTATCGTTGTTGCAGTTTAATAAAAAGGAGTTTAATATGCAGATTAAGTCCAAAAAATTACGGAAATGATTCATGTCACAATCAAAATAGTTGCATGAAGGCACTCATGGGGCAACATTCATTGTTGTTTTTAAGGTGTACCAGAGTATAACGAAGCTGCAGTACCATACTTGCACGATTTTAACGCACCCCCAACTGTAACGCGCAGGTAAGCTTACGGAGGAAAATTCTAAAAAATAGTTTCACGCCAATTCTACCGCACGGATGTACAAGACGACACCACGTACCTGGAAAAAGACATTTTATTTGATGCACGCGATTGTAGCAGAAAAAAAACCAGCGTGCTTCATAAACTTGCTTATTCCTGCTGGCATTAAAACTGGAGCGGGGAACAACGAAAGTGTTTGCAAATTCAAGCAAATCTTCATAATTTTACACGTGACTGGTCATTGGTTCATTCGCTACTAATTTATGAATTCCACCCGAGAGTCTTGAAGCTCTCGAAAACTTCTGTGCTGAGGGCCGGTGAAGCCTTGAATGAAAATGTGGCTCTATTTTGTTTACGTCAATCGTGCACACAAGTCTCGAGCACGCCAGTTTGCGTGATGCTGCTAGTTTCTGTTCGCTGTCGGCAAGAAAAACTACCTTGCCCTTGATGGATGCTTCATAGTGGTATCTCTTTGGAGTTGTAAACTAGGTGATAATTGCAGCAGCAGAAATACCATGTTTATTCGATTATAAGGCAACCGCCTTATAAAGTTAAAGAAATAGTTAAAATAGTTTAAATAGTTAAAGAAATCGCCATATATATGTACAGAGCTTCGAATATAAGGCGGGGTATGACTTTGAGACTACGAATCTTGGAAAAAAAAAAAAAAGCTCGCCTTATATTTGAGTAAATACGGTATGTGCAGCAGCTGGCTAAGGTATGCCCATTTCGGTTTTGAGCCCGATTGTAACGTGCACACAAATTTGAAGGCTATTTTTAGCAATAAGGGTGTGCGTTAGAATCGTGCAAATACGATACACACAGTCATCTAATTTGTAGCTGCAAGGCTGCTAGGGCTGCTAAGTTCTACAGTGCTGTAGTGCGCCTTCGTTTTTCCTGCACTGTCTTATATTACCATCTCTATGGCAGTTTCAAATGGATTGCGAGTCTACACTCAATGTTTTAGCCACAAATCATGATGTATGATGCAAGGATAGGGCTGCCGGAAGTGCTGTTCTTGTCTTTTTCAAATGTAGTCCACTGTTCAGACGAGCAAGCTTGGCTCACATTGAAGGTTTACAGTGCATTCTCAATACAGGTTGTGGGGTGGGTGCATCAATTTGTCGCTGCACTTTATATACCAACCCACAGGTTGTGATCACCTTGAGGGATCTGGTCTCTCATGTCAGCGGGATCCGCCACTATGCCAACTCCAGCAAGAACAACCAGTCTGCAAAAAATGGGGGCAGCGTAAGTTTGCACTTTGTGAAAACATTGCACTTTTTGCACGAGGTGCGGTTGCACGTCCCAGCAGTAGTCGAATGCGTGAATTTTTCAGCGAGACACCGAGTTCCCCGAGTTCTACAGCACGCGGAAGTTCAAAACCACAGAAGAGGCTTTGGAGATATTCAAAGACGATCCCCTCCTTGACCCACCAGGTGAGGGAACCTGCACGCTGTATTTGTTGTAAAAATGATAGGATAAAATGCGCGAAAGAAAAGATGGGACGAACAGAAAGAAGTCACCAAAATGCATTGTGAGGTGCCTTCTTTCTGTTTGTTCCGTCTTTATTTTGCGTGTCTTATCCTATAATGTCGAAAGACCAACGTGCCCCTGAGATTGCTTTGCTCATTGTAAAAAGTTATGATTTCTGCTTTACAAAGTCAGTGAGAATGGATATACATTTTGTGAAAGTGCGAAGTCATCTCGGCTGTACACAAAAGTTAATTTTGCTCTTAATTGTTACTGAAAGCTTTTATAGCGCCTGCACCAGATTTAGTGCCTAAATAATTAATCAGTTTGCTCATGTGATTGATGCAATTGTTCCCTAAATTTTCGGCGCGAACTATGCTTTTACTTCATGGCTGACCAAACTGGACACGTTTGCAGTTCGATGAGCATCTCTATAAAGTTACATACAATAAAGCTTCATAACTTGCAAAAAAAGTTCAATTTAGCGTTTTAGACTGGTCTAGTTGGTGCAGTGTTGTTACTTGTGTTCCAAAAAGCAAGATGAAGGAAACAAAGAAAGGGAAAAGCCAGGACAGATATGAAACAGAAATAAAAATAGTAGGTAAACAACTGCAAAAATACCCTTCTGGCAGGTGGCAACATTACTGCAACGATATGTCACATGTAATTTTTTGCCACCTCGTCGGTCCCTGGCACTTCACTCTAGTAGCTCTCCCCAACACATCCACCACTGAGAACCACTCCGTTTGAAGGCTACATGCTGTTTGCTTTTCCGAGATGTATTTTTTGTTGCTTTAGCATTGTGGTTCTATATATGCCATGTAGTGTATGATGCATTCACTGCCTTTGGTTTTGCTTTGTGGAATATTTTTGCATGTCGTCAAGTTTGTGCTGCCAGGTTCGGTGTATCAGGCTTGCACTTAATCTCAGGGCTGTCACATCTGCGTTGCACCTTGCCATCTTTCACAAACGACAGGCACGGCGTACCACTACACCACTTACGGCTGGACCCTGATCAGTGCTGCCGTGGAAGGTGCGAGCAAGGAAGCCTTCACAAGCCACCTGAAGAGGCTGCTCAAGACGCTCGGCATGAACAGCACTTTTCTCGACCAGAACGAGCCCATCATCTACAACCGTTCAAGGTGAGAAGTTGTTACCAGGGGCCACAGTTAAACAAAGGGGACATTAGTAGGGTTTCCCGACAAAATGCAAAGTGAAGTTTAATCTCTAGCTGTTCCAAGTCAAGTGCCTATTGCTGTAAGCCATCAGCTTTTAACAGCGGGGCTGTTTAAGCTTGAACTTGGCCTGGTGGCGTTAGCAAAAAAAAATACAAAAAAACTGCACTGCCTGTAAAGGGTGCACCACTGCAGATATGGTGTTAAAACAGTGAAGACAGCTTGTGCACTTGCTCAAGTGTGAGCGCAAGGGGCATATGTGTATTTTTTAAAGGGGATAGTCTTGCTTGGACTACTAAAAATAAAAAAAAAATTTTTGAAGCTTGCACGATTACGCCGCCAGGGGGCCAACGTCCAAAAGTCCGCTCTCTTGGTCCTCCGCACCAGAACGCGTGGTCGACCCCCGAGCACCACCCCAGACCCTCAAGTTACTATCAAAGATGCACTGGTGCCAAAAGTGAAAACCCTGCGAATTCTCGGCGTGCCTTTTCACGTGGATGGGTCTGGAGCAGCACTCCTCCCACAACTGCAGGGCACGATATCGCAACTTATCCATCTCATCCGGCGAATCTGCACACACCAACATGGACTGAGGGAACAGGGCACTTGCCGTCTCGTTCACGCCCTACTTCTAAGCCACCTTGCATACGGCACCCCCTACATCTGCCTCAAACCTCAAGAACAGAGCAAGCTGGATGCACTCATTCGCCGGGCTTACAAGATCGCTCTAGGCCTCCCAGCTTTCGCCGCCACACAGAAATTGCTTCAACTGGGGTTGCATAACACCCTCTCTGAACTCCTCGAAGCACAACAGACAAGTCAATTGGCACGCCTGTCCCTCACTCCTACCGGCCGAACTGTCCTCATGTCACTAACCCGCCCCACGCCGAACCCTCATAACGAGCTTCACCCCCTTCTTCCCCATATCCGGACCAATATCAAGGTGGCACCAATTCCACGTCACATGCATCCCGTATACAACCCAGGCCGATGCAAAGCCAGAGTGCAGCACTTTGAACGAAATTACGCCTCAGCCCCGGATGCTCGCTATAGCGACATCGCCCAAACCCCATCACACCCCCGCTCGACCCTAGCAGTCACGGACAACGAGGGCACCGTTCTCAACGCCGCTACCTTCTTTCATCTTTATTCGAACGCTGCTGAAGCCACCGCCATTGCCCTCGCGGCGGCCACCCACACACCCACCACCCACCTAACCATAATCACAGACTCTCAACAAGCCTGCCGATATTACCTCCAGGGAAGAGTACCCCCGGCGGCGCTCAAGCTCCTGAAAGCCATTCGCGACCTACCTACAATAACAATCGTGTGGACCCCAGGACACGCCTCACTCCCTGGGAATGAAGCAGCACATGCTGCAGCCCGTGAGCTTCACTTCCGGGCGTTCCCTACAGGGCCAGGCGGCTCGGACTCTACGACGGCCACTATCCATCCTCTTCCACCCTGCTTCACCGACCCGATCTTATCCCACTACCGCCACGCTCGCCGAAAATATCCTCCGCCCCACCCTACCCTGTCCGTCGAAGAATCACGAATCTGGCGCAGACTACGAACTGGCACATACTATAACTCCACCCTCCTCTCCCACATCTCCCCCTCACGCTTCGAGTACAACTGCCCGGACTGTCAAGTTCCAGCCACCACTGCCCACCTCGTCTTCCTGTGCCCTCAAGACCCTGTTCCTCTCCCCTACCCTACCCCCGAGCAGTGGGAATGCGCGTTGACCAGCTCGGACCTGCAGGAGCAGCTCAGCCTGATCCAGTGGGCCACGCGAGCAGCGGCGGCGCGCAGCCTCCTGAACTGAGGATGCCACCCTTTTTCTCAATAAACGTTTTGCCTCCTCCTGCTCCTGCAGCTTGCACCAGTGGTGCAAGGCTGGAGAAAGAGCGGAGTTGGGGGCCAACCTAGTTTGTTTCCCCCTTGGATCAGATGGCAGTGTGGGGGGACCAACCGGAATGGCCTTGCAAATAACATCCGGCTAAACCTGACCCCACCCCTCAACGCTTAGCCAAGCCTAGCAAGAACGTTGCAATACCTAACAAAACTCAGCAGAGCCTAGCAAAACTTAGCAAAACCAGAAGAAGCTAGGTCAAACACCAGCTCCGCTGTTGCACCACAAACTTGCACCAAAAGTGCAAGCTGCAGGATTTTGTTCTTACATTAATGGCTCCACTTTAAGAGAGTGCTTGAAACTGAATCCAGAACTGTATTTAACGTTTCCTGAGAGCGGGGTAGAAATATTGAAACTCGCGCAACACATGTGCTGCACTGGAAGCATTTTAACTGGTAAAATACTCTTGGTACACACACCGGTATGCACAGATATTGGTAAATGCAAATTTAAGCGCTAATAAAATGTGGACGAGCATTTAAGAAATGTTCGCTTGTACCTGCCTGGAAACAGCTGCAATATTTGGATGCAAAAAGAAAAGAGAGAAGAGAAGAAACTACAAAGATGAAAGACATGCGCCGCAGCATTTGGGTTCGTCTAATGACAGCTGTTCAGTACATTTGCATTTCTTTTGAAGATTAGCTGGTTAGCTATGCAGTCTTCGCGAGTTCTGCTGAAACATGCCGCTTGTGTTTAACACCACACCAAAAGATCAGCTATACAGAATGAGTGAGGAAATTTTCTGACTTGTACAGCCGGTTTGTGCAAAAATGGCTGCAACGTATTCCGATGCGGCTTGCGTTGCCTTCTAGATCTTCTTGAAGCATTGTCCGAATATCTTCTGCGAATTTTTGGCAGCGGCGTGCGTGATCCAGCTTGTACAACCAATGTTAGTTTCGCTGCAAGTGTGCAACAAGGCTTTCGGAGGTTTGACGAGTTCTTTCAAGGTTGTTCTTGGATTAAAGTAGCAACTGGCTGTAAAGTCTCCTCATGGCTTACAATCGGCTGAAGAGACACTTTCATTATATGGCAGGGAAGTTTCTCAACATTCAGGATTTCATTGAGCGTTATGTCTTCTGCCTGTAACGACTAACAATTATAGGGAATTTATCATGTTTGCCGTAGCCCAAACTTGAGATTTCTGTCCAATCTAAAAATTGTTTCTCTGGCCTTCAGGCTGACCAAAAAATTGTTCCGAAATTATTTCAGGTCACATTCAATTTTGTGAATTGATTTACAGGTGCAGAGCTGTTATTTTATGCTTACCAGTTGCGTCCTCTCCTGTCAACAAGAGGCTGTGGCAGTTCAATGCTGTCCTTACTTCAATGCGTGCTAGTTTCCTACAGATATTGTGGCTTTCAGGAGTAAAAAAAAGACCTTGCGCGTTTTAAAGCATTGCGGAAGGATTTGCTGAATGTCATTTTTTTTTTCTCTTTTGTTAAGTTGCGCTGGGAATCGCCTAAACAGTGCCATTCACTCTCTCGCTACAGCTGGTTTCTGCCCATAAAACGAAGATCGTGCGAAAAGTTGGACAAAGAAAGTCGTGCAGCAGATATAACCAGCGTTTATTTGTGCTCACGCAGCCAGCCGTAACTTGCCATGAGCAGCCTTTGAATAGAGGGGCGCAAGTATGGGGGTTGAATTTGAGTTCAGCAGTGGTAAAAACACTGTTTGAAATGTTGTAAATATTTCTTCCAGTTCAAATCAACTTTTAGAGGTGTGAGCCTAAATATTTGTGTATCTCCTTGTTTTTGCTTGTTTGATCCAAGTTACTGAAAATGCATTTTTATCCATTTATTTTTTTAAATTAAAGAATGCTTTCATGGAAGGGCCACGGTCTCTTTTTTCCCGCGATTAGGATGTCTCCGGATAGGCTGAGACACACATCAGCGAGGCGCAGGTGATAGGGGCAATGTCTTATCGATATTTGAAGAACCCTTGTTTTGATGCTACGTGCATATTATCTCTGGGTCATTGTCAAGGTGGAAGAAGCGATGTTACAAGTATGCATTTATCTATGTTTCTTTTTCTTCCGGCATTTGAGTGGGCCATGTGGCAATGTTATCTGCTATCAGCGAAAGCAGCTTGGAGTGTAAAGGTTGAGTGGCAGATTGTGTGCAAAGATCGATAACAGGTCGATCCTCTTTGGATATTACATCACTTGTCTTGCCCTAAGCGGCAGCGCGGCTGGGTATCGTGCCGCACCCGCCTTTTCTGTGCGTGGCTCTGAATATGTGGCAGCGCCTTTGGTTATGGATAAAGGCCTAATGAAAAGCTGCGTTGGTTGGCAAAACGGAAAGTTGGCAAAGTGCCCGCTAACTCGAAAATTGGCTTCAATGTGGTAGTTTTTTGTGGTATAGTCGCCCTTGTTGTGTCTGGCAGATCAGGCCAGCAAGCAAAGATTTTAAGGAGTACGAATGCTCCGCGCTTCTAATTATTCCTAAATCTGAGCATTAGGGGCTCCAACTTTTAATTCAGTATGAATTTAGCATTGAAATATTTGCGAATCCCGACATTCTAGTGACTTCCATCACCCACTCTCCATTCCCATCTTGCCCCTTTACTCCTCCTCATCCCACTCCTCTCACCCTCTCTCACACCTTTACAGCGGAGCTGTCATAAGCTCATCCCCCGTTTTTTTTTATGTACGAGAAAAGCGTAAGATGGCATAAATTGCCCCAGAAGAAGGTATTCTCAGCAATGCGCTTGTGTTTAGAAGTGAATCCGACTTTAAGGAGATGGGTGTACGCTTGGGCTTTGCAAGCTGGCTTTCCCACATTGTCTGTTGCGCAGTGAAGCCTACTCATAAAGAAAAAATAGGTGGTAGTGGGTGTGAAGGCGGCGGAAGGAGCCCACCGATGAAGGTCAGGCCGCGGATGCCAAAGCGTAAGCGCAATGTCCATCCCCGAAAACGGCAAGGCTGAAAATTCAAGACGTAGGCTTGGCTACAATCCCACTGAACGCTTCTCTGGCGTAATGGTGCAGTTTGAGCGGGAGTTTAGGTTCAACCAATAACCCACAAACAGCTCTGCTGGTCATCTACCTTCACAGTGTGGAATTGCACTGAGTTATTCTATTTCTTCTTCTCCTGTTCATCCTTTCTCTGTCCCAATTGTCCCTCCCACTGCTTTACCCCATTCTCCTCTGCTCTGACCTGGGTGTGTGACCCTGTAATGACTCATAAATAGGTCATCAGTGGGCACTAGTACTTCTTGAGTTGCTGGTTGGTGACCCAGCAGTGGGTCCTACAATTTGCAAATTGCCAGTGAGTCATTAACCACTTGTGAGGAGAACCACCGGCTACGTTTATGGCCGATTTGGGGGAAAGACTTACAGAAATGTTTGCGTTTTGGCCAGACCAAGAAATGCTATTGTCTTTAAAACCCAAGACATGCGGCACTAGACAAGACAGCCCCACCAAACCACGCCCCACTCGCAGGTTCTACACGCGCGATACCAAGTCCGGCGTGCTCAGCAACACCCAACAGGTGGACAGCTCGTACAAGTGGGCCGGCGGCGGTCTCATCTCCACCGTGGACGACCTGGTGCGCTTTGGCAACGCCATGCTGTACTGCGCGCAGGCCGACGACGCGGCCGGACACCGGCCGGGCTACCTTCGGCCGGAGACCGTGCGCCAGCTCTGGACCCCGCACGCCAAAGTGCACAACCACTGGGATCGCTCGGCCTTCCTCAGCTACGGCATGGGCTGGAACCTCACCGAAAGCGGAGAGAAGCCCGGCGGCTGCGGAGAGTGGCCGCCATTCGCGGCCTTCCACACGGGCGGATCCATGGGAGGGACCTCGGCTCTCGCGCTCCTCCCTTCCGCCTGGAACCCTGAGGAAACCAGCAAGCTCCCCTCTACGCGAACCAACCCCGCCCCACCTAGGGGCGTCGTCGTGGCCGTGGTTGGGAACGTCTCCAACGCTGGCTACGGAAACATTGCTCTCGGGATAGCCAGGGAGTTTGCGGAACTCTGCTCTTAGTGGGTCGTTCGTGGAGTGTGCGGCAGTCAGTACATTTTTCTCAAACCTGGTCTACAAGTGCTGTGGTTTGTGTGGTATGCAATCCTCTTCTCGTTTTTTTAGGACCATGCACATTGCCAAAAGAAGCAACAGAACATAATAACTACTGTGTTGTTTGTGTATTGTGAAATGTGTGCTTTTCTTCTTGGATGCTGGTCTACAAGTGTTGTGGTTTGTGTGCTGTGCAGTCTATGTATTTCTCTTTTTCTTTAAGACCATGTACATTGCCAGAAGTGGCAAGGGAACATAGCTACTGTGTTGTCTGTGTACTGTAAAATGTGTTTTTATACATCTCAAGCTTGAGTGCCCGTGAAATGCCGGTTGCTCAATAAAGGGAGCATGCGAGACTGGGTAAACAAAGCGTAAGGAGGAACAAAAAGGTGTGTGAGTTGTCAGTTTTGGGTAGTATACTGTGGTTTTATGACTACGAAGTATTGTGTATGTGCGTGATAATCGAGGCATGGTAGCACTCCAGCTCTGATCTCATTGCTGTGAATAAATCCTTGTGCTGTCAATAAAAGGAAAAAAGCAGCCACTTTTCATTACCTATAGACAAACAAAGTATACGTCTCAGATGTCGCAGTGCAGGCAGCAGCAGCAATAGCTGGGGAGTATGTAAAGAAAGCATGTGATTGCAATGCGGAAGACACAGCTGCAGTTGTCTTGTAATCTTCTGTAAAATCCCGTCAGAGCATACGGATTCCTAAAAGTATGCTGCCCAATTTGCAGTTTCATTCCACAGCTGAAAGGTGCTAAAAAGTGTGACATAAAAAATAAAGGGAAGGTGTTGCCGTATCTTGCTGCACACAGCTGACAGGCCCGTGGGCCATAGTCTCCATCAAACAGCGGTTTCACTCGGAGAAAACTGCTACAAGTCCCAAATGCAACTGTCCCTGAAGTGCTTTTTATTTGCGCTTGCGCACATTTTTTCAAACAAATGATAGAGATCTGATCTTCAACACCAGCATGCCTCAGTGCTTATATCATTTGTTTATACAAGCATGCGTTTGTCTTTCGATGCCTTATCAGAGGCAGGGTGCACAGTTGGTGGAGCTTGCAATGAACACCGATTCCACCTTTGCTGGAAGCTCTCGTTTTTCTCCCATTCCTTGCTTTCTGTTTGCTGTCAGCGGCAAGCAGTCTAAGAGCTGCAGCCTTGCTCAAACTAGCACATAACTGATGCTCCGCAATACTGCTCGAGTTTCCGTGGTCAAAACTTGTCACAAATCACATGTATGTGCAACACATGATAAAACGCACATGCTGGGAGTTCGTGTTACTCAGTGAGTGTAGCTTGCTTGGGTACTGTACACATTCGCAAGCTGCAGAGGGTTTGCAAAAGAGCTGGAAAGTTTTTGTCCCTGGACTCGTTGAAATGGATGTGGCCTTTTAAACACCAACTGGAGCAAAATTTCACCGTTGCCAAATTTATTACGCACTCACACTAGGTAACGCCTAAGGCAACGGGGAAACAACTGGTAGCTCTGTGAAATGCATAGTTAACGAACTCTAATTATTTAAAACAGCGTAGGCAGGAAAATACAAGCCTAAAAAAATTTAACCGTCTCGGTTCAAAAATGTAAAACCATGGTATTGTTAGAGTTGACTAATGAGGTTGCATGGCTACGTTTCGTTTGCACTTCATTAGTATGAATTCATTTATATTCATTCAAAAGAAATCGTTTCAAACTAACCAAACACTTCTGGCATTGTTGTAACTAATTAGGTCATACATACTACTACCTATTTACATGTAAATTTCAATGTGCAAGCATTCTCTGGAAACTGCCTCCTCCAGAAATCTGTCTATCCATACAAAACGTGTGACGTACAAACCTGTTTACAGCCTGTCTGAAAGCGGTATTCAGGAAACTTGACCGGTAGAAGTCAGGACTATGGATAAATAAGGATTGTCGACGATATAGTCTTGCTAAGCGAGTGTAGAAAAGATCTGCAAAAATTGCCTATGAATCTGCACTCGGCCATTGGGTTAAAGATGAACATGAATAAATCTAAGGCAGCATTAATTGTGTCTGCCGGCATTTAGGGGTAATAAAGCTAATAGCTGGGGCGAGCTGGTTTGCCACCACTGAAAAACAGTGTGAAAAGATGAAAACACTAGAGGAAAAAGGTCACCAACGCAGCGCTGACAAGAGCGTCTGCGTGTGAAACAACAAACTTTCAACTGTGAGTCAGCGCTGTGTTCGTGTTCTCCTTCCTCTTGTCTTTTTGCCTTTTCACGCTGTTTTCCAGTCAGGAGAAATACCTACCTATCAAATTCTGCTGGCACTCGCCTCTCATTGGCTTATAAATGCATGTTACATTTCCCTTAAAAATAAGCATCTTTGTTATTCTCCCAGCCTGCTTCAGCAGTGACGAAAATAGTCACCTAACACGGCCTAACAAAGCATTAGCTAACCAAAAAGACCTTGCCTAACATAACCTAATCTATCATAACATAAGCTAACCGAACCTAACCTAGACCAACTACACCAAACACAATCTAGTATTGTTGAACTGCAATGGCAGATCCCAACCCAGCCCAGTAAAACTCCTGTGCGTCGATATCATGCTTCTAGTAGCTATAACCCGACTGCGCAAACATTCGCTAATCAAAGCCCGATGATCAAAAACTTTTCAAATTCTGCAAGCAGCAGGAAAAAAACAAAACAAAAAAAACAACACTATTCTGGATTTGAACCTTTGTCCTTTCAGTTGGAAGTGAGTATTATACCACACAGGGATACCAACAGGGTGGGTTTTGTGGAGTATTTGCCCGTTGATGCTCCAGTCGGCATGCTTAGCCAACCACAGGCGAACGCCGGGAGAAAGTTTCCGAGGTGTTTCTACTGGCTGCCGGTAGAATAGATACTACCTAAGTATAGAGAAGTGCTAAACAGACGTGCAGGAAGCACCCTCTTTACCCCAGGTGAAGAAATGTTGCAACAGGTGAACGGATTCAACTACCTTGGCCAGGCTGTTAATGCAGATCTCAAACAGGCTTAATTAAGTAGACTTGGGAAACACTCCCAAATTATGAACAGTCGGCTACCTCTATCACTGAAAAGAGGCATATGTACAACATATGTACATGTGTGTACAATGGCATATGTATATTCAGGAGGACTTGGTGGGCAATGGAACAGAAGATGACAGGTGTAACACTAAGGGACAAGAAGAGAGCGGATTGGGTCAGGGAACAAACACTTGTTGAGGACGTATTAGTAGAAATTAGGAAGAAATGGACGTGGGCAGGGCATGTAATGCGAAGGCAAGATAACCGTTGGTCATTGAGGGTAACAGAGTGGAACCCTAAAGAAAAGTGTGGCAGGGGGCAGCAGAAAGTTAGATGGGCAGACAAGATCGAAAAGTTTGCAGGGGTAAATGGGCCGCAGTTAGCACAGGACCGGGATAATTGGAGATCTATGGGAGATGCCTTTGCTTTGCAGTGGGTGTAGACAAGCTGATGATGATAATCATGATGATGTACAACCAACCTGTACTGTCGATGGTGACACATGGGGTGCAAACTTTGAACCTTACGAGCACCTGGAAAGAAAACTTGGGCCAGCTCGAGCCTTGGTAACACCGGGAGGTGAGAGGGGAGCGTCTTGGATCATGAAACAAACTTGCGTGGGGAACATCATAGTTGAAATTAAGAATTTAAAAAAAATTTTGCCATCTTCCCATAGGGGAACCCTGAGTAGTATGCGAAGCAGCCATGGGGTCAACGCAAGTTCCCATTTCATAGTTGACATGCGGCTTCAGCTGCACAAGCCCTCGTTGCATCAGTAGCTGCTTCTTGGCGGCATTGACGTTTCCTTTCAGCTTCGCGAGCCCGAAGTTTGGGATCGGCCTGTCGTCGCTGCCGTTTCGTGGCAGCGGCTCGAGCCCTCTTCTCCGCGGCGCTGACACTGGCGTTGACGCTGGCGTTGCAGGGGGCGTTACCGGCGGCGTTGCCCGTGGCACTCATTGGGGCGTTGCGGGAGGAGAATGAGGGTAGCGGAGCGCGTGTGCGCATCATTTATACCACGGAGCTACAGGCGCCCCCAGCAGAGTATGCAGCGGTACCTCTAACCCTAAGCTGCTTCACATCGCGCGCGGAGCCGCAGGTGTTGCCATTCGTTGCGCAATCCCGGAGAGGAGCTTCGGAGAGAAGAGGAGGAATGCCGGAGAGGAGATGAGAGAGGAGGGGGAGGAGGATGCGCATGCGCAGTGGGGGTGTGGACGCCGCACAATGGCGGAGGAAACAGGCACGACCACAAGCTGCTTCGCATAAAAAAGAAACAGCTCAAGCTGGACATGTAGTGCAGGGAAATGACAACTGTTGGACCACCAGGGTAACAGAGCAGTTACTAAGAGACAGGACTAGAAATAGGGGAATACTGTCAACACATTGGAAGAAATGAGAAAATTAGGTGGCAAAGAATAGGCTCGGGCAGCGCACGACGGGACCAGTTTGAAGTCTTCAGTGGAGGAGGTTTCTTGTGCTTGATTTGGCCTTCATTCGGCGATTCTGCCGTCGGTGGGCAGTCTCTCTTGGCATTTTATAAATATGCTGATAATGATGAGGTTGCGGGTTCAAGGGCATCCTAGAGCCAATATTGTTCTTTTCACAAACAGCAGAGAGCTCAAAATTCTGCTGCAAAGTTTGCAGACCTCATCCGGCACCTACCTTTAAGCCACAGTTACACATCATCGCTGCTTTGACACATCACAGGGAAGAGGGCCCCGTTTTTTGGCGGCTTTTATTTGTGCGTGTGCCCTTCAGACAACTTCCAAGCAGCGAGTGGCCTTGCATTGTCTGACATCCATTGATAGCAACTTTTTTTGTCAATTAGTGTTGCCAGAGACACGCTTGCATGCTGTCATGTTCAGCTACGTTATATTTTTTGTAAACAAATGTTATCGTACAATTTGTTGCAAGCTTTATGCGTGGTGGATACGTGCGTACAAACAGTTCATCTACCATTGGATGCAACGAAGAAAGGTAAAAAAGATGCTCTACAGCTGCCCAATTGTAATTCCCCATGTGTGCAAAAGAAATGGTGCACTCGAAATGATGTGTGTTTAAATAATTGTTTGAGGAAAGAAGTCCCAAACTTTATCACGTCATGGTCGGAGTTTTACCTGTTTGCATTTCGTTTGCTGCTGACTGCGCCAACAAGCAATTCACATCAGCTGTGGTAAAACATTTGATCTCTCATCTCCAATTGCAAAGATTTGTACTGGGGCCGTCATAAGACACTGGAACGAGAATTTGCAAATATCACAAAATTTGTTTTGCTCGCGTTATAACACCAACTATCAGTTTACAGGAAGCCTTTTATATTAGGGAGGACTGATTTAAATGCACACCAATGCATCTCGGCAGTTTTCGGAAAAGAATTCCTGGAAGTTCACGCGACCATGTTCTAATTACTTTTGACGGCACCTGTACATACACCTAGATATCATTGTGATAAAACGACTTAAACCAGCAGATGGTAACAAGTGACCATAATTACCAGTTGTAATGGCAGTCAATAGGGTCAGTGATAATACTGAAGAAATGATTGCATGTTTTTGCATATTAGTTTCGTGCAAATTCAACAATATCCAGAGTAGCAAGTTACCAAGTTTTCGTACCATTGAGCCCCTGCAGAAGTAAAAAGATAACATTAAAAATAACTGCCAGAACTAATGTAATTTACAGCATGCAACAGCAATATGTGTAACGCTATATTCATCCGATGAGCCATACACAGTGCATAAAAAGTAAAGACAGTACAAAGCAGGCAGCAAGGAATCTGGGTGTTTTATTTTCTCTCTCTCACCTAATGTTCTCACAACTGCATTCTAAAAAAAATGCAATTAATACTTCTCTCTCAATAATGTTATGTACACAACAAAAAGGAGGGGCCTGTCATAGTCTGACGCACTGGCCCTTACAGTGCTATGGAATGCTTGCATCACAGGCCACACGAACACAACAGGGCTGCCACTAATGACTCACCGGCAACAGACACACACTCTCTCTCTTCCTCTTCCTCCTCGCCTTAATCACAGAAAGGAAATTAATTAAAAACATCCTAGCTACGTTGCAGGGCGTACACTATTCACACGGCCGCTCTGTTAATAATAAGTCTTCTTCTGCTAAGTATACGGTACCCGAAGAAGTTGTAGTAGTAGTGTAGCTCTTGGCGCTGGCTGCCGGAGCTAACGAGTCTTCAGACCAAAACCTACAAACACGTCAGCAGCCACGCCTTCACAGCTTGGCGAGGAGAAGTGTTAATGTAGTAACCAGTGACTTCACTTCAAAGTACTCACGTGCCATTCGGTGTTGCGAAGCTACGGACGCATCTAACACAGTCTCACTTTCTTTACAGGGGTGACTTTGTTTGAGGGAAGACAAGCCAAAGGCTAACCATCTCAGCTGCCTTTCGGGAGTTTTTAACCACGGGCCAAATATGCCGATCAGTCGCTCTTTATATGCTCTCCGAGATAAAAATAAAAAAAAAAAGGGGGGTGTCTCCTTAAAAGTGGAAGGAAAAGAGAAAGTAATAAACAGGGAACATAACTTTGGTCTCACAACCCGTAAAGAACACTTTCTCTACCTCGTAGCTTTTTCTTGGGGGTCAAGTGGGGGTTAAGTGAAAGGGCACGGAACCCAAACGAGTTTTGCATTGCAAGGTCAAACAATGTCATGGTCAAAACAACGCGACGATCTGGCAACACTAGGCACATTTTTAAGAAACAAAGCCACGTAACAAGTGTCACCCAGAACCCATTAAACATTTCTGGCATGCCGCAATTTATGCAGATCAGCAATTTATGCAGACCAGTAATTAATCGAACCGCATACATACAAAAATGGGGCATTTCAAAATGTAAAGAGAAAAATGTTCAGTCACAGACGGCTGCCATTTAAAACAGGCAAGATGGGGGGAAAAAACTAAAAAGAGGCACTCGATGAGAGCGACGAAATACAAAAATCAGACCGCAAGAAAAAGACTTGGGCGTCGAAGTGTCAACGGAAACCGAACAGCTGACGTCGTGCAAATTTCTGGTGACACAGTTGGCAAACATGGGAGCAACAGCACACTGTTGGTTATCAAATCGGCGCCTGCCCAACAAATGTGTCCCGAGGAGTCCAAGCGGGTCACCATCGTTCCTCCGCAATAGGCGGCGGTTGCGGGGGCGCACTCCTTCGAGTATATTCGGCAAGCAGCTGGTACGACGAGGGAATGGTAATGGGGCAAGTGGGGGCCCCGTTTCACCGCCTCTGGAGTTTGTAAGCAGCCATCTCTGCCGGCGGAGGCAGGTTGAGCCGAGATGTCTTGGTGGACGTCGAAGAGATCGTTCGCAGGAGAGACAGGGTGGTCTCCTCCACACTTGGTCCAAAGTACTCGGGAAACATGTCCGCTAGCGTTGCCTGCAATGCGAGGTGGGAGGGTTTTAGGGTTCTGAGGGGAAAGAAGAAGAAGATCTCTAGCTTGTTCCCGCAACTTGCTACAACGTACTGCTTGGTTCATCATCAGACTACGCCCACTGCAGGGCAAAGGCCTCTCCCATGGATCTCCAATTATCCCAGTCCTGTGCTAACTGCGACCAATTTATCCCTGCGAATTTCCTGATCTCGTCTGCTCCTCTAACTTTCTGCCGCCACCTGCCATGCTTGCCTTCTCTGGGGATCCACTCTGTTACCCTCAATGACCAACGGTTATCTTGCCTTCGCATTACATGCCCTTCCCACGTCCATTTCTTCATTTTAATTTCTGCTAATATTCTTAATACTTAATTTCTACTAACACGCATTTCTTCCCTGACCCACTCCGCTCTCTTCCTGTGCCTTAGCGTTACACCTATCATCTTCCATTCCATTGCTCGCTGAGTCGTCCTCAACTTAAGTTGAACCCTTTTAGCAAGCCTCCAGGTTTCTGCCCCGTAGGTGAGTACCGGTAAGATGCAACTGCTTGGTTAACAAAATTTAACCGAGGCAAAGAAAACAGAGAAAACACACAACATATACCAGGACATCACAAATGCCATGACAAAAGCTACACTCGCAAGACACCAACTTCATGTCTGTAATGAGAGTTGGGTCCACCGCTTGTTACTTTGTCTTTTCTTTCCTGTTTCGATCTTAGCAGATAGCAGTGATCGTAAACATCCTCATAAGGACCCGTTCCACGAAACTGTCTCCCTCTTTGTAACAATTGTGTGCATTTAATTGAGCATTCAATCCCACTTAGTCCAGTTTTTTTCTACTTTCCTGCTAGAGACCACACATTAAGGAGTTTAAGCAACAGACTCAAACTGGAGGTTTACAAGATGACTGCTGCCAAAGCCACAGTTATGTTGACACGTGCGTCACGTCACTGAGAACAGGTACGTCAAACTTTGAATTCGAGAAAAAAAAAAAAAAAAAAAACTGCTTCAATTTTGTGACATTACAAGAACACGGCTTCCTGTGAACCCGTGGTATTCTAGGAACGTTACAAGCAAGAACACAACAACGGCCAGTCAGTGTTAAAAACAAAATCCTCTCTCATGTCTTACAACGCTTACAGTGCCTGGAATGGCATGCTGCAGAGAGGCTAGAAAGGTAGCACGGTACGAGGTCAGAATCCGAGGAGAGAAACACGCCCGTCAGCAGGCGGTACGCACCACAGAGTCGGTCTGCATAGTGCAACGCATGGCGTACGACCGCAGCCTACAGTCGTGGGGGAGGCGGTGCAGGAACATGGCGGTCGTGTTGCTCGGGGTCCAAGAAGACTCCGGCCTGGCAAGGACAGGGTGAGAAAAGAAAAAGCCATTCCACTCAATGTGAAAGCTGTCGCAAGTGCAGAGCAGTGATTCGCCATAATGGGCTGTGGCACTGTTATCCACTCACTGCTACCACCCCATGCAATTCAAATTTCCCGTCTTCGCAGGGCTCGCGTGCCCCCTGCCTGAAACTGCGCAAGCGGGAGTTCTGTTCTTTTTGTGCTTGCTTTTCCTCCCGCACCTGCCGGCATTGCACTGCCACTTTTTTTCGCTTACTATCGCAAAAACCAACCCAACGAGCGTTTCTAACTAAATGAACGCTGCCGATGCTGCCGATTAATTACGAATATCTTGCCTCAAATGTACCTACAGTTTTCTCTGCGCTAAACAACGGGGAGATGTATGACAAGCGCCAGCGGCTCACAAGTTTCGAACGCTTATGACTTCATAAACCGCTTGGCTTTCGAAGACTCTGGGTTGCGTCGTGACGACAGCGCTTCGACGGAACACCGTGTGGCTCTACTTGGGTTCAGCAAGCAAGCTACGACGACAGGGCAAGCCCCTAAAGTGCTCTGCACTTAAAAAAAGAAGGAAGACGTCGCTGAAAAACGGCAACATTGCTACAAAGGCTGCTGCAGCACTATGAAGCAACAATATTATACACTGGAAGTGAAACAGCCCATTTGTGGCGGGCGCAGCCGAGCTACCAGATATTGTCGCAACAAAGACGAGCGCAAACTACACGGCTTCGTAGCTGCGACGGCAAAGAAGAGGGCAGCAGGCCCCTGATGGAGGAAATGATAGCAGCCGCAATTTATTGCGGCACTGCGCAGTGAAATGCCAATCGCGGCGGCCACGCCGTTTCTGCTCCTGCAACAGAGGCTGCTAGCTTAACCTAGCCAGATACCGCTTGTGACGTTATCTGGACGCCTTAAAAAGCTTCGTTTCCGTTTCTGTCTTGTTATTTCTCCATGTGAAGCAGAAGTGGCATCGTTGCTACAAATTTCAATGGGAATGTGCGAACAGAAACAAATTTTCAAACTTAGTGCGAATTGTGTTCAAGAACAGTTGATCCCGACTAAATTGCACCCGTTTACATCAAATTTGAACTATTCCTCGTCACGGTATATTTGCAGTGAGAATATATAGCGAAAATTACGCCTACACCGAACAAAAATACCAGCGACTCCCGATATATTGAACGCCAAATGCCGCAGAGGTGCCCCCCCTTCCCCCCCAAGTTGGCTTTCCCTCATCTCATAGCGAAGGAGAAATTCGGCTGGCACACCCCTAAAAGTAATTAATTTAGCCCGGCCGTTCACAGGCAGTGGGCAGCTGTTTCCCCCTTTCTCCTCGCTCTTTCTATTGTGACTGCGCAGCCACACTGCACCACGTAGGGTGAGCCGTCGGCACCCCCTCCCATGCAAAAAAACGATCCTGGTCCACCCACCATGCTTTTTTTGTTCGTCACATTTGTGCTGTTTGCACTTTGTGGGCTTTCTTCCGAAGTGTAGCTGCGGTGGCTAGCGCTAGCGTCACAAAATAACGGCGTATTTTACGGCTCTAGCTAGCGCGAAGCAGCCGAATTCGCATTTCGCCGTGGAGCTGGCAATCATAAACCGAATTGAAGCGGTGAGAAGTCAGACGTCCCCACAGTGCACGAGATTCCCAAGAGCACCCTCAGCACAATCGGCAGGGAGCTTAGATTAGCCTTTTTGAAATAGGTTCTGGGCACGTGTTACTGAAGAAACAGCCTGAAATTGCTTCAAAGCTTTTGCTTGTGCATGTCAGTGATGACTTCGAAAATCCTGATGAGTGCAACAGTCACCGCCGCCGGTGTTGCTGGAGTGAGCAAGCGAGCGAGCGAGAGAGCAAAAGCAAGAGAGAGAGGGCAAGAGTGAGAGAGAGAGAGAGAGAGAGAGAGAGAGAGAGAGAGAGAGAGAGAGAGAGAGAGAGAGAGAGAGAGAGAGAGACTCACTTTGCCCCCGCGACCGACTGCGGCAGTGCCAGGGTGCGCAGGTTGACCAGGTGCAGGTCGCAGGGCAGGGCCCCGCCCAGGGGCGTGAAGGAGCTTTTGAGCGGCGGGTCCGACATGCGCTGCGGCCGGCCGTGGATCAGGGTGAACAGGGGGTGCAGCAGGCTCAGCGACGCCTGGTGGGCCAGCAGCGACGGGTGGCTCAGCGACGGCTCACCCCTCTGCAACAACAGGGCACCGCACAAACTCAACATCGCCAGTTCCCCCTCCCTCTCCAAGCTACGGAAGAGCTAACAGTCGACTGATCGATTGTGGTAAGGTTTAACACGCCGAAGCTACACCTGGGTTATGAGGCGCGCCGTAGTGTAGATTAATGTCCACCACCTGGGGACCTTTAACGTGCGCCGAAGTATCGACACACGGCATTTCCACTTTCTGCCTCCAGCTGAAAAACAGTCACTGCGACCAGGAATTGAACCCGCATCCTTGGGCTCAGCAGCACAACACGTTAGCCACTGAGTCGCCACAGTGGGTAGCTAGCAAAGTTTTCTTCAGCTGCAGACACCACAGTTTCATACCAAATATATTACCAGAAGGAAGTCTGTCGCTGCAGTCACATGCCATCACATGTGATGGCATGTGACTTGGCTTGTCTTGCCACATGGTTTAAGTTATATCCATTCCTGATGTCAAAATCAACATAAAAGGGCGATTTTTTTTCTCATTTGAACTGCACGAAGCATGTAAAAAATATCTGACGAATAAATCTTTTCGAGCTTCACTACTGTGTTCACAAAACAACTTTGAGTAATATTTTATACACAGTCATGATTCTACACACTACTGTCACTAATGTCATGAACTACTACACAGTCATGATTCTTGGCAGCAGCTTAGGGCGGCGGCCGGCAATCCTACAAACCAGAATCTGCGACGTAATAGAGAAGCCACCCAAAAGTGGCTTTGGAGTCACCACTGCCTCATCTATTCTCCTTAATATCTGTATTATTTGTCTGAACTTTGCAGTAAAACTGATATCGTTGTCATAGCGACAAAGCAGTCTTTTTAGCGAGCCAAACTTGCATTTTGTTTTCATGGCTCCGTTACCAACTTCTTTACGTCGACGTTTGAACTATTTTCCCCGCACACCTCCCCTCAATGAATGCCCACTGTCAACAGAACCGGCCAGCAAACGAGAAGTTGCCATCCAGACTTCGCAGTGCTTCGTCACGTGCCACTCCACTAGCAGCAGCCGTGCGGGACAACGTACAGTAAAGCCCTCTTATATCGAACAGCGTGAGGATTGTAAAATATTTCGATATAGCAAAAATTCGATATAGAAAGTGAAGCAAAAAAAAGCTTACCTATACGAGAGCAATCTTGCCGACGGAGTCACGAGCTAACGCTGAGCTCTTACCACCCTGCAGTTCACTATTGATACGACACTTTCTCGGAAAGAAAACAATCATTTATTGGGGCGGACGAACTGTGTGAGTGTAGCCTGCTTCTTGGAGCGCAACGCGAAGCTGGTGACTGCTTGCTCCACGGTATCTAAACAGTCAACAAGCACAAGACCGCTGTCCTCAGTGGCATTGCAGTTTCGCCGTAGCAGGGCCATGGCAGCGACGGCTTCGATCGTACTCGGAAGCGGCACGGAGTACTTGGCGTCTTCGACAGAGCAGAGCAGCGGAGACAAGCATGGATACAAGCGAATAACGGTGAACCCTGCGAACCGAGCAAGTGCGCGCAGCGAGTGGCGTGGACTTGAAGTTCGGTGACACCGCAGCCCGCAGCACCCAATGTGGCGCTTTCGGCTCCAACGGCATGCATGCGTGGAGCTGGTGCGCTGTGCCACGACCGGTTTGGAAAGCTCGCGCGGGAGTCGCGCCACCGCTGCGCGCCGATGTATTGCGGGAAAGCCTGCCGCAAGCCTAAGGAGAGCGAAAAGTCTTGCGCGGGAGAGTTCGATATATCCATTGTGAGCAAAATCGCGTTTGATATAAAAAGTTTTAAATGCACGTAATTTTTACCCGAATTATACAAGAGTTTGATATAGACAATAATTCGATATATCCGTGTTCAATATAAGCGGGCTTCACTGTATACCGCCCAAGCACAGCAAACCAACCTGAGAATCCGTGGCAAACTTTTCCACCAGAATTCTGAACTGGCTAGGTGTGCGGAGGTTGTCCATGACGCCCTGCTGCAAGCCGCGCTTGTCGTCTTGGTTGAGGCGCCGGTCCAAAAACACATCCACCATTCCTGCAAGGGGTGGTGGGGAGAAAGAAAGAAAGCCTTCAAACTTTGTTGCCCAAAATGTTCACTTCGACTGAAAAAGGTTTCGCTCAAACTGTTTCTTCCACCTCAATTTGCGACAGGTCAGCTTTGCTGCGAGAAGTAATCGACGAGCATTGCCGAAATTAACGGGCCAAAAGGCTGGAAAGTAGTCTGTGGTCACCTTTTATGGTCGAAGAAAACATGGTTCAATAATAACGGCAGATTTCAAAGTAAACAAACAAAACAGTTAACCTAGTGGCTTTGAACATAAAAACTACTCCTATCAAGTAAGTTCTCTGTTACAGGTTGGTATGTTTTGAAGAATGACATTTCGTGCAAAGACATAAGACAATGTACCCCTTCAAATGCACATTGGGGCACATCAGTACTAAGAAATGAAAATAGTAGCAGTAAAATAGCCTATAAAAATACCAGTTGCTCTGAATACAAGGCCTTATAATAAAACAGCAACCATGTTGCAATGCTGTGTACAAGTTGCCCGATCCTACTTAGTCATTCGCAAGAGTAATGGTCGGCCAATCTTGCCACCTTCTTTTGCTACACCTTGCCAAATTACAGCTAGGTGACTGACCACAGTGGCACAACCTTGTGATGGAAGCGCAACTCGGTGGTTAGAACACAGCCCCACACCAAACTCGAACGTCACCTCACGACGTTTGCACTCGCAAAGGAAGAGATTTTCCACAAGCGTTTCACAGATACCAAGCCGCACTATCTTTACCCTGGCCCTTGAGAAACCGGATTTAGTCATCGTTATCGCTTCTGAGAAGTAATTTTATGTCACGCAACGCGGTCATGATCCCTCCTGCCCTCAGTGATTCTGAAGATGTTTTCATATTAATTTCATTATCATCATCATCCAATGCAGGGCAAAGAGGCCTCTCCCAATATTCTCCATTTACCCCGGACCTGTGCCAACTGCGACCAATTTATCCCTGCAAACTTCTTGATCTCATCTGCCCACCTAACTTGCTGCCGCCCCTGCCACGCTTGCCTTCTCTAGGGATCCACTCTGCTACCCTTAATGACCAACGGTTATCTTGCCTTCGCATTACATGCCCTGCCCACGCCCATTTCTTAGTCTTAATTTCTACTACTACGTCCTTTAACACGAGTTTGTTCCCTGACCAACTCCGCTCTCTTCTTGTCCCTTAACGTTACACCTATCATCTTCCATTCCATTGCTCGCTGAGTCGTCCTCAATTTAAGTTGAACCCTCTTAGTGAGCCTCCAAGTTTCTGCCCCGTAGGTGAGTACCGGTAAGATGCAGCTGTCATACACTTTCTTCTTCTGGGACAATGGTAGGCTGCCATTCATTATCTGAGAATGCCTGCTGAATGCACCCCACCCCATTCTTATCCCTCTAATGATCTTTGCCCCATGGCTGGGATCCGGGGTCACAACTTGGCATAAGTAGATGATTATGAATATGGCAATTCATAATCATTTGCCTTGGTTCAAAAAATGAAAGCCTACGTTTGTCTGAAATGCTGCTGTTCCTATGCATGAGTTCCCATAAAAAATCACTCGCACAGTAGGAATGCCTGTAACGCTACCATACCTGTGGCGAGGCTGGTGGCACCCAGCGGCTGCCCAGACAGCACGGTGAGCCTGGTGGAGTTGTCCTGGATGAACATCATGCTGGGCATGGGGTACACGTTGCCTTGCAACGTCAGCTTGGTCTGTGTGTGACGTTTCGCCATCTGCAGAGAGACGACAACACAGCCTTAGACGACCCCGAGTGGCTTCTGAATGTCATTAAGGGGGGACACTGCTCTTAAAACAGCTCTTTTTAATTTCAACACGAAAGTGTTTTATTCCCGGATACACCAAGATTTCACTGACGTCATATCCATCACGGAAGTGACGCCAGTACAACGGAGCAAGCGGCCTGAAAAGGGTGCACCCCTGCACACAGGGTCTTCTTGCAGGGAAGGAACCTTTAGTAATAAAGAGTACGTTATAAAAGTGTTTTTGCTGGGATACACCAAGATTTCACTGATGTCATATCCTAGATGGAAATGATGCCAGTACACATTTGCAGAAGCGACTCAGCAGCAGGACGTCGCTTGCCACGCACACCCTCAAGACAGCCGCCGACCCGCAAATCATGCTCAGCTGCAGATTTCGCGGCACATTTCACTTTCGTGTTGTACCGGTTCCTATGACAGAGAAATTAACCACAGTTTTTTAAGTAGACTCTGTGAAACTTGCCAGAAACTTTCTTTATTGCCACTGATTTCAAATGTGCCATTATTTTTTGAACAAGTCAATCAGTTACCAAGATAATTGGAGATGATTAGCCATAAAACTGTAATCCTTTTATTTTCCAATACTACGAGCCCTGGTGAATGTAGTATGAGAATCTGTTTTTTGATGCACCGCTTGGACCTAATTTTACAGCTCATTAAAATTTGGTGGCACCAGTGGCAAGGGACCATTTTCAATGCCCATTTCAAACACCAAAGTTTAATGAGCTGTAAAATTAGTTACAAGCGGTGCATCAAAAAACCGATTCTCTTATTGCACTCACCAGGGTTTGTAATATGACCAACACTGCATTGTCTATTGTTCCTCCAAAAATGGCTAATTATCTCTAGTTATCTTGGTAACTAATTGACTGAATCAAGAAATATTGCTATACATGAAATCAGTGGGGGAAAAGCAGCAAGACTGACAAGTTTCACAGAGTTCAGGTACTTAAAAATTAAAAGAAATCGTTGAGTGTTACTTCAACTTTTTGCCTATCGATGACAAGTTAGTCAACTTGCCCCCAGCACAGGGAGGCCAACTATGGACCGGTTTTCGGTACACAGGGCCTATGGGGGGTTTTCCCAACTGGTGTGTATTGAGTAACTCCCGGCACTGCACTGCACTGCACTGGGGGCACACCAACCAGAAGTCCGTTGACGTCGGTGTAGAACTCGGGCCCCACGTTGTGGACGCCCGTCTTGAGGCGCATGACCAGCTCTTCGTTGACCGTGTTTTTGATGTCCACCACGTTCTCAATGTCCAAGCCAACACCATCCATCCCTGCGGAAGAAAAGGAGGGGAGGGAAAGCCAGAGCAAAAGTGGGAGGATACCTTAGCACTTTTTCGAGTTGTGAATGCAAAATCATTATTGTTCAACTCAGTGCTCCTATGAGTGGGTTACACTGACACTGCAACCAGATTGGAATTGGTGAAGTAACAATCCGTTTCCAAGTCAGTGCAGGCCATGCGATTCCTGTTACACTTAGCACCATCTAGTGGTTAGCTTGGAACACTACAGCAGTCTCTTCGACCAACTGCGAAGACGAGATGGCTGCTTGGCCTCAGTGGCCTAGCAGGTAGAGTCGTGGTGTTTAATGCTTACATCCTTGGTTCAAGCCCCTGCAATTCTTACCCCTTCCTTTCCTGCATGTTACACCGACAGTCTTTCTTGGTAGGATATTCAGAATAGATAGAATATTTTAGGTAGACTATTATACCAAAAAAAACTAACCTCTTTCTTGGTAGAAGTCGGTAGTCTTTCTAAGGCTACACGAACAGGAAAATTTTGGTCTGTCTGTCTGTCCCCCAATTTAGCCTTCCAGCCAAAAGTTCAAACAATTCGTCAAGAAGAAATATATGCTGAAGTTCGAAGTTTATTGAAGGGTAAACGTACAGATAGGATGAACAAATAAGTGGGGTACATGAGGAGGTCCCAGAGTAAGAACTGTCGGGGGGACCTCCTTAGGCAAACGGCAAAATAAAGGTGAAACTTAGAAACTCCTGAAACTGCTGTCACTGGTCCTGCATGTCCCCATTATTTAGCACAAAGAAAACCTCAGGTACATTTGAGGCAAAATCTAAGCACACTTAACCGGTAATCCCCGCGTTCTTTTAGTTAGGAATACACAACAGGTTGATTTTTTATGATAGCAAGTTTAAAAGACGGCGCATTAAAAATCGCGCACAAAAACCCGGCATGTGCGAGATAAAAGGAAGCACAAAGAGAACAGAGCTCCCGCTCATGCTGTTCAAGGTAGAACAGGGAACAAAAGATAAAGGGAGAGATGCGCGCTGCCCCAATGGGCGGTGCACAAGCAGTGCAAATGCAGGCAAATACAATTGCATAGAACGAGCCCCTATTCTATTCATCGCGAAAGGAGCGATGAGGGGAGGAGGAGAAGAGTGCAGGGAAAAGGTGTTACATGGCAGGGCAGCAGACGACTATAGTCTTTCGACGGCATTTGCAGTGACACAAGCACACAGGCAACCAAGTTTTCTTTATTCATTTTTTAAAATTATTTTTTATTAAAAAAAGCTCCCTTAGATCGATTCCACTCAATGTTTTCGTAGATAAGGGTGGTTTAGTACCGTTGTGGTCAGATAATATGCAGAGAGGAGCTTATTGCCGCATTTCATTAAAGTTCTGCATCGTAACAAAAGCGCCTGGCGACCTGCAATAGCTTGAAAACGAAAGGTCGTGCTTCTGATAATAGTTGTCATCTATACAAGCCAATCTACCCAAGCGGATATGTTCTCCTTCCTATACTCAGCCTTAATTAACGTGTTACCTTAAAGGGGCCATGCAGATAAAGTACAACTTCGTTTTATTCGAAAGATTTGGTGTTTTGTAGTGCCCCCAGCACTTTTCCAGAAGCAAACAATGCTTTATTCACTGAGAAATTAATCAATTTAGGTTCAAGTTTTGATACGCCCCCCAAATCATGTTTCATGACATTGTTTGTGATGACGTTAAAAGAACAGGTCTTCAAGCAAATGTTAGTGTGCCATTCGGCTCTGCAGCGAACTGCGGAGCCTAGTTTACCGTCAGTCCGCCTAGATGGCGCCACCACACTGCACCGGACCTCTGGGCACCTTTGCTTTGTTTTTGGTGGTATTTGCACTTGGCTTGTTTTTGCTACGGTAGAAAGTAATCGTTTCATGAAACATGGGGTATGTTCAACGAACAAGGTCCCGTAAGACGTCGCCGCTCACGCCAATCGGCCAGTGTCATCTGAGACAACCCCAAAGCGCCGTACTGCTGTACAGCTATAACAAGCACAGTGTGTGCTGCTATAAAATGAATATGAACCACACTTAAGTGCAAACAGCTTGTTCGGCAAGCTTATAAGCCCTGCCTAACTTGCGTTCACTTTTGCCAGCCTCAGCCAATCGCACGGCTGTGCGTATGACATCATATGTTCTAGTGCTGGAAATGAGGTTGTGAGTTGCATGGCCATTCCCTTTTTTCCTAATTATATAGCTTATCCGAGCGAAGTTTACATTAAAAGTGGTTGGTGTCAGTATAATTCTAACGAGGCAATCTTTCAAACGAACCAAACTTGTGTTTTGTCTGCATGGCCCCTTTAATGTTGAGCTTAGTGGCATGACAAGCGACGTCTAACTCCCTGCACATTCAGTTGCGTGCACCACACAATGTTTTCTAAGTCGGAGGCCACAATGCATTTACTGGGCACAACTTAAGTCAGCGAAAGTCATGAGAACATAGTGACACCATAGAGGCCCTGTATTCGACCGACATCCAGTGCTAAATTTTTCTAACTTTTGTTTAAACTCAATTACGCTACATGTATTCTTTGCATGTCGGCCATTTCAGAGGCCATTTAACTGCTATGAATGCCGTATGGTGGCTTTTAAGCTCAATGGCCGAAAAGCCGCCATTTCAGAAACCCACAAGTGCAAAAGTCGAAAAAAAGTTTCAGCTTTCGCACTTAAAAATGAAAGAGAAAGAAAAAAAAAGAAAATTAATGCACTGAGAAGGGATCATGACAGCAGCAGCCTTTCTGCCAAACGACAGCTCTCTACCACACGCGTCCGACTAGAATGACAAACCTGGAGAGTTTCTGATGCGAACGGTGAAGTCGACACTTGGCAGGAACACCACAACCTCTGTCTGAAGCATGCCCTCAACAACCCGAATGTAAGGTGGGTCATAGACTAGCCCCTGAAAAGGAAGAGAGAATAAAGCGAGTAAAATTCAATGTCCCTAAAAGGGGGTCCAAACTCGAGCCCAAAAACTGCGCAGGACACAAAAGGTATTCTTGGATAAAACCAGCAGAAACTCAAAGACAAAGGAAGTGCAACACAAGGACAGCCGCTGGACAGTCTTTCCAACTAGCCCAGCTTGCAACCCCCCAAAAGCTACGTTGGGCCGGTTGCAAGATTATACCTAGTACACTACGCTGCCAGTTGTTGCACTGTCATGGCGGCGATGATGTGAAACCTTTGGTCCCAGCACCACACGCAAGACATGCAGTGTTTACATTTACTATTTTTTTTCTTCAGCTGCTGTTTTTCGATGTCAAAACTGTGCAAAAAAAGGAAAAAAAAACATACTGACAAAGTCACGTGTAAAGACAGCGGAAGGTTTATACAACGGTCCTCCCTAGTTAGTAAGGAAAATAAAGAAATAGCAAATTTATTACTTGGAAAACCATATTACCTAAAAAAACAAACTGAATGACGGGAGTCATAGCGGACCCAAGCTTTTACAGGAAAACCACCGCAAAAATGCATTACTGCTGAATTTATAAGCACAGTGCTAGTGTACTTCTGCCAATATACATAAAATGAATGGTTAGGAGTTACAGTGGAACCCCGATGATACGTCCCCCGGTCTTACGACGACCCGCTTCTTACGACAGATCACCGCAGTCCTGGCAAACTCCCCACATAAACAATGCATTAAAAACCCCGATTATACAACGCTCAAGTGCACGTGGTCCACTTCATAAGACGGACCCTGGCAGGGATAAACCGATGTCTTTCCCATCTTTTACATCGCTTCGCCCCCTCGACCTGACCTTTCTTTATTTTTAATTCCTGTTTGACGTTGCTTGACGTATAAAGGTCCTCAGTCGGGCCAGACCACTTGTGGAAGAGACGCGAGCAAGCAGGCGGGTACTCGCGAGCGGGAGTTAACCTTCGACGGTCCCACAGAGCAGCAGAACGCCAACACGCCAACCAAAACAGGTCAAAGTGGCCAGCGGACAATGAATTTGAAGCTCTCAATCGAGCCGACGAACGTGAAAACAGATACGACGCAACCCCACAGCGGTGACCAAACACCTGCTTTCCTCGCCCGCTCGATCCAAGCTCTCTCTCCCCCTCTCTCTGCTCTCTACTTATCAGTGTCTTTCAAAACTGCATTGTCGCTCCATTCCTTTCTTTCCCGCCATTTTCCCATCGCCGCCTCACACCATCGTTTGTTTCGCTTTGCCTTGGCAGTTTCCCCTCTCAATTTGCTCGGCCGCGTCAGCCTTGCCAGCTCATCTCGTGCGCGCGCAACGCATGGCTGACGGGCTAGTGCAGTGCCATAGAGGGGAGGGGAGAACAAAATAGGCGTTCCTTCTTTTTTTTTCTTTTTAGAAATTTGGGATTTTAGCTAAAGGTTCACAAATTACGTGAGAACATGCTAGACATAGTAGTTTAAATAAGTTCTTAGCCCACCTGCCGCGTGAGACCGTCTGCTCAGCCGGCATTTACCCATACCCTGATCATACGACGCCTTCGCACAGTCCCTTGAAAGTTCTGTTATTGGGGTTCCACTGTATTTCTCTTTTTTAATGTCACCTCGGTGGCTGGCAGCACGAAGACACAAACGGATTCAATGCCTTGGATTCACAAGCACTTGCCCAAAACTGCAATGTATGAAATTGTTGGGCCATAGTAGTGGCACGTTTATTAGCTAAACTATTTGTAACGACTCATGCGGTAATAAGCTCAGCTTGCTGCCCATGTTTAATTTTCTCGTTGCAATTCTACGCACTGCAACCCTTTCACGACAAACTAGCACCGTTTCCTGGCAAGTTTTAAATTACAAATTCAACAAAGCAAATAGGGACTTCAAGACTACAAATACTAACTTAAAAACACGGAAAGAAAAGAAAGTCAGGGTTGGAAAGCTAGCCTTGCAAAATGCAAGATTAGCTTTGTAACAATGAGAAAGAAATTTTCTTTTTTTGTAGTGTAAGCTACACTGGCCGAGGTTGGGCGGTTTCGCGTGTGCCGTGAAGGGCCGTTCTGTGCAAGCACGAGAAGCATTGGATTGGTTTGGATCGAATAGGATCGGATTGGCTTGGATTAGCTTGGATTGCATTTGATTTGGATTGGATTGGATTGAATACCAATCCAATTGGAGTACGGGTACTGAACCTTAGCTCACGCTACGTATATCCTGGCACAGCCGAGCTAAGCCACTGCTAATTTTTTTTTTATCATGTTACCTTGGCTTTGGCATCAGGAAGAAAGAGGTAGGCTCCACTTTGTTCCTTCTTCTTGGCCCGAGTGCCGTACTTCACAAACTCAGTTTCAATGTTCAGACTCGCATTCTGCTCCTTTAAAAACACGTTCTGAAGAAACGAAAGGAAAATAGACACAGTCATTTCACCACACCAGTACGGTAAAGGCCACTTGAAGTGCATGCTTTGAAATACATACATTTTTATGCCGATATATTACACTCGGCAGATTAGCAAGTGTATTAGAACCAAATCATTATGAAAAGAAGGCACCTAATGGCTTACCATAGAAAAAAAAAAAAAGAAAATCAAAGTCATTTATTGTGCTGCACAACCAAATTAAAACTTGTAAGTTGCGATAAGGTCCTATGATTAAAAATGTAAAACCAAAATTTGAAGCACACTTTGTTTCCTTCTCTCATTTCAAACAATTTTCATGATGCTAATAACTATTAGCCCGATGTAAAGTGTGCCAGTACAGTTATGATAGTCTAATAATTTGATTGATTGATTGATTGATTGATTGATTGATTGATTGATTGATTGATTGATTGATTGATTAAATGTAGGGTTTAACGCGCCGACGCAGTGCAGGCGATGAGGTGTGCCATAGTGGAGGGCTCCGAATTAATTTTGATCACCTGGGGATCTTTAAAGTGTGCCGAAATCTCTCGAACACACAGGCGTTTTTGCTTTTCGCCTCCATCAGAAAAGCGGCCACGGCGGCCGGGAATCAAACCCGCGACCTTTTGCTCAGCAGCGCAACGCCTTAGCTACTGAGCTACCGCTGCGGGTCTCTAATAATTTACGATAGGTTTACAAATGTGGAAATTCCCAAGAAAAATCGCCACCCACTTCAAACGAGGCTGTATGGCTACAAACAAAAGGAAAGCTGAATTAAACTTTAGCTTGGGTGACAGTTTAAACTTGGATCCACCTCTAGGTCAGTTGGCCAAGTGGCCAAACCAGGAGGCAAGCCACTCACAGTGAGAGCGCAAAATTCCGACTTCATGAGGCAAATAAAAACGCGCTATCTAATTGATGCACCAGTTATAATCATACTTGGTGCAGAGGCAGAGTCGACTATAAAACTGTGAAGACAGAAATCAGTTTGTAGCAATCTTGGATAGTTTTCAAGTTATGAGCACATCCTACCAATTATTTCACCTCTTCAATAAGGAACTAGTAAACCTTAAATGCTTTTGAATTCTGTGCCACTGTCCTCACAAAGGTATCTTGTGCAGAATAAAGCTTTTCGTTAGTTCTTTCCGGGCTCTGTAGCTAGGTACAAATAAATATAAAAAGTATATACAGATGTTCAGCATACACAGTTTTTCACCTATTGGATGGGGCATGAATATTGTGCTATTTTTGTTGATATTTACAACAGCTTTATTGCACACAGGGCACAAAAATCTGAAGAAATTTAGGCTTTGTTGGTTCCTTATTTAAGGGACGAACTAATTAGTAAAATGTGTTCTATGTTGAAAGCCATACAAGATAGCTACAGACTAACTTGTTTCGACATTGACATTGTACACTTTACGTGTGCACTAAGCTTGATAAGCTTGTTTACAATCAGTGCATAAATAACAAAGTTAGATTTAATTGTCATGCCCCCTTTTAGAGATTAGGAGCCCAATAAATGGCACATGAACATGCACAGCATGTGAAGGCTAGAAGGACAACTACCTTAAGCATTCCAGTTTTTGCTGAAAATGTGGCCACCAAGTACGGTGACACTATCCGAAAATCGGTTGTCGAATCGGCACACGAAACAGGGAAGTATCTGCAGAAATGAAAAAGGGGGAGGGGGTTGTCATTGTCATTAGCAGCTGACATCACAAACTCAACATATGCAACAAACTTTACGAAAATTGTTTAATAAACTCTTCACGTGCCTCAGACTTTTCGCTCCACAGACAGCATTGTACTTCATGTGAAATTAGCTGCACTTGCGTAACTGTAGAGACGTGCAGCTAAGAAACCGTGAGTACATACAAAGCACTGCCGCTATTACAATAAGAGGCACAGGACTATCTGAAACACCACACAAGTGTGCAAGGAAAAACTGCTCTTCCTCGAAGTTTATAGGCAAGTCTTGCTTTGACACTAAAAAAAAGGGGGTTAGATTCAGCAACTTCAATTATAATAAGCATTACAGTTGTGTAAGCTCCACTAAGGTTAGCAGCCATCATGATTCACAAGCCTGACATTCTCTGCACTGAAAAGCAGTGAAACAGATTTGAAATATTGGAAGAAAGTTGGCTTAATGTTATTAGTAGAATCAGTCGACCATAAATCCTGTGCTACCTTTCGTTTAATTCAGCCATACAGCCTGTGCTACCTGTCATTTAACTCAGCAGAGCAATTATTGATTTTGTAAGTCAATGCGACAACCTTCGTTGCAAGCATTGTTAGAGTTTCGGCTACACTCAAAACCAATCACTACCTGTTCGAAAGCCTGGCACCCAGAACCTGTGGATGCTTGATGCGTCTTTGACGGAGGAAGACTGAACAACACCAGCAAGTGGCTTTCAGTAACGTAAAGAGCTGTCTTCTATTTTGCCATCACTTCACCAGTCGAGCCACACATATCGAGTAAAATGACATCACGTGCCACGCCACTAATTATACATGAAGGTCATGAAGGATTGAATGTCCCACAACAGGCAAAAGAGTGAGTGAGTGAGAGAGAGAGAGTACGTAAGACAGTGAGTGAGAGACTGAAAGAGAGACTGGGTGATAGAGCGTGTGATAGAGTGAAAGAAAGAAAGAAAAGTTGTGGTTTTTTGGCACAGCAACAGAGTGAAAGAGAGTGTGTGAGAGAACTGAGTGATAGAGTGTGTGAAAAAGTGAATGAGAGTGCGTGCGAGTGAGGCAGGTAGAGAAGGAGTGAGCGAGTGCCCAAGTAAGTGAATTCAGTGAGTGAGTGAAGTGAGCAAGTGAGTGAAGCAGGTAGAGAAGGAGTAAGCAAGTGCCCGAGTGAGTGAATTCAGTGAGTGAGTGAAGTGAGCGAGTGAGTGAGGCAGGTAGAGAAGGAGTAAGCGAGTGCCCAAGTGAGTGAATTCAGTGAGTGAGTGAAGTGAGCGAGCAAGTGAATGAGGTAGGCAGAGAATGACGGAGTGTGTGCACCAACGAGTGACCAAGCGAGTGAGCGATCAAGTGCATGAGTGAGTGAAGCGAGTAAGCGAGCGAGCGAGCGAGGAACGCAGGAGAGAAAGGAACAGACAAACCAGGTTAGGGCAACCCCACTCACAGCGTGTCAGGCGACGCGTGGGAGTTGTAGATGGAGATGGACGCACGGAACACCATGCCGCTGATCCCTTCGATGTGCTCCACTCGGTATGTTGCCAGGCCAAGTGGGGGAACGTCGACCAGGAACGACAGCTGCACACAACACAGAGAAGAGAGACGCGCGCGACGGCCCCTCTGTAGCTGCCAGCATCCCAGAGTACTTCTTCTACTGCCAATTATCAAACAGGAGGCACTCTCCGATGGCGTGCTAATTCCGGCAGAGCAAAATATCGCGCCAACCGAAGTTCTGATGCGGCTACAAACCCATGAGTGTATACACCTCTTCGGCATGGCCCTAAAGAGAGCATACAACAATGATAAAACATCAATTGTGAACGTCTGGTGTACATTGGTATATCGTAAAACATAATCAAGTAACTGTACAATCCCAATCCCAAGCGTGGGCATCCGTAGAAATTTTCTCAAGGAGGGCCAAATCTTGCCTCGGTAATTCCAGAGAGGGGGTAAGAAAGGACAACAGAACCATCTTGCCTAAAAAAAAATGAAACGAGACGAGAAAGCAGTCCACATACTTTTAAAGCATCCATAAATAACCCAAAAAAATCAATTAGCCCCTCCAGCGGTCTTAAATTTAATACTAAGGCTCTTTACAACCCTGGTTTCAGATCCAAGAGGGGACACCTGTTTGTTTTCTAGAATGAAGTCGGCGGAGCTCCTTAGTTTTTAGAATACATTCATTTTCTGTTCATCGTGTAACCTGCAATGAGCTGATACCGTCTATACTGTGCTTGCATATCCACAACATCTTTGCAGTCAACTCCCAGAAACTTCACTGACAACAGCTCCACTGTTCATGCAGATTTAATTTAATTTAATTTAACTAAAGTTTAATTTAATTTAAAATTAAATTAAATTTTAATTTTAATTAAATTAATAAATTTAATTAAAATGTCATGCAGCCTCTGCAAGGCTTGTGAGAACTAGTCACTCTTGGTGGTCGTGACCACTTGGCAAAAGAAAAAAATTCCCTCAACTAATTCTGCTTCTGTGCTTTGAAAGTGAAAGCCTGGCAGTACTTAAGAACAGCCTCTTTGGTGTAACATTGCATTTGCATTGCTTTCTTCTCCTCCACCTTTGTTATGTGCTGGCAACATGCAGAGATATCACAGCTGGCAGGGCAATTGGCTGCTACTGTGCTGACCTGTGTTTAAATACCATCGGTTCACACATTTTTTTACTCTTCACTGCAGTGGCCAATTTCATGACTGGACAACTACAACAATGGCGCTTTTTTGCAGAATACCCGTGCCACACGTACACGAAAAATGACATTTTAAAGCCATTAATTCGCTGTTACATGCGAAAATCTAATGCCATTCACTCTAATGTCATTTTTGGTTTAAGGAGTTCCGCGCAACTCATTTGCCTTCATGAACGCCTTAAATCTGCCTACTCTCGATCACAACGAGCACCAAATTAAACCAACGAAACTCTCAGCACCAGAGTGTTGGCGCGGAAACGCAGCTTAACTTTGAAATAAGGCGATTTTTTATGCACTCTTGGTAGCAATGTTCTGAAGACGAAGTTCACTAAAACAGCGGCAAAAATCAAAACATCGTGTCACTCATAGTTTTGAATTTTTTGGATTTGACTACCACTGGCAGGCAATGGCAGCTACTGAAGCCACTTTTGGAAACGGCTCACACCATTGTTTATAAAGCACTATTTATGATAACGTTGTCTTTCACAAAAAAAAAAGATTTTTTACCCTTGTAAGATGTCTTTCTCTACGTTAAAGACTTTGAAAATATGAATGCATCTCTCTTCTTTGGTCATTATCACCATCATGCCTAGCATATTTAATGCCTTTGTGTTTTTGCGTGTAGCACGACCCGCCCAAATGTCATTCCGTAACTTAAAGCCTTAAAAACTTTGCCATTTTTTGTGTACCTGTGGCACGGGTACAAGGCACTCCAGCCTTGAAAATTGTCTTCCAAAATTAAAATTTCTATTTATACGGATTTTACTGACTTGTGGCAAAATCAGTCTGTCACATTGGTAACAGAAACAACTGCTGAAAGACGTCAAGCAAACTGTCTCCACCACCCCCACCAACAGGCGTTCCGGTGTCCACCGCTAGGCGTAACAAATTACGCCCGCTGGTGGACGTTCCTTTCAATTTCCCTGGAAATAAATTAATTCTGCAGCCTGGCCACGCACCTCGAATGTGCCTCGGATGAGCTCTTCCCTGTTCCAGACGGGTGAGAGCTGGCTGGGCACGACACTCCCATTGGCGTCCACCACCACCACGGAGGCGGTGGACACCTGCAGGCTCACTATCTCGTTCCTCGGCACGGCCAGCGAGTTGTAGAACACCACGTACCTGCGTCCAGGACAAGGAAAGTGTTTTTAAAGACGATAGTTCTTTGTGGCTTACTTAAACGCAGAAATTTTGGTCTGTCTGTATGTCTGTCTGTCTGTGGCTCGATTACGCCACCTAGCCAAAGTGAAACAGAAGCTGCACAACAGCCTTATATACCCACAGCCAATTGTAAACATCTAAGTTCGGTGGCAATGTTCATACTTGTCAACATTGCTGAACAAGAACTCGACATTACGCAAATATAAGGCAGAAAATCAATACATGAGTAACATTTTCAGTGCTCCTTTATTAAAAAATTCATAGACGCTTGGTTTTCGCGATATCAAATGAAATACTACATCAACTGCAGAAAACCGTCGCCTGCTGTTGCTTGTGCTACTTTTAACACTGCAGAAAACTGCAGAAAACTGTCACCTGCTGTTGCTCGCACTACTAATTAATACGCTACGCTTCGACCATAACCATGGAAACAAGGGTGCAAAGCTGTCCCCAGCTCGTAGCACCCTTGATTTCTCGTTTCTCTTGCCGTTACTAGCGGCACACAGTTCGATTTCGATTCTAAGTCGACCCCCCAACATTGGATTCTCAAATTTGGAAAAAAAAGGTCGACCTACAATTGTGTAAATGCGGTAATAAACAGATGTGTGGCAACTGCACCTACTAAAGTGACCCTAAACAAATCATGCATTCATAAAGTACAGGCCAGTTTCCAGCAGACAATAAGACTAAGCCAGGCCGAGTTTCAGTGTTATCTTATTTCCAGTGTATGCGGGGCTCCTCTTCAAAAGGAAAGGCGAAAAGAAAGGACCAAGAAAACTAAACCAAGAAAAGTAGGATGACGTTATACACAAAGTATCACACAACATTAGGAGGTCGCTCAGAGGTAGGAAGTCAACATAGTTTTCATCAGCTGTATCAATCAGTGCACCTTCGACGGTGCTACCACCAAGAAATGAACCTTTCTACGTTTTTGACATAAGGTGTGACATCACATGACCTGTTAGCGTCCATGCATAAGCAACGCCATTTTTTTCAATAAAGATTACTTCCAAGTTAAGCACTGCTGTTGTGCGTGTTCCTTTTTTCCGTCCCAATTTTTTTGCACGTTGTTGACCAACACAACCGTAGGTGTGTCTGCCACGCTTTCGGGGCTATGCACACCGCTACGTTCACGGCTAGGAAGTATGCATCCTACGCGGCCATGCAAACTCCCCTTGAAGCTGCAGGCGTAAACAAACACGCACTTCTACACCGAATAAAATAAAGCCAGTGAAATGAAGCTCTGCACGCTCACCTGATTCTTCCTTCGCTGGTAAATGTAATCGGCTGCTTGTGGGGGATGCCATCGTACGTATCGCGCGTGTCATCCTAGAACAAAAGAAATGACCCAAAATATGTCGTCACAGGGTTACTAGATTAGAAATAGAGAGAAATAAAGACAAGTTTTTAGTAAACTACTAAATGCCATCATAAACAGATATTGAATTTCATCCCTGCAAGCAGTTGTGGAAAACAGTAAAATGTAGATCTGGAGGATGCTGCAAGCTGGGTTTAGAAGCACAGAGCTATTATATAAGATAATTAAGTACAGAAAAAGAAAAACAAGCCTACCAGCCCTTTCGAGCCGTTAAACCTTTACACCATAATATTGAAAACTGCGGGAACTAGGACATCTACAAACATACAAATAAAAATCGATCTGAAACGATACATTTTTTTCATCAATTGTTGGTTTGAGGCACTAAAGATATCAGAGGGAAAGTACGTACCGAAGTTTGAGATTTAACCAATGTAAGCTATGCATCAGAAACGAGGCTCAACACAGTCGGTAGCTTTGTAACTGAAATCTCTCGATGTCTACAGGTCACTTATGCAAAGCAGAAGTGACTAATAGGCATTTTCGACTGAATAAAAAGTGCCACACTTTTAGAAGTTTCTTTGAAGCTGTGCACTGCTTTGTTTGCAAGCACCCCACAGCCCCCTCCTATTCGCAGCTACTTAGAGTGAGCCGCCAATTACCAAGGTAAGACATTCCAAACCAAAACACAACTTGGAACATTCACTGCTAACGCTGTTTAGGCCAACCTTATACAATGATTTTGGTGCAAATGCGCCTGCGATATAACAGCTGGGTGATAAACATGGTTGATAAGCTCACCATTTGGAGAACGAAGAAGTCGCCTTCGACGTGGCTGTGTGATGGCGCATTGTGGAGCATGTACATAGCCCCCTTCGTGATGATGTCCCTGAGATGTTGCAGGGACTGGAATAACCTGGGGACAATAGACACAAAAACTTCAACACTCCCAAAATCTTGCTTTCCATTATAATTCCCAATCTTGTACAACTTTAAGCCATGAAGACAAAATACTAGGGGTATGTGAATATTCTAAATTTCGAATACAAATTGAATATTCTTCTTATGCTAAGTGTATTCGATTTGAGAAATGCACATTCGAAAATTCCCGAATATTCGGCTACGTCCGAAGAATCTTGAAAAGTCGAGCAAGTATTTATGTGCATAACACACATTCTCATAAGCATACGCATAATTTCTTCAAGTGCATTTCTTTTTTTTTTTTTTGCCCCGGGAAAACACAATCCAAAATTGCATGCGCGTTAGAACCGAGTATCAGCTGAAACAGCGCTAGTGTTTGCTTATTGTGATCAATGTACTGGCACAGCCATGATCCCAGGTTTGCGCGAGCAAAGCGTTGAAGAAATGTCCAACTGGCGAAAAATGCTACTGACATTTATTTTTGCATGCCTAACGTATGCTGTGTGCACCCGCACATGTGTATACGCATGCACCAGCAAAAAAAAAAAGATGGGCAACAAAAGATCTTTTCAGTGCAGGCATGCTATCTACAAGGCGCAAAGGTCGTGTGCAGTCAGCGTGGGGGCTTCCCTGGGCCTTGCCAGTGCTTCTTGTGTCAGTAAAAGATACGGTAAGCTTGCTGATAGCAGAGCCCCTGCTTCCCCCAGATGAAGGAGATAAGGGCAGCGAGGGTAGTACCATGCAGTCTGCCCCCACAGTCTGCCCCTACAGGTAAAAGGATTGGTGCTCAGCTCCGTGATGTCCTCTCACCGATCGTTTATGGACGCCCTCACCTCCTTTACCGCCCTGCCCAGCCCTGAATACACTTCAACTCACGGCCCTACATAAAGGATAACAACAATTTGCATGGTTTGCCATAGATTGCGTTTACATGGCTGCACTGTACAGAAGTGCGTCGCACCCAACTAGCGCAGCAGGGGTGGATAACACTTCCAAGCCTGCAGACGCAGGGGTGAGGAAACGCCTCCAAGCCTGCTGACACTGTGACTTTGCTGCCACTCGGGAACGTCCAATCATTAGAAATGTCCACTTATTACAAAGGTCCCCTCGTTAAAAAGTGGGCCGCTGCGATTGTGCTGCAGCCATGTAAACGCGGCATGCGGCCATACCGTATGTCACAACTTGATGGTGGCGAAAGTCATCCTAGCTTTCTTGCATTCAGAAATGGCTTGTACGGTGAGAACCCTTGAGTTTTTCCTCTTTTTTTTTTTTACTCATGGCGTAAATCTCACGGCACATACAGACTGCATACTTTATGAACATGTTGAGCAGTTAATATTTTTTTTATTCTGCTCGATAAATTGTAATCGGTGCGTAACTACAAGTCTAATTAACCTGCTGCAGCATAATAAAATGCAATTCAACAATTGATTTGGAAAGGTAACAAACTGTTGTTGCATCTTGTTTTGTATCTTTTTAATACTACACACATATTCAATTCAATATTCAAAGACAGCTTCAGTCTTATTTGTATTTGATTCGTATTCAAAAATTTCAGCACTCACACACCCCTACAAAACACAAGTTTATCTTATTTGAAATATTTGGTAATTTATAGGGCCACCAGCTCTTGCCTGGCAGAAAACGATGCTTTATTCAATAAGAAACTAAATATTTTAAGCCAGAATTTTAATTCTCCGGCTAAATCACGCGTTTCATCATGTCAGTGTGGATGTGTTCAGGGAAGGTACCTGAAATGGAAGTTACTATGTTGGCTAAGGCTGCTGTGAACAGCAAAAGGTGTCTTTTGCTTGCTGTCCGCCTTGATAGGTGGCGCCACAATACCAGTCAGAGACCACTGCCCGCAGTTACTGTTTTTTGACCGGATTTGTACCTGGCTTACTCTTGTACAGTTACTTCAAATTGAAATTCAAATTTTCCAAATTTATTCAAAAAGTACACGGTTGTATTAACATAGTGGGAATCGTTAACATACTAGTAATCGTTCGTGAAAAATTGGGTGTGCTCAACAAGCAGGGTGACATAAGTGGTGATGTTGCTTATGCCAGTTGGCCAGCGTTGTGTCAGACAGGCCCAACGTGCCCAACAGCTGAGCGGCGATGGCTGGCTCATGGCGTGCAGCAGGCACTGGTGCTCCAATTTTTACGTGTTCATTCATAACTTGCATTGTTTACCCCACCATTCTTACTGCTATAAAAAGAAGTTGCGCTAAATTTAAGTGCAAATAGCTATTTCTCCAAGCTTATAACCCCCGTTTCACTTGCGTTGGATTTTGTCGGCCTCAGCCAATCGCAACGAGCAACCCATACTACACATCACAAGTTCAGTGTGAAAAAGACGCTAGTGAGTCGCATGGGTATTCTCTGTTTTCTTCATTATGTATCACATTTGAGTGAAGTTTGCATTAAAAGTGGAGTCAGTGTTATTGTTAAGAGACAATCTTTCGAATGAACTAAACTTGCATTTTGTCTTCATGGCTCCTAAGACTCGTAAAAGCATCTGCGTGGTACACAGTTGTGCAGGGGTACAGACATGGGAAGGAGGGCACAAAAAAGTGCAATCACCAATCCCTATTTATCTGCCAAAATAAACTTAACTAAACGGAAATTATAGGGCGCTCACCTGATCACATTCCTATGGGCACAAAAACCTTTGTGCACTAATGCAAGAAGTTGTACAGATCCATGAAAATGTTCCTAACAACCTAGTGTGCTTATTTCAGAGGTAAACCATTTCTTCACTGAAATAAAAACAATTTAGTTTAGCTAGTTGGCAGTAGATGGCGCTAGCTGACTAGCAAGCAAGAGTTTTATTTTTTGTTTCAGTGCAGAAGTGATATACAGCTAAGCGGTATAACGAGCAAATCGTAATTCCCCTTGAAAGTCCCCATAGAAACTAATGTATTTAAAGCTTCATTTTAATGAGGTAAAATGTGCCCATTGCGGGATATAACGAACAAATTTTGTTAGGAAATAAAAATTTGAGCAAATTTCACAACCGTGCGCAACGTGGATTTGAGACCGGGTGCAAAGCGACAACTGTATTTAGCAGTTCAAAACTTCCGCCACGCATCCTTCAGCTTTGCACGTAAAGCCAGACAGCACGCCATGCGTCCGCTGCACCCATGAGGCCATTCCCAACTTCCTCTCGCTGCACACAGCATGCAGCCAATGCACGCAACGTGCACAGCTGCGGCGCGCTCGCCTGCAACTGTTGTCACTCGCTGACGTGCGCCGCGTTACTGAAGTTATGCGTTTTTTTTTAGTGCTTCAGCCTTATCTTTTATCGTGCTGTGTGCACAATTCCAGCTGCATGAAGAATGTGCCAGGCGGGAAGCGAAAACTATAATGCTAGACCAGAAGGCAGCTACGACAGAAGTCGTCACATCGGGCACAAAGCTCAACGAGTTGTTGTTCGCGTCAGAAAGATGCATCAATGTCCAATTACGGATTTCTTTGCAGCAAAGTCTGAAATATGTGTCACATATTTTGAACTGCAATAAAACAGTTACTTGTTTTTATCTCCAGAACTGTATTAGTAAAATGGTTTAACGGTATTAGTAAAATAGTCAAATAGTAAATTAGTAAAATGGTTTAACTGTATTAGTAAAATAAACCAAGTAGGCCATTAGGAACATTTTCAGGGATTTGTGAAGCTTTTGGCATTGTTTCACGATGGTTTTTATGCCTGTGGGTCATGAATTTAGTAAGCCTTACAGGAACGTGATCAGGTGAGTCTCCGTTAAGTAGCAGTGTATTAGTGCGAAACCTCATCGCGAAACCTCATCGACTCATTAGCGCACACGTTGATTTATCGGCGCATTATGGCGCACTACGGTATTTGAACAGATCATCTGCCTGCTGGCAGGACCGTCCACCCTTCCAGCAGGCAGCGTCGGTCGGAAGCAGCACCCACCTGGTCCCGTAGTCGATGACGACCGGGTTCTTGGCCGTGCCCGTGATGCCGTCGTGGTGCTGGAAGAGCCCCAGGTTCCGCCGAGCCGCAACCAGGTTGTTCATCATGCCGTTGATGAGCGCCAGATCGTCGTTGCCCACGTAGGCCATGCGCGCCCACATCAGCGAAAACAAGATCTCCGCTCCCCTGTGACAAGAGATGGATACAAGCCACAACGTTCGGGAGCCTCTCAACGATGGCATTCACATGTCTGCAAATGTGCACCGCTCTTCTAACCCTTTTAACAGCAAAGTTGTTCTTGGTCAAGGCTTTCAAGGGATCAAATGTGGCAAAGTGGTCGCAGCAATGTGGAGAGGGCACAGCCTCGCAAGGACAAGAGCAAGCGCCAAGTGCATGTGCACCAAGTTAAAAGAATGCTTGAGTGGGATGATTATATAGTCAGAGCTTTTCTAAACTTCTAAATCTGGTGTTTACATTTGTCAACGTTGTTGAGCAAAAAGAAAACATTACGCACACATCTGAAGCAAGACATTCATACATAAGTGATATTTGCATTGTTCTTTTGATTAAAAATACATGGCTGCTTGCTTTTTGCGATAGCAAATAATAAAATAAACTGTGAAAAAACAACAAGTGTTCGTGGTGTCCCCTTGTGGCAGTGTTCTAATTCCAAAAGTAACAAAATGTTCCAGCACTGGCAGTCGAACACAACAAATATGAACTGGCGCGAACTGGAATCAATCCGCTTGGCTTTGAGAAGTTCTATGAAGCTTAGCCTCGCAATAAGGGAACGCCAGGCAACTTTGCTGTTAACATTAGTGTTCACGATGTTAAGTCAGAGAAACTAGGCTAATCTTTAAAGTTTTTCAGCAATGTGATAGCACTGCAAAACTTGCAAGAAAACTTGGCTGACATCCCACTTCTCGTTATGCTCCCGTTGAATGATTTTCTTTCCCCAACTTCCCTGAATCCTTTTCCACCCTACTCTGAATGGGTTATTAGATTATTTTTTTTTCTTTCTTCATTTACCGCTACAGTGAAGCTTGAACATTACTTAGTTGTACTACAAGTACTTTTTCCCAATCCTACTTTCCATTCCCTACCCACAGGGCTTTATAGCCTCCTCCCTGAAATAAAGTCATTCATTCTTTCTTCATTTCAAATGGTTCTATCCGGCAACGTCCCAAGCCTGGCCTCTAATAATCGGTTGATTTAGCCACAGGTATAGCTTACAGCACTTTCTAGCAAGGTTGAATACTTTTCTTCGACCTTGACGCCATCAAAAACGGTGCTGACAATGTTGAAATGTTGTCCACTGGACCACACAGTAAAATTGTAACCACACATTCCCCTATTCACCACTCATCTACTTTTCTACCTAACATCAGGAGGGAGGAAGTCACCCCGGTATTTCCATTGGAGCTAGCACTTACATAGTATTGTGCATTGAAATGAATCGCTCAAATAAATTAGTGCACTAGCACTGGCAAGGTCAACCCCAAGAAATCTGCATACATACTATGAATCCAGGTAAAGTGTTACACACCAGCCGAGCAGCACATATTTGCAAAGCCATACTGAATAACACCTTATAAACAAGTGAATTTATGCTGTCTGATGCACACACATTAAAAAACACAGGCAAGAGCCATTTAGACTCGCTTAATGATACAAATGAAACTTGCTCGCTCACATAGAACCAATTTGCATCGGATCATCCAATAACATTACTATGTATTATCAGAGTTACCTAATACAGACCAGTCGCAAAACTCCCCATAAGCCCTCTGGTGTCAAAAAACCAGTCTGCGGTTGGCACCCCTGTGCTGAGGGCAAACAGGGGCAAGTGGATTGGCCTGCCATCTGTCGAGAGAAAGTTATGAGTAGTACTCAAGCACTTTAGGCTGCTACTGCCATAACTCATAGAAGGAAAACCATGGAAACATAAGCAAAACATTACCTAAATCAATGCTTCCCAATCTGAAAAGCAAGTTCTATTTTATTAAGGGGGGACACGGCCTTTGAAAACCGAAAAATCACGAAATAAGTGATTTTTGGAAAACCATATATTTGGGTTGTATATGTCATAAACTAGCTTCTCTGAAATTATCAGCCCCTAATTCATCGTAAAAATATCAAAAAACGAATATATAACTAGCCGCGGCATCTCCCGAGGAGCGAGCAAACACGAAACGGACCCAAATTTCAAGCGAACGCAGCCGCCATGCTGCTTTCCGTAGAGCCGCCATTTTTATCTTGTTTTGTTTGTGGATTCTTGCGCTTTTTTTCCCCGCCATTACTGCTGGTGGCCGAGGCGTGGCTGAGGCGTGATACGCTTGTCATTAGGGGACTTGCAGTGCTTTCGAGTTCCTTGCGTCTCGTGTGTGAAGCTACAATTGGACCGCGTGCCCGCTGCCCGGGCAAGCGAGCTAACGCGCGAATACTATTGGCTGCTGCGCGTGATGACGCGCTTCTCCCCGGCCGGCGGCCTGCGCCGCTCGCATCCACTAGATACCCTGCGCCATCGTCTGCTTTTCGCTGCTCCTTTGTTGTTCTGCCTCACTGTTTACCACCTTTTCGTTCGCTTGTCCGCTCATTCTACTTAGTTTTTTGCCGTGCTTACGATCACTGACGTACTTAAATAGTTCAGAGTAGCCTGCCAGATCGTGTACGTGATCGAACACGATGCGCAGAGTGAAGTTCAGGACGCTACACGCGTTCGGTGCGCAGAAGCGTTCCATGAAGCTCATTTGCATGGCCAAGAAGAAGGTGGCGCAGAGCATCACTAACGATAGTGTCCGCGCTTCCAACGACGATTTCCTGCCCTGTCTGTGCAAGACTTCGATGCTGCGAGTGTGTCCGGCATCTCGAGCGCATCGACCTCTGCGACCGCGGCCTCCGTCTCCGGTCTCGCATCAACCTCGACAAGCGGGAACGTGTCGCGTACAGTTAACTTGGAGACACATTTCCTGACACGCGAGGAGGTCGACGCAGCGAACAGACAACGTGCTGCTGTTCAAAACGAACTTGGTGCTATGCCGGCGACCCAGAGGAAGTTCCAAGCCACGGAGCCCTACCCTGTGCCTGCCATCGTTACAGGTGAAGGTGGGAAGTTTCGCTTAGCGCAAATGCAAATAGTCCTGTGGTCCCTGATGCCCATGGAGAAGCATGTTTCATTGATTGCTGTCGAGACAGCACTGGATGAAGCTATGCTGAGGTACAATGCAGGGTGCTACAGGGCTACTCGAGAAATATCCGCGTCTGTGGGGCTTGTCACACCAGGCCATCTAGCCCTCCAGCGAGCTGCTGAAAAAGACGCCCTGCGCATGAACAAGGCCAGCGAACGAAAGCAGGAGAAGATGGAAAAGCAACAAAGGAGGAAGACAGTGCGCCAAGACCCCTCTAGCTATGCTGCGGGGTCCTTTTAGAAGTGAAAATGAGTACGCAAACTTTGGAGGCCGTTTTCTCAAAATAAACTTTTTCCCTTTGGTGACTGCTTATTCCAGTGATATCTCAAGAAGTGCTTGTCAGATTTGCATCCCGTTTCCTTAATAAGTTTTTGAGGGCAAGACAAACCCCGTTTTCTGAAAATTTTTGCCTCTTGATTTCGTAAAAAATCAAAACAAAATTATGTTTGCATGTTTGATCAACAACACTAATTTTAGTGCTGTGCTAAAATTTTTCCGGTAAAAAATTTAGAAAAAGGGCTCTGTCTTGCCCTGAGGTACATATTCAGGAATAATTATAATGAATTTCATAGTCACAGCATGCTTGGCTAATTCTCCAGGACTGGGATAAGAAGCCCATACAAACCACCTTGGTATTCCCTCATAACTTGAGAATTAACCTCCGTAGCTCGATGAAACTTTGCAATTTTTTTAATGTTGATGCTCTAACAATACCCTGAAAATTTCATTCAGATATCTCAAGAAACAAAAAACTTAGCCTTAAAGGGTACCTAGCCCCCCCCCTTAAAAGTTGTGTTGCTAAGCAAATGTTTAGCGAAGTTCAGTTTTTGTCCACTAGGTGCCATGCCAATACAGTTGCACCTCAGCTACAATGAAGCAGTGGTGCTCACACGGCCTGGGTTCTCAAGTGGGGCTTCGCAACTGGTGTATATTGAAGAACTCTTGACTATTATTACTACCTTCACAACCATCCCACCAACCTTCGTCAACGCAACATTTCTTGCGTCCCACCACTCGCAACCTCCCTGCCTGTACCACGATTTTCGGTCAGCAGAGATGTTGCATAAACCAAACGGGTGAGAAATCGAGCCCCCCACCTGAGGTGCGCCTCCACCGTACGGTCCATGTTCTTGTAGAAAGGCCGGGAGGTGTAGTAGCCGCTCCAGTAGTTGTCGTCCCGGTCGGCATAGGTGAAGAAGTCGCCACTCAGCGAAGGGAAGCTGACGGGAAGGTTGGAGCTGTCCACTGTCACATCCGTGCGCAGCGCCCTGAAGTAGTCCTCCAGGGTGCCAAACTGCAGCTGCACGTTTCCCCAAGACCCAAGTGGAAGGGAAAAAAATTTCAAATTTCAAATTTTGCGGGCTTAAAGGGACACTGAAGTGAATTTGTCAAGCTCCTGTTTTTGCTTGCACTGTGTAGACTGGCTCAAATTAACACACTATTCATCGTTTATCCGGTTGACAAATCGGTAATTATTTTACAAAGCGCGAAAGAAGAAAAACTACTATGCGCGGTTTGCGGCGGCCGCACCAACTAAAGGCGCTGACGTCAGGAGGGGGGGGGGCACCGTGATTGGACGATGCCCAAGGTTAGCAATCAAAAGTTTCGGTTTCGGTTTCGGTTCTGTAAAACATGCTTGACATCTGATGGCGTTGTTGGATGGGCATTCTCGATTTTATCGCCGTACCGCGCTTCTGCCATGTTGTCGGCTGTCAAATGTCTAAGATAAACCTCCCAGGGCGGCTTGGAATCGTAGAAATCACTAGACGGGGCCTACGCAGTGGATGAACGCCCTCCGCGTCACCGCAGACTCTCAAATGCCATGCGCTTTTCCCGCATATTCGGAGCTTGCCTCACTCATGTCTGTTCGTAAAAAGCTAGTTCGCACCAGGCCAAGGGTGTGCTGATTCAGGCCTGGGCCCACTGCCCACAAGCAGTCGGTGCTTGTGGCAACAGCACGCCAACGAGAACTCGCTAGCGCGTCATTGTCAGTATGCGCGCGTTCTGCGATCTCGCTCGTGGAGCAGTGAACGTTACGGCCCAAAACTGGTGAACTCAGTTCAGAAAACATCGGCCGCATACGAAAAAATCAGCTTACAAAAAAAAAATACATGTACCCTCGGGGATTCGAACTTGCGACTTTCAAAACAAATCCCAGCGCCTCAGACCGCTAGGCCACGAGCCGGCGCAGGGCAGTTTGGATATATAAGGTTTATAAATGTATGACCAGTTTACACTTTTATTTATTTTAAGCATTTTAAGTACTTTATGTGACTATCTGTTGTATATCACTCCTGCAGTAAGTGTCCCCCATACTTCCACAATATCTCACGTCTAGCAATTGCATTTCTTTGACGGAAAAGCGTTGCAGATGTGCGGTCGTGCTGCTGACCGCTGTGCTTGTTTACCCAGCGCAAAAAGTGCTTCCTGCTCCCTAGTTTTGCGCTGTACGGTAAAAGTTTCAGGTGATTTTATTTTCTTAGTACCTATATTGACTTCGCTGACTCTTCTCCCGCCTTCAATTGGCCTTAGATTTTCCTACTAGCGTAAAGTCAGCGAAGCGTCACATGTGCACTTGTGCAGCGCTTGTGTGGAGCGACCCGGACTCTGATTTTGACACAGTGTACAAACTAACAAAGTAAGGAAAGGCACATTCTTTCATTCACAAAGGTGTTGTGGCTTAGTTTCAATTGAGCGAGCGAATAGCGATGACCCGTCGGCGGCCAGCGGACGAAACGCTGGGCCGACTGACTCGATCGGTAGGTCGGCTGGTCGGCGAACCGTGCAGTAGCGCAGCCATTTTCCAGCTCATCTCCTGCTGACGTCACACGAAAACGTCACAGAAAATGGGCGAGCGTAAAGAGAGGAGGACAGCATTTTCGAATTGATTTTTCTACTAAATAAATTCGCGTAAACGCGGCCAGAGTGGTCGAAACAATGCCTACGGACTCCGAACTACAATTTGCGCTAGTAATCCCGCAATGTTTACAAATCACTTCAGTGTCCCTTTAACATGCCGAAGCTAAGTGTGGGCTAGTGGTGGGCTCTCGATTGGTTTTGACCACCTGAGGATCTCTAACGCGTGCCGAAATCTCTACACACGGGCGTTTTCACTTTTTGCCTCGCATCTCAAAAGCAGGATTGAACCCACATCGTTAGGCTTAGCAGCACAACGCCTTAGCCACTGAGCCGCAGCAGTGGGTGGGATTGCCTTTTCCCGCCCTCTCTCATACAGTTACAACCCTGCGGTAACGAAATCCCACAACTGCGAAATTCCCGCAGCCACAAAATATTTTTGTATCCCTGGAGAATGTCCATAGAAGCCCATGTATTTCACATCCCCCAGCAAAGAGATATTGTTGGACAGCGATCCCACATTAATGAAATTTGCGGCCAGTCCGGTCGGCATGTTATTTACCATCTGAGACTCGCAGGGTCCAAAAAGTGCTCAAGTGCATTTTTTGCGAACTCAAATTGTGTAAACTTTGGCCACAGAACGCTTGCATGACCGCCCCCATATTTGTTTACAAAGAAGACCCGAGAGGCCGTGGAGGCAGCCTTGCAGCAACACCAGGAGGTGACAATTCATTTTCTGTGCCTCTGAATTGTCAGATCATGGATGGTCGGGCTGGTGACTGGTGGCGCAGCTTGGGCTAAGCTACCTAGTCAGCTACCACTGAACAGCATGCATGCGTTCGTTGTGCATCTGGTGATCGGCAAGTACCGTACTTACCCGATTCTAACGCGTCCCCGATTCTAACACACACCCGATTTTCCTGGCAAAAAAACCTCAAAACTTGCAACTCCGATTCTAACGCACACGGAACTTTGTGACCCAGAAAAACGAATGCGAGAGAAACGGGCAATTTATTTCCCGAAGTAATCTCTCATCTTACTCCTCGTCGCTCTCCGAGAGCTCCTTGTTGCTTTCCGCTGACTACAACATGTCATCCTCAGTGCCGCCAAGCGCGTTAGCGATGCCACACTTCTGAACGAACGTTCAACCATGGTCGATGGGATCGTGGCCCACACCTCACACGCCCATCCTGCGAGCTTCTCCAGAGGGGCACGCTTCAGCCGACCGCTCGTTTTGAACGCATGGGAGCCGCTCGTAAGCCACTCGGGGAAGCGGCGCACCTTCGTTGCTGCTGCTGCCATTGCTGTATCAAGCGCGCAAGTGGAACAATTTGACGATTTGTGTGAACGCCGATAGAAAAGCCTAGGTTTCCTGCGTCCAAAACATAGATGGTCCGAAAAGTCATTGCTAAAAGTGGCTAAAAGCTTTGGCGCCGCCTTGAGATGGCGATGATGATGGGTGGGACAAAACTTCCGCTGTTTCGGCAGTTTCGGTTTCGTATCCGATTATAATGTGCATGTAACTTTTCCGCCTATTTTTTCGGAAAAAAAGTGCGCGTTAAAATCGGGTAAGTACGGTATGCTCTAATAAGGTGCCTCAACCAGTCAAAAAGCAGAAGTGTTTATCGCTACAAGATAACGTGGCCATCACTATCCAAGTCAGTGGCCCGAGTGATGGAAGGGAGAATAGTGCCGACGAGTTTGGAACGGTGTGCAGCTCGCTCTCTACCGTGTTAAAAAGCTTTGATGCCCAAAACTTTATTACTTTGATTAACCGTCTGAGAAGTTTTTTATGACCTAAAACGACTTCAGACATCACAAATACGAAGACAGAAAAAAATCTGGTTTCTTAGGACGGACACTGGGAAACACTGGGCACTGGCTGCCCATATATCAGTTGAACAGGAGAGCTACCTTGATCACCATGATTTGTGGTTCAAGTGAAGACAATAACGTAAAGTTTGTATTGCTGTCATTTGCAATAACAACGGAATTGCACAATTTTGGTTACCTGTCACTAGCCCGTTGAGCCACCCGGGCTCGATGCTAGTTGACACGCGTAAACAATATTTTTTTTTAAGCATACGGAAGTACGTGCTGCCCTCTTTTCTTTAAATTTTGAAGTTCCAGGATCCTTTGTCTGTTGATAGATGGTGTTAAATGTAGAAAAAAAACCCAAGTTGCAAGAGAAAAAAAATATTTTTTGAGTTGTTGCTCACTAGGCATCAAAAGGGTAATGGCCCATGTGCGCATAACAAAACAGTGAAGGCTGCGGCTCTTCCAGACGTCAGTCAACAAAGCAGTGCGCACTTGGTTTTATGAAGAACATTGGAACAACAATGTGCCACTGTCAGGCAGAGTATGTCAACAGAAGACACTGGACTTTGTTTGCATGTTGAGGCATGCATGGTGCCGAGGACCAAGGAGAAAAACGTGCAGAGAAAGCAAACCTGTGGGATGTTTCGGATGCATCTGACATGGTTCGATTGTTCTTTTGTGCGCACTATGACGACTAGCAATGAACCATTCTGCTGCAACGTAAGGCTCGCAAGGTAACATAACTGAATTTCAGAATGAAATATTCAGTTTGCGAGCGATTTCCGTGTCATTTATGTTTCACTCTTGCGACAATAAAACTTGCAGAAGAAAATTTTTTGGCTTTCCTCGGCAGTTTCATTATTGAGGGTTCGACCGCACCTCCACCTCATACAAAAATGCAGACACACGGCCACCGACACCTCACAGACACCTCGTATAAATGCTATAGCATAGAAACACGGGTATAACTACACACTTGTTAAGCAAATCACGGTGGTTGGCCCTACCTCTGCGTGCAGCTGCTCGTTGGCATTGACGTAGTCGAACAGCTTCTGGTAGTTGTTGAACTGGTTGTCCCACTCGTTGGCCTTGTCGTACCGGAAGTCGTCCCCGAGTGGAACCAGCAGCACGTTGGTCCGGTAAAGCTGCGCCTTCTTGCGGTACTGGTCCAGCAGGAGCATTGCCCTGTGTGGGTCAAGGGGCCAAAGGTCACGTGTAAGGACAAAGCGAAGAGGCTTTCTCATTTCGAAGCACCTAAGCACCTCCTCAGACAGTACAGCCACCACTGGGCACACTATGTGCCCGTTGGTCACTGTTCAATCAAGTGTTTGTAAAGGTCCGGGTTAGCCAACCTGCTCGAATATTTGCTCCGCAACATCAAAACCCAAAAAGCCACAAGCATTGCGAGTTCCAAAAGACCCTGAATTTCTTGGTGAAAGTATACTTGTAGAAACACCCTTTTGATTTCCTGAAAATCAACTTTGAAAAACGAAGAACTATTTCATAAGGTTGCATAAGCAAAGCATGATTCAACAACTCTATGAATGCATCCAACGTTTGGCGTGTTAACACGTGCAACGTGAAAAAGATAAATGCTTATCGAGCAATGAAATTTCAAAATGTAGTTTTAAATATCTACGGCACAGCAAAGCCGCTCTGGTGCTGAAAGTGTGAAGCTCAGTAAGCACAGCATGATTAAAAGTCATTGTAAGTGCGACCCATGTTTGGAGTATTAACACGTGCATGTGAACAGGATAAATACATCACACGTAATCGAACTGCAAAATGTAGGTCTGACAGCACAACGAAGGCAGTTCTGGTGCTCAAAGCCAACGTGAGGTATAAAAAAACACGATGGAAGAGATGCCCAATACCCTTCTGCAACTGCAACCAGCCATGCACTGTCAACAATAATAGCACAAAGTCAGACATTGCTACGACAAAACAACTAAAAAATACAGAACTTTTTACACACACATTTTTCATTTCAGCTACACCATGAAACACAGTGAACCCTGCATTGCAGGGGACTGCAAATGAGACCACAAACCTAGGCATCACAGTTTTTATGTAAGAGGTTCAAATGGCCCTTTCGTCCTGTTCTTGATTGATTGATTGATTGTGGGGTTTAATGCACCGACACAACGCAGGCGATGAGGCGCGCCTTAGTGGAGGGCTCGGGATTAATTTTGACCACCTGGGGATTTTAACGTTTGCCGAAATCTCGCACACACGGGCGTTTCTGCTTCTCGCCTCGAACAGAAAAGCGGCCGCCACGGCCGGGAATCGAGCCTGCGTCCTCGTGCTCAGCAGTGCAATGCCTTAGCCACTGAGCCACCGCGGCGGGTTGCGTCCCATCCTCCCTAGCGATGCATTCCATGGTGCAAGGGTGTGCCTCAAGAATAAACACACAAGTGTACATCTCCGTTGCTATGGCAACAATATTTTTTAAACATAACAAAGGATTACTTTTTAAATATAAAAATTACAAAATCACCAGTTTAGGTGACATCAGTAGACATCACAAGTTCACAAAAAATACGTATTAGGGTAGCGCGTGCATTGGGGACGAGATTTTCTTTTTTGTTAGTACTAATCTTTTTTTATTTGAAAAACAACATGAAGGAGAAAATATATGTTTACTAACAGTTTTTAGAACAGTATTTCTTGGTTTTTTACTGAACTTTTTTTCTCAAGTAAAGCGCCACTGCTGTCGAGGCTACTCATTTGGCTGCTGAACGAGCTCCCGAACCTCAGTTAGCTGTTAACGTCATTCGCCTCAAATGTGATCCGGTACTCTCATGTAGCACTGGATTAATGACATTTAAAGTGAATAACATTTGCTCTAAATGTCATTCGGTCTGTCGTGTGACAGGGGTATAAGACGCGAAAACACGTTCAGCCGCTGGTGCACCAGCAGCTGAAGATTACTTGGACACAGTGAATGACCTAGAAAGATGTAGCTCTGAAAGCGGAGCCCTCACCGGCTGGCGACGTTGGCGTCGGTGATGGACACGGGCGGCACCTTCCAGGGGCAGGTGATCTTGTTGCCCGGCAGCCGCTTGAAGTCAAACTGGCAGCACACCTTGGGGTCCGGACCGCAGGTGTGGGGGACATCGTAGCTGTAGAAGGGCATCATGTGGCACAGGATGTCCGTGGTCCGGTTCTGGTCTGTTCCGGAGGAGGAGGAAGCGGTCACGGTCGCGTCCCTCTCTCTCCCTCTTTCTCTCTCATCTCTCCCCTCTCTCCCTCCCTCCCTCCCCCTCTCTCTCCATGCATCAGTTACGCAGCCTGTTTCGAGATGTCGAGGGCCAATAAGACACGCACTACAACTTCTGAGCCATGCGCAGCAGTTTTTACCCATGTCTTTCCAAACATTCCAAACTACCTCGGGCAACTCCAGATCAACATGGCACCACACTGGTTCCAAAGAAATTAAAGAAAAAGCACGTGAAAGAGTTAACTAACTGAATCATAAAACCCCTTGCACCAGCCAACTCAATGATAAGTGATGTCAAATTATCATCTCATTCAATTTCCGCCTCCCTCAATGGTCTGTTTTCCTACAACTGGCCCCAATGTCCCCCAAGATTGTTTCTCTACAATACCCGCCGCGGTGGCTCAGAGGCTAAGGCGTCGTGCTGCCGAGTCCAAGGACGCGCGTTCTATCACGGCCATGGTGGCTGCTCTCCACTTGGAGGCAAAAAGCAAAAACACCCATGCATCAAGATTTCAGCACCCACTGAAAGATTCCCAGGCGGTCAGAATTAATCCAGAGCCCTCCACCACGGCGTGCCTCATAGCCCAAGTGTAGCTTCAGCACATAAAACCCCCACAATTCGAAAACGCTCTCTAGGACTGCCCAGCCTGCAACTGAAAAACTCGTCTCTATATTCCACCACCGTCAGCTTGCAGCAGCTGTGAACGCAAGCTCGAGCCTTCCCCAAAAGGGCGAATGCAGCTGGGGTGCAGCAGACATGCAGACATGCAGAACCCACCCCAGGCCTGTCGCCAGATGAACTCGACGGCCTTCTGCTGGGCGAGGTACTTCTTGACCGAGTAGTGCACCCGCTGCACCACCATGTTGGCGAAGCCCATGCGCCGCAGAAGGTACGCCATGGTCGGGGACAGCCCGAACGGGTCGATGGCCCACCCGTTGTTTGGCCGCACCCCTGAAGAACACGCAGAATTAGAAGATCAGAGAGAGGAGCCACTGAGACAGAGTGCGGGCACTGCTGGGCGCTTTTTGACAAACTCGTTAAAAGGGCCCCGAAACAAAGAAACTGCAAAGCAACAGCGAAGTTGCTAGGCAACACGGTCAACGGCATCTATGCTAGGTAGGCGCTTTTTGACAACCTCGTTAAAAGGGCCCTGAAACAAAGCAACAGCGGATTTGGTGGGCTACACAGTCAACGGCATCTATTCTAAGTAGGCAGTTTTTATCAACCTCGTTAAAAGGGCTTTGAAACAAAGCAACAGCAAAGTCATTAGGCTACGCGGTGAACAGGGTCTATGCCAAGTAGAAAATTTTAACACACGGCACGGAAGTTCCAGTTTCAGTGCAAAGTTTGCAAACCCAGGCTGCTACAAAATGCTTCTTGGCAACCTCACTAAAAGGGCCCTGAAACAACAACAAAGAAACGGCACACTTGCTACGCTGTGCAGTCAACGGCATCTACGCCAAGATTTAACTTATAACATACAGCAAGCAAGTTTGTTTCAGCGCAAAGTTCGTAAATCGTTTTTTTTACTAATTTTGATTGCCTGCCATTTTTCTGCACTTTTACATGCCATACGCAACAAATTCTTGTTATTGGACAGCTTTTTCATACACTACTGTCAAGGAAAAGCACCTTTCTTTTACTGTCTACTTATGATCAGAATGTTCCGTTAAAACCTTCATAAGATCAGCACTGCATGTAGTAGCATGCCTACACAATATCGTATTCATATCATTCTGTAGCCAACCATAAATTCTCAACCTCCTTTTAGCATTCATCTTCAGTTATGTAGTACCCAAAAATACCACTGTGCGACATTGGCTTCAAAGCAACCAAATAAAATATGAAAGTTCAACCTTGCGTATTACCAGGCTATGGAAATGGGCTATCGCCTCTGAACAAGCACAAATGCCATCTTGTTTGCTGTCAATTTTATAGCGGCGCTCACAGAAAAAAATCCCCAGGTGATGAGGGCTATCGGACTTGCCAACAAATTTTTTTTTGGAACAGAATATACGATGCCGACGCTGCAACACCACTGTACGCCAATGCCGCACGTGACAAAACGCCTCAGCAGTGAGCAAGCACTTATCCGGAGTAATTAGTAGGAGGAGGATTTTGTAGCATGCAGGACAGATGTCGTGCCCGGGTCACTGCCACACCTCGGATATCAAGGTGCCCTAGCCACAAGTGTAGGTATGCACCATCAGGCCTGTCACCATCCAGTGGCACTACCTCCCATCCGCACTACATATACAATTTGGGAGAGCGAGATGAAACAGCGCATACACAGCCACCCTTTTTGATACATGGTAACAGCGTCCACGAGTTTGGTGGATCGACTGCATTCGCTAATGGTAACCGAGATGAGGAAGAAACGAGAGTGGTCAGGTTTGCGTTGTCCCCTCCCTCTCGCATTTCTCTCACCTGCCTCCCCTCCCAGCATTTCCTGAAAACAAAATTCGGTGTATGTGATTCCCACCAACGCATACAAATAAATCCATGCGACTCAATGACTCCGCCGCTGTTTATTTCGTAATGTTCGGCATACATATGTATACCACGCATAACATGCACTGATGCTTTAAATGCACGTCCATGCCCTGCCAGCCATTGAGTTTACATGTGCTCATAGAATGGGCACACCACCGCTAGCTCCACGTTGTACTTTTCCAACCAACACGTGAATTACCCCTTTTTCCTGTACTGACGCTATGAAATACCATTTCAGGGAAAGGTATTCTTGCAGCAGAGCGAACACGCTGGCTCGCACATCTTTCATGCAGGCAGGCACATGCCGCGCAGAGAAGACGCTCTGTCGGACAATGTGGTCAAGTAGTGTCGGTGCACAAATTCACCACAATTTTTCTCGCTGCTAAAACAAAAACTGTTCTGATTAAACTTTCTGAAATAAACTGCGATCATTTGTACTAGCGAATTCCTTCTATTTGATATTTTTACTATGAGCACAACAATGTGCAATTTTGAAGTGAGTAAGGGCCAGAAAGAAGATTTTTCCAAATTTGACAAATGTTTTCTTGTCCATTTCTCTTTTTTTTCAGTATCAATATATTTTTACCGATTGTCCACAATAATGAAATAAAGAACAATTGATTCATCGGCTGGGAGAATGTGCTTGTATTCGGTAAAAATGTTTGAAAATGCCCAACATCGTGTGTTTTCTGAATGGCGTAATGACAGCAAAAAAAAAGCAAAAATATTTTTAAAATGCGGCACAAAACAGCTCAGGGCCTCAACATGATGTACACAAAGAAATGGTGGTGATTGAAAAAGAAGCGATTTCTTTATGAATTTTTTGACAGACCTAACTTTGCTTTAAACCCTGGAGATAAAAGGGCAGCTAGAAAAAAAAAATTTTTTGGGGACAAAAACAGTGAGGGGCACTGTGGGCCACACGAGGATAGCCCACAATTTTTACTGAACAAATCCGCGATGGTCGACTTTACGGCCGGGACAATTGGCATGGAATGACCCACATGCACTATTACCATATAAGGCAGAATTTATAGTCAAGATTTTTTACCATAAAATTTGCTAAAAAGTCACCCCTCGACCTATATAGTAGCAGTCACTGGCCTAATTCTAGTTGTAATCTAGCAATCAGGCAGCCCATCGAGTCCATCCGAACCGCAAAGGCCCCATCGCCACCACCATCAATCGGACGCACTGCCATCTTTGTATTGTTGCTTCTCTCGCTGCCTGTGAATGTGTGCATGCTATTTTATTCTTGCTAAAAATGAGTTGAGGCACCTGGTATGCCAGTTCACAGCAGCATTTAAAAAAAAAGTTGGGGGTTTTCCAAAGCCAATGACATGTCTGCCTCGTGCCATGTCAGGGTCACCAAAAGAAGTGGATGCTACTAACGTTAGATGAAGGGGCAGCTCTTGGTATGCAACGCTCGGAAAACTTCGTTTCACGGGTGCTGCTCTGTGCACCAGTGCTGCTGTACAAAGTGGCGACTTTTGTGCGCACTTCACGGTGACATGGTCTCGTGAGTGGTTAAAAGTGATGCATAAGCAGTCCCCTGGACTGCACCGAGGACGACTTGCTGTGTGGGCTACAGCCAGCGAAAAGCAGTCGCCCGACCACATTTCAGGCAACCCTAATGGATAATCTGAGACGAAACAAGTTACAGCCTTAATAAAACGACGTTGTGTACCAAATTATTTTTTTTGCATTTTTCGGCTACAAGGTAAGCGGGTCGACCTATATTCCGGCACGACCTACATTCCACATTATACGGTACTTCTAGGCTATCACACCCAATATGCATATTTGCAGTGCAGTAAAGCCACACACCACCACCACCACATTAACCCAGCTGCAGCCATAAAAGTGTGACACAAGAGCCAAAACGTGACGACTCAAGCCAAGCGAAGTCCAACCTCTTTCTACGGCTAGGTTCCGACCAAACCGGCACACATAGACACTGCCACATAGAATAAGAATTTTAGCCCTCAGAACTGCTGTAAAATGCTCTGCAGGTCTCAATAAATGTAGGCCTATTAGAAAAAAATCATACTGAAATTGGCCGCTAAGACGGCTCCACCATTAGGCCGAGTTTCATTCATCATGATCAGTTAGTTTGCAGTGAAGTTGTGAACGTTAGAATTTCCATCTGCTGTCAATAAATACATGGCAGTCTTCGAGGGAGCACGGTTACAGAAAACGGCTGCAACTCTTGGTTCGTAGAAACTATCCTGAAACCTGATGATTGGCCGCTAAGATGACCATCATTATGCGGAGTTTCATCTACCTTTTACAATTGCCTAGTTCATAATGAAGTTGTAAACACTGCGGGATTCCCGTCTGCCATTTGAAAAAATTGTTTTTTTTTCCTCGGTTGTTCCCCCCCCCCCCTTCCCCTTCCACTCACCCAGGTTTCGTTCCACCCACTGATGTCCCTCGACGAGCTGCTCGAGCATGGCAAACACGTGCGTGTTCGCCTCGTCGTTCATCACCCAGCCTCCAGTGACAATTTCCAGCTGGCCAGAATGCACGTAGCTGCAAGGGCACACCACGCCGCTTTTAGAATTCCGAAATACGCACAAGCATCACTGCATTATAAAGATCCGCTTCAACAGGCTACTGCTGATAAGCCAAGAGTATCTAATCACTACCTTGCTGCCAGAGTGAGCGTTCCAGAAAAGCAAGTGCTCTGCGTGATCCTTGGTGATTTCAAGTGTTCGATATACCATAAATTTTCCCCACACACAGACGATTATCCACATTTCTTTATCCCTCTCAAGTCAACAACCCACCTCCACTATGAAGGACCTTGTTATGTCCCAACCACAACATTCAGATTCAATGTAAAACTAATTAACGTCTGATTTGGGGCCAGTTGGTTCATTCTGAACATACAAACACTGCAGAAAACACAAGGAGACTAGGAGCGAAGGAAAGCACAGACGCTGTTTGTATGTTCAGAATGTGAACCGATTCCATTTTGCTGATTGATACAAATTCACTTGCTCTACATCAGTTTTTGCTGATGTATAAGAATTTATCTTTATCGTATCGTATCTATCGTGCGGTATTTGTACCGCATCGTATTTACATTGATGGTATAAGAATTACTGGTGTGCTATTGTGATAGCTGACAGGATGAAACAGAAAATTCGTAACAAGGTTTTCAGAAGCATGCAGATCGAGAAGGCACTCACTCCTGCTAGCTCAATACTGCAGTTTTCTAGTCTCTCGTAAGTTCTACAACAGAACCAATCGGGTCCTAAAGCCAGCAACAGAAAAACATCCTTTGCCTGGTTCAAGAGAGTAATGTCAGCAGATACGTTTGCAAGTTCCACCAGCACCACTGTGCCAAAGTATTCATTTTAATACGGAAAGAATAACTCTTGTCAGGACAGGTAGAAGTTTCCACCTTCCAAAAGTCTAAGTACAAGGTAAATTAACAGAAAGGATAGCATGAATATAGCTTGACAGCTTATTAACCAGATGCAGAAGATTAAAGGGGCCATGAAGACAAAATACAAGTTTGGTAGTGCTGTTTTTTCCCGATAACAATGATAACAATTTTATCACAAACTTCAAACAAAAAATGGAGATAGCATAAGAAAAGTCGATTACGCAGTGGCAACACCCCAGCCCATTTGCCAACGTCTCTACGACGTCACGGAATCCTGTTTGTACGATTAGCGGCCATCGACATACGCCGCCGCAAAGAAAAAAGACTGGACAATTGTAGTGGTGCCTCTAGTTCCGTTTGATCACATCACTTCAACTTTAACATGTAGCTAACAGAAGACGTTTTTCATGGCTGGAAGAGAGCTGAGGCTATTTCTTTCAAATTGAACAAGGTTGTATTTTGCCTTTACGGCCCCGTTAAATTATCCCAGCAATAGGCCCCCACCTTCGCACTTTGGCCTTGACTTCCTCGGACTGCTGGTCAAACCAGAAAGAGAGGTATGAAGTCTCTGCCCAGATAAAACGCCGCCGTGGGTCTACACCCAGCTTCACAGCCATGTTGTCCAGAATGTGCCGCGTCTGGTCTTGGTAGTACTTGTCAAATGTCTTGATCCAGCCTGTAATGGCGTCAGTCGCAAAGCCATTACGAGCAACAATAAACGGGCAGCAAGTGGCACGTGCTACAAAACCATCATGCGACCAGACGCATAAACCAAAAGCCACAGAGTGAGAAAAAGACAGGAGGGGTAACAGCCCTTCCTAGCGCGGCCGGGTAATTCTACAAGCATTTGGCCAAGGTTAAGCTAGCAGCATCTGTTGTGGGAGAAGAAACTGAGCGGCCGCCACGATCACCATTTCACTACAAGGTACCCGGAATGAATTGTGGCCGCTATCCTCTCCTCCATCAAGTGCTGCTACCCTCTCCTTTGCGAATGCAGCTACGAAGCTTTGTGGCCTGCGTTCGTTGTTTATTTCCAGAACACCGTCACTCCCCCATGGGGATTATTACAGATTATTATTACTGTGACATTACGTGGTTGCTCGCCAACGCCTGCCCAATGCCTGCCACAATGAGCTGCTTCGCCCCCTATATATATTCTAGCTCCGTGCCCAAAGCATGCCACAAAGTCATTACGACATAAAGGTAAAAGTAGTCAAAGTATAGCCAGTGCAAAGTAAACAACTAAGATCCCTTCCACCCACAGACTCATGTACAGTCTTCCTCAAAATTTTCTAGACCATGCCAAGAACGCACAGGCCGCAAAAAATACAGGCTTGTACAGGCATACAAGCTTAATTTAACGAAAAAGGCTGAAACTCTTTATGCCGGGAGGCAAGAGAAAACACTTTTCTTTCTTACTGTAATTGCATAATTTCATTACATTTAAGGGTAAAGCTTGTTTGCATTCTTTGTGGTCCAGAAGGCTTAGGATTGGCCTAGAAAATTATGTTAAGGGGGGACACTGGTCTTGAGGACCGAAAACTTGCCAAAAAATCAACTTTCTGTATTACTTTTATTTGCAGTCTACAGGTCCCAAAGAATGTACCTGCAAAATATCATAGCTGTATCATAAGTATTCACAAAGCTGTCGCCCATTGAAGTCGCCTAATAGACCATTTTTGCTTATGTTTGCAAACTTCGTGCCCTGTTTTCTCAGAACCAATTTTTCTCCCACATGGTCAGCTGTCGGGTACAATATCTTGGGATGTACTGGTTCGATTTACATCATTTTTGCTGCATTTGAAAGCTTATGAACTGAACAGTGCAATAAAAACCCCAAAAGTACAGAATTTCTTTTTGCTGGCACAAGATTTTATGCAGTTAGTTTTACAAAAACATTGTAAATTGATGACCTGACATTTATGAATTTTACAGCGTTTGCAGAAACCATGCTAAAATTACTGCAGTGGTATAGTTGCACTCCCTGGTCCTTTTAGAGCACAAAGGGATAAAAGCTATTTGAGTATTTCATAGGTACATAATGAAAAAATTGCCCGAAACGGAGTAACATAACGTTGCACAACTCTAAACTTACACCCGATAGACGAAAACTGACTGCATATTTGTGCTCAGGATGTTGAAATACACTCAATGTGTAAATCTCAAGCACATAGGTTAAAAAATAACAAAAATGTCCTCAAGACCAGTGTCCCCCCTTAAAGGGTGTGCTTTCACAGAGTTAGGCAAACCGAACAGAATCTAAGCATAGTTTTCAAACGTGGAGTTTGATAAATGTTTCCAGGTATCAGCATATATCACTGAGCTTCTCAGAAACACACTTCATGACCTGTAGGCAAGATGTTTAACTTTATTGCTTCTATTTGAAAGCAAGAAGAAAAAAAATGTGGCCATGTTCAAAACAGCAACAGCACAGTGGAGCGATATTACACCCCGAGGTAGGAACAGGTCCAGCACTTCCAGTGTGATGCAGGACGATTTTTGATTGATTGATTGATTGATTGATTGATTTGGGGGTTTAACGCGCCAACGCAACGCAGGCGATGAGGCGTGCCGTAGTGGAGGGCTCCGGATTAATTTTGACCACCTGGGGATCTTTGACGTGCGCCGAAATCTCGTACACACGGGTGTTTTTGCTTTTCGCACAGGACGATTTTTAAGTGTGTTGATATGCTGTGTCCCGCTCCTAAACAAACCTAAAGTATAACAAACCCCCCTCGTTTACAGAATTAATGCACAGAATTGACCTAGGAGAACATTTTCAAGTAAAAAAAGAGAAATCACTGGTCTTGGCAAAAAGTTTTTAGCACTGCCGGGGCTCAAACCCAGATCTGTTCACTCCAAAACCCGCGATTCTACCCCTAGGGCTGAATGAATACACAAGTGGAACGGAGAAGTTCTTTTAGGAGTTGCTTCGAAGAGCAAAAGAACTGTTCCCAAGTGAACCAGCAGATTGCACTGGGTGCATAAAGGATGTGCCGGGCTTGTACCTATCTGAGAATGGAATGTCCCTCAATGGAACCATAACCCGCTTCTTACAACAAGTCACCGCACTTCGAGCAAACTTGCCGTAGAACAACTAATATTAGACTACACCAGAGTGCACACGGTTTGCTTCATACGACGGCTGTCATGGCAGTGGCGATGGCTGTTTGAGAGAAACCACCGACAATGCTTCTTTTCTGATTTTTAACGCTGCTTTGCCTCGTTTCCCAGCCTTCACGCTGCCCTCCTCCTCCTACGCCTAATTAGGCCACCATGTAGTATTTGAGTGAAAGCTCATTACTCTCAGCATGAATCCTGAAAACGAATTGTTCCTTATAGCATTAAGGGGGCAGACCGGTCTTAAAGCTATTTTTTTATTTAGTAACCAATTTTAATGAAACTGCACAGCATTGTGGAGTTTTTTGTGCTGATTTCAAATATGCAATTGAAATTTTTGCAAGTTGATTTTTTTTTGATAATTAATGATTAAGTGTCATTATTTTAGGTCACAATTACGAAATGGCCACTCCATACAGAATGGTGGTTACTCCGTGGCTAGGCAGACAAATGACTAAACAATACAACGTTACAAGAACTTTTTTGATTTAGCTATTTTTGGTCGTTTTACAACACAGTGAACTTCACTCCTCCCGGGCTCTGCCAGAAATGGCTCATAGGTGGTGTCAATTGAACAACAATAATTTTCCAAAGCCTTCACTTGAAAATTTGTTTCCAACATTGTATTAGGTATCCACACATTTAGGTATCAGAAGCCAACAAGAATTACAGTTGTACCTGCAGTGGGTGCCAAGATATCCGTCGGCAAAACGCTAGCTTCGCGTTGCAACAAAAGTGCCGTTTTACCATCGAATTCTATGCAGAATGAGCTTTAGAGCGCACTATAAAATGCTATTGCTATTTAAAATAAAATACAGTGCCTTTGATGAAAAAAACTTGCATACTGATAGAAAAAAAGGGCAGTGGATTCCAAAAATGCCATTTTTCAGAAAACAGTTTTTTGACCACTTTTCGGGCCCAAAGAGCGATCTGCCCCCTTAATCTGACCTTCAAGCTCACCCAAGGTCAAACCTCTGCAGCCAGCACAGTTTTCCTTCATTCCTGAACACGGCAGTCAATGCAACAAACACTCGCATTGCGCAGCGCAACACACAACGAATGCCAGTGGGGCCCAAACGCCCGCTTCTTCTCCCTACCTGGATCATTGTGTGAATGGGGTACGACAAAGACCCTGAGTTTCTTGTTCTTGGTCCACATGGACTCCTGGTACTCCAGCTTCCAGCCCTGCTTCCACACCCCCCCGTCTGGGTTGTCGAATTCTAGCTTCTCATATACATCATACATCTGCAACAAAGGGAGAAGGAAAGCGCGCTTCCATTACAACAAATCCACTCCCTCGCGCACTGACAAATCACAGCTTAGGGAACTTGAGACCTGCATACTGCCCGTATCAAAAAGCAATTTTCCCGGTAAAAATTTCATGCCATTTTTGGGTGGCTAGCAATGAGTCAACAAGCACTGGACCACTGCGTGGGTCTATACTTGCACTAGTTTAAATGGTTGTCCACTATTAACACATTCACTGCGTTGTGGGTCACTGGTGGGTAGTGGACTGTGCTCCACCTACGCGGCAGCAAAGTTGCGAAGCATGCATCTGCTTGCGGATGCGATAACTTCATCACACTTGAATGCAGTGATACCATTCTTGCTGCACAAGGTTATAAATGGCAAGAAGAGTACTTTTCTGGTGTTAAATGCCATGACCCACCAGTGAGCCACAATGCACTCAATGAGAATGTTCTCATGCTGCGTGCGGTGCGACTCTCCAATGACCCATGCTCAAGAACGCCATCTGAGGTTTGAAAATGTAACCAATGTATGTTTATATGTTTATCGCATTGGACGTGGGGTGGCGCTATTGTTTTCAAAGAGCAGAGTGGTGGCTTATTTCTCTGTTGTGTTGCTCGCCGACACTTTGCCGCAGTTTTTGAAATACGTTTCATTCGCATTTCTCACTGCTCGCGAACATTTCAGCATTTTTCAAATAAACGCGCCAAACGCCAACAAGAAAGAGTGCAGCGCCATCTCTTTTGGAGAAAATGAAACAGGCATCGCCGCGTGACCCACCGGGGGGTCACACCGCACCTGCGAGATATGACGAATGGCCCACTGGTGGGTCAGTTCGCACATAAAACGAGACCTCGGGTTAATCCATTCGCGTTAACAACCATTCACACGATGGATGCAACTAGTACTATAGTAAGAAGATCAGCACGCCAGCAAAAACAACATCAATATTGAGCAGATATTGTACAGGTGCCATCATAAGTTAATTGGAACAAGGATTTGTGAATATCACAAAATATTTGCCTTACTGGCTTTATAACAGCCATTACTGGTTTATAGGAAGCTTCTTCTACTAAAGCGGACTCCTTTAAACGCATACCAATGTAGCCAGGAAGTTCTCGGAAGAAGAAATTTCTGTAAATTTACGATACCGTGTTCCAATTACTTTTGACGGCACCTGTACATCACTATTGAGCAGTTGAACTATACTGAAACACTTCTTTTTCGTAATTGTCGCTAGACTATGTTAAATTTACATTAAATTACATTAAAGTTTACATTAATTTATGTAATTTACATTACATTATGTTAGATTACGTTAAATTTACGTTAGAACGGCTCGGCTTGAGTGAACGTGGCACAGCAAAGTAGTAGTCTAATATTTTCTTGCCTTTGTTAACTTCCCAAAAAAAAGTGCTGCCACCACGGCTTCTCAGTGCAACTGAACACCAGTCTCCTTTGCATGTGCTTGCACTGCTTATGCTGCTGTCTCGCAAGCTCTCGTGATAAACACAGCGTCACAAGGAAACGCCAAAGACTTAATCGCAGAGCAATTTAGTGCCCACACATGCTACATGCTTCACAATCATGCAGTACTACCACAACAGGAGTGTGACTAGAGCATTACTGTGAACACTCAGTGCTTGCACTGCACAGTACACCGCCTACCACTGCTCAGAAAGCTTTGCGAAAGTTACGGAGACAATCGCAAGCTGTCTTTGCACAGCATTGTCCGTAATTCCGCCATTCCCCTTGCACCACACTAAGCCACTCAGCTACTCCGTACAAGCTAGGCAGGTGGGAGTGCATCTTACCTCCTCAAGACAGAATATGGCCAATAAGTGACACCTATACTATAGTGTGCCTATACTCGAGTGCAAGTTAAGGAACGCGATAGCCCATGTAGGGTATCACTTGTGTTCCCAATTTTGAGGTCCCAGATGTGAGCGTGTGCACGTGCGTTTTGAAAGGAGATTGCGCTTAATGCGCGACATCGTCTGGTTTTTCCCGCCTAGTTTGTCATCGCTGCACCAATAGATCAACAGATAAAGTCGAAAAAATCACAGAAATGACTCGTGCCACACGTACTGAAAATAAATGTTTTTTTCAAACTACAACGAAATATTCCCACATAAGATGAACCTCAAACTACCACTGCTGTTAACAGAGGATATTTTACGTCAGATGTATTTGTTAAGTGTGCGCTGCTTGAAGCCATTGTTACCTCTGTAAAAAAAAAATCCTGTAGCATTTCTTTTGCGATGTTCTTACTCTAGTAAATTTCTTGAACTTTGGGGCTGCCGTGCTTTCACGTTTTTTTTAACAATATTTCAGTTCAATTGTATTTCTGTAAACATTGCTCCCTAACCCACCCTTATGTACTGACTTCGGGCCTTTAAGGGTATAATAAATATAAATGAAATGAAAATACTCGAACTAATGCATTCCTTGTGCTGTGTGGATGAACTGACGGCTGCATTGATGAGGTGAAGAGGCAACTTCCGTTGTCTTTTTAAACTTGTACCAGAGTACAGAAGCACATGAATGTGCTCTTTCACCACGCCCCTCCAAAAAGGGGAATTAAATTGAAATTACTGAGGCTAATGATGACTGTTTGATCATGGGGTCTGGCGTGCTGAAGGAACATTTGGGCTATGAGGCAGTCCGTAGTAGAGGGCTCCGGATTAATTTCCACCACCTGGGGATGTTTAATGTGCGCCAAAACGTCGGCACACAGGCTTTTTCGCTTCCCGCCACTTCCTGGAAAGCAACCACCACAGCCAGGATTGGACCCGCGTCCTTGGGCTCTGTAGTAGCCACTGTGGCCCCACAGTAGCTTACTGCAGCCAAGCTCACTCACATTGTAGTCGGTGCTGGCAGGCGGGGCGGCGCAGAAGGCGCAGTCGGCCGGCGAGAGGGCCACGTAGGTGCGCGAGACGTTCTGTAGGGCGCCTGCGGGCACCCGGGCCACGCCTTTCCAGCCAGGGGCTGCGCTGAGGAAGTCCCGCACCGTGTCCCGGATCTGGGTCAGCATCAGGTGGTTGCTGCGCAGCTCTCTCTCCAGCCGCTGGAGCCGCTGCTCCAGCTGGGCCACATCCACCTGTATGGTGCATTCAAGGAACCGCAAGAAAATGTTTTCTTACATTAACACGGCCAATGATGGAACAAAAAAATTAAAGCCGTTCCACTCAATGAGAAAGCTGTCGGAAGTGCAGAGCAGTGAATCGCCATAATGGGCTGTGGCTCCGTTATCCACTCACTGCAACCACCCAATGCAATTCAAATTTCCCACCTTTGCAGCGCTCGCGCGCCTTCCGCCTGAAAGTGCGCCAGTGGCAGTTGTTCTTTTTGTGCTTGCTTTTCCTCCCACACGTGCCGGTGTTGTACTGCCACTTTTTTTTCGCTCACTATCGTAAAAACTAGCCCAACGACCGTTCCTAACTAAATGAACGCAGGCGCTGCCAGTTAATTACATATATTTTGTTTCAAATGTACCAACGGTTTTCTGTGCGCTGAACAACAGGGAGATGTATGACAAACGGCAGCAGTTCACGAGTTTCGAACGCTTATGACTATATAAACCGCTTGGCTTTCGAAGCCTCTGGGTTACGCTGCAACGACGGAACGCCAAGTGGCTCTACTTGGGTCCACTGAGCAAGCCACGACAACAAGGCGAGCACTTAAAAGAGCACTTTGCACTTAAAAAATTGGCTTGCACTGCAAAATTTAATGCGACTCAGACAACACAACAGACCTCGCATCTGTAGCAACAGAGAAAAACATCAACATACAGGCACCCGCACAGACGAGTTGCAATCATGAAGCGGGTAGTAGCACTTAATGGCACCCTACTAGTATTGGCAGGAAGGGAGTGTCATTGATTAACGACGCCGTAAGACAAAATACAAATTTGTTCAATTTGAAAGAGCTAGCTTGTAAGACCAGAGTCCAGAGCCTGTCGGGTACACCAGTGAACATCAGGTGTTTATAGGCAAATAGCCAAAGAAAAAAGAAAAGGATTGCGCGTGCAGCGAGCCTAATTTAGTAGGCAGATTCCTGGCCAATGTTCCACATTTGTACGCACCCTCGTCTGACAGGCAGCTAACGAACTGCTACTTTTTCTAACAACCTCCCACCTGTGAAAAGAGGAGTTAATGCAAAGCTTCCAAGAGGAAAGATGTTAGACTACCATTCTAAAACGAGATCCGGCCAACTTCTTCAGAAGGCAAAGATGAATTTGTGGTTGTAGGAAAAGTCTTTCCAAGAATCAGCAGGCAGCTTGTTAGGCGCTGAATTGGCAGCAGATTTCTTTTTCTCTTCAATCTTCCGGAGATTTCACATTGTGCTGAACCGAGTCTCGGGTACAAGGAGGTCGATTCAGGAACAAACGAAATAGTCCCATCACATTGGGTTCTCCCGTAAAGTACTCATTGTTGCTGAAATCCTTATCATCATCCTTATCAAAGATTTCGCTAATTCCTCTGAATTATCCAAACTTTCTTCGCCATGGCTTCCCCGCAGCTCCCCACTTTCCCAACATCGCCGTTTCGGCTTGCCACATCTTCTGTGTATTCGTCGACAAACTGTGGGGGCGTTTGCTTCAATTGTTGTGGGTTGTGTTCCCCGAAATGCACACCTTCTGGCGTCTCTTGAGAGGCAGATGAACTGCGCTGGTCTAGTCGACCGTAGTGATATAGACTCTTTCGCTTCCATGCTGCCTTTGCTTTTCATCTCTTGTGAATCATCACTTCCTGGGATTTTTGCATTGTTGTTGTGCTCCTCGAATGTAATGAAAAGTTGAGCGATGGACTTTTTTGTCACGGGTATTCCAGGGCAACTCTGCAATGGCACTGTCGTGTGTTCTTTGACTTCTTCAAAAATTTCATCATTGACTGAGAAACATTTGTGCCCCAGTAGCCGGTCAGAAGAAGATGAACTTAGATTGCTCGCTTCACCAAAGTTCTTGCAGAATGCAAATTTCACCGTCGGCAGTTAACCTGTGGCACAGTCTTTGTATTCGATGGGTGGCCTCCTGTGCTCTTGATTTGATTGTTGGGTTGGGATTGTTGAGCGCAGGCAATGAGGCGCGCCGTAGTGGAGGGCTCTGGATAAGGTAGCCTTAAGGTATTCAAACTTGTCGACAGTTGACAACTGCGAGTTTTGGTGTATGGTTGCTTCATACTGGTCCTGAAAGTAGCGTCAGCCTTGAATTGCTCGTCGAATTTCCCCATTTCCAGTCGAGGAAGCTTTACAGTGCCGCTTGAATCACCACGAGGTGCGCTCAGTGGCCCTCCATTCACCATTGGGACGTTTGCCACTTGTGGGCGCTGATTTTCTTGTATTCTATGTGAGAGCTTCGATTTGACCGCACACATTGAAATGTAACATGCTTCCGAAGTTCCCCACTTTACCTGTAAGTTCTCATCATCGATGAGTTCTTTAATTTGCTCGTTGATATCGCAAAGTGCTGCTTCCTTCATTACCAGAACACAACAAGGCTCTTTAACACGATGCTGGATTCCAAAAAGGCGGCGTTGCTGTTGCTGAACATCCTGGTTATGCTGGCTCAGAGGGTGGCCCACTTGCACTTGTGTCGATCCATTCTAGGGAGGGCTTGGTTGCGGGATCGACCCAGCATAACCAGGAACAGCGAGGCGCGCCACTGCATACAGGTGAGGATGGCATGAAGCTTGTGGGCAGCTACAAGTATCGGGCCTGGACTAAAGACGGTGTAGAAGCACCAGTTGTTGCCTCAGTCATAGAGGCTGCTTCTTTGGTGGTCTTCATTAGATAATTCATCACGTTATGCCCGCGATGAGGAGGATTTTGTGTGCAGCGAGCCTAATATAGCAGACAGATCCACAACCAATCTTCCCCGTTGGTATGCATGGAAGATTGCATACCTAATGGACTACAGTAGCCGACCGATTTTTCGGACCTGGAGGAGAACGAAAAATAGTCCAAATAAAAGAGCAGTCCGAAATATCCGCGAGTCATTACTCCTATAGGACAACCGGCGGTTCCTCGTGAAGGTCCGAAATATCCAGCAAGCCCAAGTTTTCGGAGCCTGAAAAAATGTCCAACTTTTCTAACAGCTCCATTCCAGTCACAAAAGATGTTTTTTACCTCCCCCCCCCACACACAAAAAAAAAAATGGAAGAAATAGTTACCTAGTTTCAAATTCCTTGCTACAGTGACTCAATATGGGCTGGAGTGACACAGTATAGAAATCAGCGCTAAAAGCACAGCTACCTGTGTGTTAACTGCACATTGGTATTCAAGAGACATTGGTATTCAAGAGATGTGATCAAATAGACCTTAAAGCCCAGACATGTTTCTTGACACTGACTGGTTGATGGCCTCCAAACGTCCAAACAAGGTTGTAAGACGTCAGCGAGACCTCACCAGAAAGTGGCTGGGAAATTGCCACTGCCTCACCTGTTTGCTTTCCATCTAGCTTGGAAGCTTTCCATCTAGTTTGCTTTCCATTGGAAGTTTGTGATAGAACTGGATAACGTTATTACGGTGATAAAATAGCCTTTTTAGTAAACCAAACTTGTGTATTTTGTCTTCATGACCCCTTTAGAAGTGAACTGATGTAAAAGTTCATGAACTGATGCTCAAATTAAAGGAACAGACTGGTCTTTGAGCTATTTCTATGTGATAACCAATTTTAGTGGAACTGCACAGTAGTAAAGAATTTTCTGTGCTGATTACAAATCTGCAGTTAGATATTTTGCAAGTTCATTATTTTTTGAGAAAGTTAATGATTAACTGCCATTATTTTGGGTTACAATTATAAAATAACCAGTCCATACAGAATGGCGACTACCACATGGCTAGGCAGACAAATGACTAAAGAATACAATGTTGGAAGACCTTATTTTGATTTAGCCATTTTTGGTCATTTTACAACACATCGAACTTCACTCCTCCTGGGCTCTGCAAGAAATGGCTCACAGGGGCCAATTGAACACAATAATAATTTTCCAAAGCCTCCATTTGAAAAATTTGTTCGCAACATTGTATTCTCCACACATTCAGGTATCAGAAGCAAAAAATAATTACAGTTGTACCTGCACTGGATGCCGAGATATCCGAGGGTGAAATGCTAGCTTCACATTGCAAGAAAAGTGCCGTTTCACCATCAAACTCTGCACGAACTGAGCTGTGGAGTGCACTTTAAAATGCCATTTAAAATAAAACATGGTGTCTTTTGATGAGTAAATTTGCAGACTGATAGAAAAACGACCGTGGATGCTGAAAAGGCCATTTTTCAGAAAACGATTTTTTTGACCGTTTTTCGGACACGAATACCCATCTGCCCCTTTACAACAAGGAAACGTGGACTTTGGTTGGATATGTGCTGCGGAGGATGCAGGGTGGCAGGATGACAGGTAGGGAAAAGACAGCATCACCGCCATGTTCCCAATCACACAGGGCAAGTTTGCAACAGCTTATTCCAAAATACAAGGCAACAAATAGTTAGTATAGCAAGCCCCCACACCCTTCTCTAGCTCCTCACAATTTTTCTTTATTTTCATTGCGAAAAAAAAAAAAACACATGAAAACATTTCAAATGTACGGAGAAGGTCACAGAGAAACATGACATGGGTGCCAAAAGCTCTCGTTTTGCAATAGCCTCACAACTGATTTGAGGAACAGAAAAAATATCGGGACAAGTCAGAGTACTTCACATCTGAGAGGGACAGTAGGGTGCTTTTACAGTAATCAGAATTTGAAAATATCCCTGGGAAAGGTAACTCATCTCGAATTAAACAATTTAGTCTCTCTTCGTACAATCGGATCTCCAGAACTGACCCGACACTTGCGACAGCAAGGTGACAAACAAGAATACAAACTCCCTTCATTGTTCTCTCCTGTCAGTGTGACGAACAGTTCACGTCAAGGGAATTGCGGATGCCTTCCCTACTTGAACTGTCTTGTCAGGAACGCATTGTCGGAAAAGGTCGACACTGCCAAAGTGCTGATGCCTTTTGAATGGTTGTTAAACACAAAAGTACATAAGGGTCAGCTGTGGACAATGCTGCCGTCCAAATCTGTCATTGTTGCAGCCCCTTGTGAACAAACTTGTAAAGCGTGAATAGACATGTAAAGCACAAGAAGAGGGGAACCACAAAATGTGTTTTTCTTTTTTTAGAGGTGGGAGTCCCAATGCTAGCTCGCTTCATGTACTACTTCGCTCCCTCAGCATCGGTTGGTCAAGCCAAGCCGTAGAGGAAGGGCTAGTTAAACTAGCATGCTTTGTTGTGCTTTTCACCAACCTCTCGGTCAGACGTGTGGTGGCAGACACGAAAGAATAAAGAGTGGGCGTGAAAGACTCCTTTTGGGAAACCAGCCACATCCGCATTCTCAGGGAGACTCAAAAAGAGAGGGTAAGCGTTTCTGAACGGCGGCTTTTGGTTCAAATTCAGCAGCGTGTCACTTGGAGACAAACCGTGACCGAACATCCAAAAAAATATGAACGTGGTAATGTGCAAGTTTCAAGCCAACGGATAAGATGGAAGTAGCTCGCATGGAACGAGTTGGGGATGAAAATTCATATCTCATTTTAGACAGCCAATCGTGTTGCGAGTGCAAGGATCAAATCATGACTGATTTGCCTGTCCAAAACCATAGCAGAAGACTGCACTGTTATGAGTACATGCCAGAGACCACGCAGCAATCTAGCCATTAGAGCCGTTCATGGCCAGACGAGAGAAATTAAGAGCAAAAACAATCTTGGTGTCCCTCCATACAGTAATAATGCAGGCTCAATCTTTTTGCGTGCGTCTGTATATATGGCAACGTTACATGGCAAAAATACCTCAATACTGCACAACTTGGATTAGTAATGTTGTGCATCACCGCAATGTTCCCTCTCACGCAGCACTGAGAAAAGGACAATAAACGGTTCACAAGCCCGCCCCACTTTCCAGACCTTGCCTCAGGGGATTTTTTTTTTCTTTCCGATTTTAAATTCTAAATAGGGATTTAAAAAGGAAGGCATTTCCATATGTTGTGTAAGAGATAAACTTGGAGAAAAGGCACACGCACTGAAAAAGCTGTAACTTCGCAAGAGAGTACACGGCATCTCGAAGAGAAAGTACGTGTACGTGTGGCACGGGTATCGGATGTGTAGGCTTTTAATATGTTTCTGGGAAACGCAGAAATTTAGAAATAAACAGTACGGGCACCTGTTGCACCAGCAGATCGCCACAGCTGACCCAACACTACGGCAGCCCATTCATTTTTCCTCTCCTGTCACTCTCACGAACCGCTCATGCCACGGAAATGACTGAGGACGCCTTATTTGACTGCCTTGTCAAAAATCCAGCTGCAGCAACCGGCTGCTGCATAACAGGTGCTCAAAAATCACTCGAGCCCCACACTTGCTACGCATGCGCAGTATAGGGCGGCGTTAGAAACCACGACCGTCATTCGCATCACTCAAAACACGACTTCACCACTTCTGTGTAGCTAACGAAAGAGAGGTTCAGCAAGCGACATATGCTAGAAACGCGCGCACCTTCGAAAAGGTGCACACAGATTGTTTTATCGATTCGTCGAAAGAAAAGAAGAACCGGAAGAACTGTGCTATTCTACGGGCTCTAGCTTGGCTAGCGCGCTCATCTTCATTTTTTGGTTTTTTCCCCTCTCTGTATTTGCTTGGTTCCGGTTACCGACCGTGCCGTTACAATCGTATCACCGAACCAGCGCATCGGAAACAGCGTAACCCGACAGTCCAGTTCTACGGCATCCAACAGGAGAGCGTAAACGGGAAACGCAAACCTGCTGGGAAGACCGGGATCAAAGGTGAACGATTATTACGGAGCCTACTATCTAGGCCAGTAGGTCCGACGCCGCGATAACTGCACTTGATCATAATAACTTAACGAGACACCCACCTTTCCAGGGGGCCATCCCGACGTGGTGGTGGAGGAGGGCAGAAGCCTGCTGAAGTAGACGTAGACAGCTGCGAAGCACAGGAGGACGCAGGCCGCATTGATACAGGCCGCCGATCTCCGAACTTGTAGCATGGTGGTGCCGAAGCGCAGCCGTATCATAGCGCCGGTGTCATGCTGCCGCTGGGTGGTTCAGGAACAAATCAGGGCACGGCTTGCGCTGACAGAAGGCGCCGGGTTTAAACAAACAGGTGCTAAGAGCAACCATAGCAGCGCCGTAGCTCAACAAGCAGCGGGGCGAAACACGCCGACCCCGCCGAGTGAGCAGCTGTAATAGGACCGTTAGAGCACGTTCATTACGGCGCGGAAATAACGCCGGCAGCGCAAACAACACACCGACATGTCTTTTCACTGAGCGCCGCGGTGTCTTTTTTTCACGCGCCAAATGGGCCACCACACATAACCACCTAGCACGGATCCCACATACAGACACGGACGCACACGCACATCGCCGCGAGAAAAAAGTAAAAAAGAAAAAGGAGGTATTCGAGGTGGAAAGGAGTTGAAATCGTAGCTACCCTTCCCGCTAAAGGTCGCCGCTCGGAGCGCCCTCTGCGCTTTCGGAGTGTTCCGGTTTCGTTAGCGGGAACATTTGAATCGTCAGGATCGATGGTCAGGAGTAATAAAAGTTCTGAAGCTATTAAGTGTTCACGCGGACTGGGCACTAAGCAACCGCCAGCACATTTCGGTTACGCTTGTCCTCTTGCACTTTTGTTCAACAATATGTTCCTGGCTATCTCGCTTTAAACGGATAAAAAAGTCTTGCGCGTTATGAAGTTGTACTGGAACACCCTACGTATAAGTAGGATGCAATTTTCAGGGATACATTCATAAAAAAACCGCCGCGGCTTTTTTATGTTATTTTGTTTTCAAATGAAGCGTATTTTAGTGTGTTTATTGTTGAAATGTCAAAACGAGCCGATCATGGATTGCAAAAAAAAAAAAAAAGAAGCTTTAACAAATACATAGAAGCGAATACATTAATTTTATAGCTACCTTGCGAGCTCCTTTTTTGCTCCTAATATAACGCACCACAAGTGACATCAATAACATGTAACTTTCAGTGTCACATGCGATGTGGACAGGGCGTCTACTCTACACATTTAGGCCCAGCGGTCAGGGCGCTACTTCGTCGGCCTAAGCACAGTGACGGAGTAGAGGCTGGGACATCATTTCTCCCCTGAGCGCGGGAGAAAGTGCACATCTGCCTGATACAGTTTACGAATGTCGTATAGCGTTAGGCGCGCACATAACCCGCAAGCTTCTTTATCACTTCGCCGGACTCATTTGCTGGTCAGAGGCACGCGTAAGCAACAGCCCCAGTACGCAGATCGCAACGGCTGTAATTTCACCCGGGCGAATGCCTTCACGCACGACGCGAGCCGGAGCAGGTGCACTGAAGGGGAAGGAATGAATGGAGAGAATGCGGGCTACGAGACGCGTGTATACCTTCCGTGCCTTGTGACAGGTGTGCGGGGAGACACGGTATATGCGCCTGATAAGCTTGCCTCTTCGTTAACGGCGTGCACCCAATAAAGCGATCGCTATCGCTGAAGTGGACGTGGCTGTACCAGTACCTTCCTCCCTTATTCCCTGCTGTATGTGGAAAATTAGACTTCAGGCGCTCCTTATCGAGTCCCCCACTCGGGTAAAGACACTTCAATTCGTCACTAATCTTGCCCAAAAATAAGAAATCGCCCACCGCGTCACCTCAGTGGCTAAGGCATCGCGCTAAACTTGAGCACGAGATCGCGAGTTCGATTCCCGGCCGGAATAGCTGTTTTTTTTTATGCGGGAGAAAAACATAAGCGCAGCTGTGTTTGGCGTGCGCTAGAAGTCACCTGCGGGCTCTAAATTAATCTAGTACGACGCACCTCATAGCGTGCACGTGCGGCTACAGCGCAAAAAAACCACGAATGCGCACTTTACCGAAGTATCCAGGCGGAAATAGCTGTTTTCTTTTTGTGCGTGCACGTGCGTGTCGCGTTTACCTTGGCCTCTTGCCCCATCCAAAAGGAGCGGAATTTCGGACTATTTAGAGCGTTAACAATGGAGACAGCGCCATTGCTACTTTTTGTTTACAATATACTGCACACGACTTGTGGAACATCAATCAGCTGAGGAGCACAGTACAATATTTGGGGTCCATGTGGCCGAGGCACATACAAACCTTTAAACAGGAGTAAATTTGTTGTGCGCTCAAAGCAAGTGTCACCAGCATTTATAAGTACCTACTTATAAGTCCTACCTGTAAGTAGGATAAGTAGGCACGCGCACGGCAGGATCAGTAGGCAAAGAATCCTTCGCATGAAAACCTGAAGTGGTTTACCTTTAAAGGGGCACGAAGATAAAATCAAGATTGCTTCATTTGAAATACTTTTTGTACCGACAACAGTGATACCAGTTTTTTTTTTTTCTCGGAATGAGCCAGATTTACTTAACGCGAACTTGAGAAACAAGCGGAAATTCGTTAGCGGGCCTAAATGCAACACCGTCAAAGCTATTGTGTCAGATATTTTACATGTCAGCTAGGGAAAGTTTATGGCCATAAGTAATTAAAAATTATGCCGTTAATATGAGCAATAAATATTGCGGTGATAAGATTCGATGTAGCTCATACGGAATTGAAACACTCAAGTTGATACGACATTCTTATGAAAACTTTATTTAAATTTACTTTCAAGCATGTGATTTTTGGTGGAAAATGCATTGAAACATGCAACAGGGCTTCAAAAACAGAAGAACTATACATGGAGAGCAGGTGAGCCCTCTTGGAACCATTAGCAGCTTTTTACGGATTCTTCCCTAGGATAATTTTCTTGGGCACGCCTGAAGGCACTCACGAAGTAAGCTCTTCATTGCTTCGCTATGAATTTCCCCGAAATGCGTCACAAGAAGGCTGCTCATATCTTCTTCTTCACTTCAATGAATTGATTCGTACTCTTAGATGGGGGGAGGGGGGTATATTTGCCAGGGCTTGTAAGCGACGGCTATTTAGTGAAGTATTAAAATGGCAAACTTGGGAGCAAAAAATACAACCAGAGTTATTTCGTAGAGTAGGTGACGAAATGAAATTATTGTTTCACATCTGTCAGCGTCATTTCGTTCACTCCCGTTCACTTCGTGGTTGACATCTAGGGACAGATCTTTGGCTGATCTTCTAATCGCCGTCTGAATTCGTAATAAGTCAGCTCTAAAAAGCAAAAAAAAAAAAAAAAAAAAACTTCCGAAAACACCCGCGAAACAGTCTGAGCAGTCAGGCCAAGAGCAAACTCCCATTGGGCAAATCTGGCTCGTTTTCGATACGATCTGCGTACGCGTTTCCAGGGCGTCACCTCAACTATTTTCTTGCCCACCCCTTTTCTTGGGGAAAGCCGCGAGTTTTTCTTGTCACTGCCGTTTTATCCGACTTAGTTCCGGTTTCTGAATCTGGCTCACTTCGAGAAAAAAAAAAAAAAAAAAGACGCCTCAAATAATCTACATATTGAATGAAACGGGTGAAGCTGTACATGCAGTACAATACATCACGAAAAACTCGGAACAGACATGATAAAACCATAGTGATGCCACTTACAAAAACAAATTCTCGGCGATATTCCTTCTTTTCACGAACGATTTCCGATTGGAATGAACTACTCCGTGACGTCACTAGCATTGCAGCGCCCGGCGCATTCTTATCAGCTGCCACTGCCTGTTTGTACTAAAAGCTGTCCGGTCACATGTGCAGGTTTCAATTCCTCTTATCATGCTTTTCCACTTCGTGTTGTGAACAAAAGTTGGATTGTATTTCGACACCGCTCTTGTGTTGCTCCTGTAACCCGAGTATACATGTCCCACGTAAGCCTGTTATGTGGTGATTTTATTTCTGTACCGTGAACTGTACTGTGTTGCGCGGCTGCAAGTATGCAAGTTTGTTTGCAAAGCAGGGCCGACTCCCCGGCCACTTTCTCGCCAGGTCTTTATTACGTCACAGAATCTTGTTTACACGACTGGCAGCCGCTGACGAAAGCCACCGCCAAGAATTCTTGACTGATATTATCTCTATGCTTGACTGCGATTTTAGGGGGGCCTCGCAGTTCCTCTTGATCGTATCAATCATAGAGTTTCTTAGTAAGTATAGAGAGGAAACTGCGCCTTGTAATCCATGTCGTCATGGGGGTTTATGGGATGACCCCCCTTTTTGGCTTGTGCTTGGCATGACAATTGGATTCTTCAGCAGTTTTGGGGATTTGCTTTCTTCACTATGCATTAACACGTCTACGAGCTACGAGGAAGATCTCCCTTGTTCTGTGGTAGCCGTGTTCGGTGAAACAGAGTACAGTGCGTGATCGCAAACTGACGTTGGTCACGTCGCAGTCGAAGAACGTATGACTGGGCGGGTAATATGCCGCCGAAAAATTTGTATCTGACAAAAAAAAAACAAAAAAAACATACTTCGACGAAGATAAGATACAACAGATACAGGTGCCTGTATCTGTCCTAACTTGTCATCGTCCACGAGTGTTTATTGCCCCGTTTTTTTTTTTTTCTTGTTAAACTGTAGCTGACGGTCGGTGCACCGGTTCACCATGATCACTAAACATTTGCGGTAATGAAAAAATTCGTGGTCATTAAAACGTTTCAATCCAAGCCAATGATGAAACTAAGGCGAGCGCATGATGTAATGGCGGCCCATGACGACACAGACGGCCTTGATGTGAGCCCATGGAGGAAAGAAAAGGTTAGGAGAGGCCCTGACGTCACATTTGTGAAGCCGAGTCCCGCCATGACTTGAGCCCACTGAGCCCAGCACTCTATCCCATCATCCTTTGCTATCTCCGGTTTGATTTGACTAACATGGCGTCGCCCTGCCCTCCCGCTTCGCAGCGAAAACAGCTTCGTCGCTCATTCCTCGGTGCGATGTCATGTTCTAAGCTGTTGATTTCGCCTTCAATTTGCCCATTCTAACCCTCACCCAAAGTTTCAATCAAAAAACGGCCTTCGTTTTTGAGATAGAAGGACGATTTTTCAGCTCTTAAGCCTGGCAAAGTAGCGTTTGTCGTCGTCATAGCAACAGGCTCGCGGGATGGCGAACGCAGACGAGTTAAGGCCGCCTCCGACGGCGGAGTTTTCAAACTGGCCTAATCTAAAAACGTTTGTCGTAGCGACTGTACTGGTTTGCAAGCGTTGCGAGGCAGCGACATACCAAGCGCCGTAAAAATTTGTCCGTTCTATTTGCCCAAATTTGGCCCCCGCAGTTGTAAACAAGTAAGCAACACTGTCCATGGGCTCAAGAAAAATGACGCCACTTCCTCCACACTTTTTGCAATGCATTGGGATGCTAGGGGCCTCTCCTGAGTTTCTTTCCTCCATGATGTGAGGGCTGTCCCTATCCGCACGCCTCGCGCGGATTATTTTTAAAACTGTCCGCACGCCTCGCGCGGATAACTTTCGAAACTGTCCGCACGCCTCGCGCGGATAACTTTTAAAATTGTCCGCACGCCTCGAGCCCGAATGCAGCGCCGTGTGCCAAGTTTCTTTTTCTTTGAGTTATTATGGACGCCCCAGTTTCTTCCTCTCTCAACTTGGATGCTACCCGCGTGTTACGTTGTTGTGGCCGGTTCAAGTGCAGCGTTGGTCTGCTAACGCTCAGCTTCACGTTGCGTGCTGTCCTGAGCCAGCTCACGGGTGAAGCCGGCGTGCCAAGCCTTCGTCGGACGACGAGAAACGGCGACCACGACGACACCGATCCATCTCCTGAAGAATCCAGGACGAAATTTGCCATCGTTCGTTCTGCACTTCCTCTCCTACAAGTCGCGTTGCCATCAGCAATAACATGCAACAATGTGCCAGAGATCACCGCACGAACAAATGCCGTGCTGTGATATGGCGGCGAATACAGTGAGGTGAATATGATTGTGTGCATCGGGGCGTAGAGCTCGACGTACTGCCACATTCGGCTTGTGATTGCGGTGACGGCGTAGTACATGGTAAATGCGCGAATGAGGTGTGTACGTGGTCCAGTGCAGGGTGTGTTCTCTGTGGTATCGCCCTTCATGTCGGCGCATTCGGCGGCTAAGTGCGATGCTTGCACGGGCAGCGACATGGATCAGCGGGAAGCTTAAAGGGGCCATGCAGAAACGCAGGTTTGGTTCATTCGAAAGGTTGCCTCGTTAGATACATACGGACACCATTATTAACGTAACACGAGGGTACGTAGAATAATGCTCACAGCACAAAATAAAAACCACTCATGGAAAAGGAGAAGAAAGAAGCGCTGTTTGCTGTAATTTAATCTGCCCGTTATTTCTATTGTGAGCATTATGGTTTACCAAATAGCTCGCCCGTGATGTCCTAGCTATGCTAGATGTGGTGAGGTGCCAAAGACCCTTCCAAAACGCTGCGTACAAAAAATCAGTCTTAAAGTGGACTTCATGCCAAAAAATTTGGTTTTAATTACAACTGCTCCACTTTAAAGCACTCGCTTTCATGGAAACTGCTGTTATATGAAGCGAGTCTGATGCATTTCAACAACATGCAGCATTGCCACATTCTTTCTGAGTAGCGGCACATTGTATGCTCTGCGGTTATGAGCGCGTCGAAACATTATAAATGTGGTATTCATGCCTAGAGAGAGAGAAAAAACTACTATCTAGGCATCCCTAGTCCAGGCTGGCTGGCTGTCTCTTAATCTTCATTAGGAGGCGGCCAGTCCGCAAATCTCCCAGAGTCCCTCACTAACCCAAAGGCAGTGGGCTGCCAGAAGTTCTTGCATCGACTTCTCGTCCATTATCTGATCCGCATTCAGCCAGTCTTTCCAGGAGGTGATGTGGTAGCTTAGGCAGGTATGGTGGATGGCACTCCCAGTAAAGGGGTCATACTCATGGGGTGTGAAGGGCAGTTGGGTGTAGGGCAAGTGGGGCAGGAGGATCCTATTTATATAGTGGACACAGGGCGGGAAAGAAGGAAAGGGGTTATGCATTTCAGACTTCTAGATGCGGCTTCCCAGGGCAGGGTGGGGTGCAGGCTGGAGAACACTGCCTACTGGCACTAGCACATGCGCAATATGCGGCCTTAGATATACAAAGCTTCTCAACAAAATTGTACACAACTCAAGGTCTGCTATGATGCCAAAGAGGGCACTGGAAAGCATTTCATCACACGAGTACTGGGTGTGTCACATTTTTCTTTATAGTTGTTCCAGCTACGCTGTTTTTTTCTCTTGTGCAGAACCAACACACTGCCACTGTTGTACACTTTGTCACATAATGTGATATGTGTTGACCCCTAGCCAAAAATTCTCCATTTGTCCAACCTGTGCCACCAATGTATACATTCACTCTTGAGAAGGGAGATTATATCATAGTCATCACAGTGTGCCTTTGAGAGTTCTTTCTAGAGAGGATGTATCCATTAATCTTTTGTATTATGTGTGCATGAAACAGCACACATATTAAAAGAGAAGTTATTCACAATGTTCGTTTCTTCCTACGAGACTGAACTGGACATATCTCTTTAGACCATAGGCAGTGCAAGTGTCTCAAGATATGTACTCTCTCATGCTGTGGTGTTTATCAATATCTTTTTCTTGGGTTGGTGTTCTTCCCTTTTTTGCACCGTTTACTTTGTATTTACTTTGTATTTTGATTCAGTTTACATTAATGATTTCCTTTAAAATGTACTTTTTACGCACTGGACTCTGCTAGCAGTATTTCCTTGTTTCTCGTTTTTAACGTTTCTTGTTTGTCTTCTCCCTGCTGTACGCCTAATGTCCAGCATTCACCACTCATTGTAGTCTGGCATTGCAAGCCCATGTGGCGTAGCAAGCCTTGTCACTAGCAGGGCTGACCTCACCAGTTCACATTGCAGAGCCCCCTTTATCTCTCTCTTGGTGACCATGGCGTACATCAGATGTCGCATATCTTAAAGTGTCTTTCGCATTTTGAATATGCGCAAAGATTGAAATTGTTTTATGAAACAGTAAAGTTCCAACTTCTGAAAGATTACATACACACAATAAGCTATTTGTACAGTTGCTCAAATTGGAAATTTAATGTCAGTAGTCCTTTAAGGGCAAAGGGTAAGCCAAATTTCTTAAAAAAGTGACTTTTTTGTCTTTGCTATTAGGGAAGTACACCTTCTTATGCACATTTTCCAAGGTTGTATTTCTGCCTAAAAAACAGTTTTTCTGTGAGCAAGTAGAAAGTGACCATGTCCGATTTTAGAATGTGCTCCGTGTTTATTGTCATTTTTTCCATTAAGAACCTCCCAGCTCCAGATCAAAACACTTAGTTTAGAATGAGCTGTATTAAGAAGTTGCTTGGAAGCCATTGCATAGCTGATGTTTCATCCAAGGCAATCCAGAGATACTGTGCATCATGTTTTTACCACATTTGTGCTTCAAAGCCACGCACCAAAAAATGTCTTTGTTGGGCTTCACCCTCTCAGGATTGCAACATTGGGTGCTGGTCTTTCATTCAGTGATGGTAGCATTGCAAGAGCCAGCATTCGAAATAATTCGGAATGAACCCTGTGCGCAACAGCACCAACAAGTGGCTAAAAGAGGTTGACTCTGTTCGTAAAGATACTTTGTGAACAGAGCTGCACAACAGCCGACTAAATAGGCAAGGCAGGACAGACGACTGGCTGAAAAGCGAAAACATGATTTCGACGGTGATTATGAAGCTGGTGCTTACTAAATAAATGACTTGAGTGGTGTTTGTGGCAAAAAAGTGGTTTTTCGCCTCATTTCTTATTTTTTAACTCAATTATCTCAAAACTGTTTTTCACGTAGGTACCATTATTTCCTATATCTTCCAGGAGAACCGGCCGATACTTTTTTCCTGTCATCTACATGTTGTGACATCTACTGTGCCAGAATTGAAAATATGCACCCACTGGTTTTCTTGTTACAAAATTTTTAATATGTAAAGTAAGCCAAAATTTAGATACTGGCGGAAAGAAATTCGTAAACATTGTAATTTTAGTGTGATTTTAGTAATTCTGGTACAGTTAAAACAGCCCCAAATTTGAAAGAAAATCATGTACGCATTATGTAGATGCCTTTAGTAGATGCCGATAAAAGTGTACCTCGAAATGGCCAAAAATGCATGGGTAGTATAGGGCTTACCCTGTGACCTTAAATCGCCTTTATTTTTCACAGGGGCAAGTAAGATGAGAATAGAGGCGGTATTCTCGTAACTGTCCCTTTTGAAAACGTCCCTTTTGCGTCCCTTTCATCGTGACGTAACTTCCGGTTAAGAGGTGGACATTGGCAGCATGGAAGAAGGTTGGCAGTAGGTTTGCCGCGCTTGCGTTACGTCACTTCTGGTTGTTGGCTTTTAGTCAATCAGGGCTCGCCAAAAGGGACACTTTTGAAAGGGATGCAAAAGGGACAAAACTTGAGAATACCTCCCCAGGGCTGTTTTCGACATAGGTGGCTTAGTAGCACCCACTCTTCACTCAGCACAAAGGAAAAATTAAACACAAAGTTTCGTTTCAGGCTGTTATAAAAGGACCATTACCTTGTTCATAATTTTGTAATGAGAAGGGAAATAGGTGACATCGGTGCCAGAGAAAGGTGCCCAGAGGTTGTTTTCATTCATGTCAAGTACAATTAGAATGCAGTAGTTTTTAGTGTTATTATGCAAAAGGAGGGGTAGTAATGTGGAGTGATATGCGATTGTTAAGCGCATGATTAATGCATTTTATTGAGTGCAGGAATCATCACAGTTGAAACACCTTACATTATACAATTTCAATGTCGAGGCAGTGCTGTTGCTAAACTCGCCATACTTGCGATGTCAGCTTGTGAAATGAGAGCAGCCTTAGTAAAACCAGAGTCCGTCAAAGCATTGACGGACTCTGGTAAAACTTTACTGAAGGAAACGCCGAAGATAAACTAATCTCTGAAATCCGCTTTCACGCACTACTAATGTTTTTCTGCAAGAAGTTGAGCACAATAAGATTTTTTTAACAGCCTCATGTCGTTTTCAAATTTTTTTTGTGGATCATGCTCCTCACCTTCTCTTCCACAGATGTTAACTCCGGGTGGCTGCTGTTAGCCTGAACAGTAGTTTATGGCCTAGTTGTTAGATGAAGCTGTGCATACATTTAGACAGTGTTTTTTGGATGGAATCGGTGCAAACGAAACGAAGAGAGGAGAAGAAACATAAGGACGGCCGCTGGCCTAACAACTGATGTTACACATGCTGGATTTATCACGTAGCCATAGCTTTAGCCATGAAAACATTCTGGCTTTTGCATGCATTACAAACTGCCCCCTGCACTATAACTAATCTGAAGTTGATATTGGAAAGTGTTCGGTATCTTTCAGCAAGCTACTTGATTGAAAATGGTACACTGGAACCTGCCAGTGCAGAAGGAGCTAACATGGAGCCAAATGTGAAGAATATGAAGATTTTTCAAGTGACAAATATTCAGTCTCATCTATATGCATTAAGTTGACTTAATTCCTGAGCCATATACTGGGTATTTACAGTGACATTTTACCAGTTGTCCACGGGTAGTCGCAAGGTTTTCCACACCACAGGAATACATGCGAACAAGAAATGTCAGATTGCCTCTTGGGGAGTACGCAGAGAGTCCAGGACTGATAATTGAAAACCCCTGCCAATGTCGCATAACGACTTCTGTTGAACACTATTTGGCTTCTAAGTTTTTTCTACTCCTCCTACCCATTTTTTTCTTCCTTCACAAGTTGCCTTTTAGTGTAAAAACAGGGAGACCTAAAAGGGATTGAGAAGAAAGTGAGCAAAAGGGTAGAAATGGCGGTAAAGGAAAGGGCAGTGAACAGTAATGATAGCGGGAACGGTGGAGTATATGCAGTGCTATCAGCAGTCCCTCACACAGGCCAACAATCAATAGACTACCTTCACTGCACACACCGCCAAGAATGGCCTTGGTTCCACAGTGAAGGATCAGCACCCTCCCCAGCCATAGGTCGGCCGGTCTAGACTGCCTTTGTGTGGGAGAATCTTCCTCCTGCTGGAAACAGTACAAGGCAGGGAGCAGATGTAGCAGGACATTTAGAGGGCAGAGATTTTTGAGCTACAGAAGGCAACAGGACCTGATGACAGTTACTTGGCAAGGATTCACATAAGGCGAAGGGAAAGTGTGGTCGGCAAAGTGGTTACAAACATTCAGGCTGCGCTCTTGTAACTACTGTATAGAGATCTTGAACTGCGACCGTATATGCTGGCAGACTCGAAAGCATCATCCAGTTACCTCAAGCGCTTCACTGTGTTGATTGAACTAGCATAGACATTATCCTGTGTTGTACAGTGCTTACAGCATTGACAGCACAGCATACGTCTTAGAGAATGAGTACAGGTAACTTCACGTCGGGATGGGTGAGGCTTGCAAAGGTGATTCACCCTCCTCTCAGTGGAATGGCTGCTTCTGTGTGCAACACAAAGTGGGCCAGAGAAATAGTAGCAATGGCTCTAAAACACCACAAGGGAAGGCGTGAGGAGGCTCGCCGTGAAAATGAATATAGCACCAAGGCCACTCGCAACTGGAGGACCATCGCTCTTTTTTGCTCTCATTTACAAAGTCCATGATAATGCTGAGCTGGGTGTGTTCCTGCACAAGGAAATAGACGGACACCAAAGCACTGCGACAGTGCGGATGGCTTATCTGTTAAAACCGTCATCTTGTGCCGTTACTGGGTGTAATTAGTCCAGGTAGGGCAGTCGCAGCTGCAGAAGGTGCACTTCTATGCAGACATGGTACAAGTTTATTTTATTCAAAAGATTTCACGTTTTATAGTGCCCCCAGTGCTTGTACGGAAGTAAGCGATGCTTTGTTCGCTGCAAAATAATCAATTTAAGTTAAAATTTTGATTCTCACATCAAACTGTGAGTTTTAATGACATCTGCAACGACAACATCAGAGTGGGTCTTCAAGCTAAACTTGGTGCGAAGCGGAGACTTGCTTACCGTTAGTCAACCTAGATAGTGCCAGCATACCGTAGCGGGCCGTTTTCTGCCTTTGCTTTGTTTTTGACCATATTTGTATCTGGCTTGTTTTTGTTAAGGGAGAAAATAATCGTTCCGTGACACATGGTGCTCGCTCGACAAATATGGCCTGTAATACGCCGTTGCTTACACCAATCGGCCAATGTTGTCTGAGACAACCCCAAAGAGCCGCAGTGCAGTGCAGCTAAAACAAGCACAGTGCGTGCAGTACCAATAGCAGTACGCATCAATACTTATACGTTTACATGTGCTTTCATAACTTCCACCGTTTATCCCACCATTCTTATTTCTAAAAAAATAATGTGCCCCAAATTTGAGCGCAAATAGCTTGTTCCCCAAACTTATAAGCTCTGCCTAATTTGTGCTTGCTTTTGCCGGCCTCAGCCAATCCCAGTGCTGGCGTGTATGACATCATGGGTTCTGCTGCGTGAAATGAGCTTGTGGGTCACACGGCCATTCCCTTTTTTATAATTATATAGCTTATTTGAGTGACATTTACGTTAATAATGGTGTCCGTATGTATCTAACGAGGCAACCTTTCGAATGAACCAAACCTGCGTTTCTGCATGGCCCCTTTAAGCTTCCCGCTGATCCATGTCGCTGCCCGTGCAAGCATCGCACTTAGCCGCCGAATGCGCCGACATGAAGGGCGATACCACAGAGAACACACCCTGCACTGGACCACGTACACACCTCATTCGCGCATTTACCATGTACTACGCCGTCACCGCAATCACAAGCCGAATGTGGCAGTACGTCGAGCTCTACGCCCCGATGCACACAATCATATTCACCTCACTGTATTCGCCGCCATATCACAGCACGGCATTTGTTCGTGCGGTGATCTCTGGCACATTGTTGCATGTTATTGCTGATGGCAACGCGACTTGTAGGAGAGGAAGTGCAGAACGAACGATGGCAAATTTCGTCCTGGATTCTTCAGGAGATGGATCGGTGTCGTCGTGGTCGCCGTTTCTCGTCGTCCGACGAAGGCTTGGCACGCCGGCTTCACCCGTGAGCTGGCTCAGGACAGCACGCAACGTGAAGCTGAGCGTTAGCAGACCAACGCTGCACTTGGGTTAAGTAACCGGCCACAACAACGTAACACGCGGGTAGCATCCAAGTTGAGAGAGGAAGAAACTGGGGCGTCCATAATAACTCAAAGAAAAAGAAACTTGGCACACGGCGCTGCATTCGGGCTCGAGGCGTGCGGACAATTTTAAAAGTTATCCGCGCGAGGCGTGCGGACAGTTTTGAAAGTTATCCGCGCGAGGCGTGCGGACAGTTTTAAAAATTATCCGCGCGAGGCGTGCGGACAGTTTTAAAAATAATCCGCGCGAGGCGTGCGGATAGGGACAGCCTGATGTGAGCCGCATAGACGCTAGCGCCAGATTCCTCTCTAGTGTATATTGTACGAAACTCTATATTATCACTAGAATGCCAGCGTGCAGTCAACCCACTGATATCTATGAGCATCCTCGATTATCAGTCCCGGATCGTTCGCGGACTGCCTGAGACGCGATCCGGCGCTCGATTTTCTTATCTATTGAGTATTGAGTATTTGATTTTTATTTCTTGGCGAAACCAAAACCATATTCCTATGGGGATTCCGGTCCGAGGGGAGTCGTCGGACTGCCCGCGGACCGTCCATGACTGGTAAATTGATCAGGAGGTCCTATGTTTTAGTGTTCCTTCCATTGCGTAACCGGTGACGAGGGGTAGCGCGAAATGTAGAAGTTTTAAAGCAGAGCTTTACTACTTTCGTCCAGCGGTTTCGCGGAGGAAGCGCAATCAGAGACAATTGATTGATTTGATTGATTTGTTGTGGGGTTTAACGCGCCGACGCAACGCAGGCGATGAGGCGTGCCGTAGTGGAGGGCTCCGGATTAATTTTGACCACCTGGGGATCTTTATCGTGCGCCGAAATCTCGTACACACGGGCGTTTTTGCTTTTCGCCTCCATCAGAAAAGCGGCCGCCGCGGCCGGGAATCGAACCCGCGACCTCGTGCTCAGCAGCGCAACGCCTTAGCCACTGAGCCACCGCGGCGGGTAATCAGAGACAATTAAGTTAACCTTTTGACCGGAGACACGCCCCCGGCGACACACCCCTCGAAGTGCATCGTGTGATTCGCCGGGCCCACTTTCGGCGCTGCGCACAAGGCCTCGTTTTCAGTCGCTCTGCTCATATGAGAGGCGGCCGCCGCCGCGGTAGCGGCCGAGCAGCTGATCGGCAGCCGACCACCCCCGCGCAGCCTCCCATGCATGCGCCGCTCGGTCATCTCGGGCTACGTGACTCGTCTCGCACCTGGCGAAGAGGAACGCCGCGGTCGCCGAGAATGAAAGAGAGGCCGGGCCTCCTTCTGCGAGCGTTGCACGGGACCGAACGGCTTTGAGCCGTGGTCAGCAATACAGCTACATGAAAGGTTAATCAAGCGAAACCAAGACTGAACCAGACTATGCCAAGCTTTTGCCTTTCATAGGGTTAGCTCCAGCGTTAGCTGAGCTGAGTCGCAGCCATTTTTTATTATTGTTTGCGTTTTATTTATTTATTTTTTTACGTTTTTCGTGGCTGGAGTTGAGCTGAATGGGTTACCAAAGGCTAGTTATTTCGTGTCAACTCAGTCTGTACTTTGTCTTCACCGGTTAATGTTTTCTATTGAATGTTATTTTTCGCTTACGGATAATATCCGGTATCTCCCGGACAACCCTGGACACATTCAGGTTTAAGTCAGTCGTGAATCATGCAGCTTCATAGAGACCATTGTGAAGAGAAAATTTGATTTTCCTAAACGAAGGGTCAGCTCGAATTTGGAGAATGGGGTCCCGCTCGTCAAGAGGGAATGGTGCGCGCTGTGCGCGTTTCAATCTGCATTTGTGAAAATATTTAGACATCGAAAACGGAAGAACCTCAATGTATTGAGTGGTGTTAGCAAGCGGACGCCTGTTTGAGGCTCCGGAAACTACCCGAAGGCGGCGTACCGTTTTCGCGATATAATTTGGGCTGCGTCGGTGCAAACATGTATAAATGTGGCAGCTGCGGCGGAAGCCGCTGGCACGACACACGCGCACGGGCGCACGACACAGCTGTAGGGGTCGATGCTTTGAATCAGACTTCCGTTTGGAGGGCGCTCCATGCGATGCCACACAGACGGGACCGCACTTTTGCTCTTCCGCCCGCGCTGGTGTTTTCTGATCTACTTTTTTTTTCAGTTCAAAGTGTAGGCGTGGTTACGTGCGTGGACGGGATGGAAAACCACAACGCACTTCGCGGGGTGAGAACAAAATACGACGCGATGAGAGCGTTTCGTCGTGCCTTCGTGTCGTTTCGGAGCGAAACCTAAGGCCGAATTCTCAAAAAAAAAAAAAAAAAGAGAGGGGGGGGGGGGGAGGGGAGGGGGGCGTCGTTTTGAAGCGACGCGGTGTGTGCATGCAAATGCATGTATTCTTGGTTGGGGGCGTCGCTTTTGGAGGCAGAAAAGTGTGGAAAACACACGGGGAGACACCCTTTTGCTGGGGCCAAAGCGACGCTTCCTGTTGCGCGTCGCTTTGCCTGATGGCCAAGGCGGGCATTCACGGGATCACCCCGTGTGTTCTCTACGCTTTCCCACCTCCCAAAGCGACGCCTCCAACCAAGAATACATGCATTTGCATGCAAACACCGCGTCGCTTCAAAACGACGCTCCCCCTCCCCCCCCCTTTTTTTTTCTTTTTGAGAATTCGGCACCTGATAAGCGACATGCCTCCTTGAACAAAACCGTGCGCTAACGTTAAAAGCAGTCGGGGATGTCTTAGTCGTCGCAAACGATTGGCAAGCAAGCTCATCGACGCGTAAAAAATCAGAAGCCCTGAACAAGATTCGCTGCCTCCCCCTTACGCTTGATGCAGGTTCCCGTTATAGCATCTTTTCGTGTAGTTCCTGATCGTTAGTAATTTTAAGCGAAGTTTACACTCAGGCTACATGGGCCGTCGAAATGACATTCGAGTCAAATGGCCCTCGAAATTTCAAATGTCATACATCTGAAATTTAGACGGTTGTTTGACTCGAACATCATTCAAACATAATTTCAAATGCTACTGCAGCAGGGGTATTGTATGGCCAGGATTCCATTTATTTTTCATGTCCGCGAACAAAATCTCCCGGTGCTCCACGTGTGGCACGGCGCGAGGCGTTAGAAAACAAACGTGCCGATGTGTGTGCTCTTAGCACGCGGTCACCATCGAAGTCGCACGCCGTTCAAAACATGATTATCTTAAACATCTCATCACTCGGGCATGCATATGGAGAGGATCAGTTAATGACAGGCAGGCACCATTTTAAGATGGAAACGTGACTTATACGAGTAATCATTTAAATGCTTATACGTCTCGTCATCTCGATATGCTCTTTAAGTATAATTAGTTATCAGCAGCACCATTTTCAAGATTAGCAGACTCAAAATAATGGTGCGTGCGTGTATTGTAGCCTGACGTTGCAAACTTGGAAGCTTGTTACCATGACGTCAGTACATCACGTGGTTTTTTCTTTCTCTGAGCCGCCGCTATAAAAACGCCAGGCTCACAAAATAAAGCATTTCGTTCTCTATGATAAAGCGTTCAGTATCACGGCGATCTGCGTCCTGTTGTTATCGTCCGGTCACCCTCAGTCCCCGCCCGGCGCAGGCGGGATAACAGCGTGTATGTATGCGTCTTTCTTAGGGATGAACACCGTAAATTCTTTTAAAGGGACCCTGCAACACTTTTTTCAACTTTGTTTTTGAAATTTTAAATGCTTGCAGAACGTAGTCACCCCACACACACAGTACTTCGATTAGGGTGTCGCAAAGTATCTCAGCCAAAAATTGCTGCTCTGTGCCCATCAGATGACCTGTAAACTAGCTCAAACGATTTTTCTCTCTTTCCCGGCATTGACGTTCTTCGACGGCTCTAATTACGTCACTAAAGCCATGCAGCGGCTGTTGAATGGTTTTCCTTCAGATGAAGCAATGAACGCTTTTCGATAGCAACTTAAAAAAAGCCACAAAAACAAAGCAGAAATGGAAGGCGTAAATGGTGCGACGAGCAAATCACGCAGTGCCGCTCCGTGCTGGCGATAACTATTGTTTTCGCAGTGGTTCCACACGCGAACGAAAGAGTGAAAGCGCTTATCGAAAGTGTTGCAGGGTCCCTTTAGTGGAAAGGCAGTGGAATGGCTCATGATATTTTTATAGCGCTTCTTGGAGTTCCATCATGCCGCTCAACGCGACTAAGCCTAAAGCCCGTCCATACTGCACTCGTCCACCTACTAGGTCGTGGACGTGACGGAGGGGCTCTGACTAAACACTGCTGTCGTGGCAGCGCTGTGCTTGCTTTTGCAGAGGAATTTTAGCGCGCGCAAGCTGGAACAAGTGACAACCGGTGGTGTGCCATCCGGGTAGCAGAGTGGCTACCGACAGACAAGACTGGAAGTGGAGGAAGGCCATTGAGTTGAGGGAGAGATGAAATCAGAAAATTCGGAGGCCAAGCGGGTGCAAGGGCGCCACAAGGCTGGGACAGATGGAGCGGCACATGGGAGACCGCATTACAACAGCGTCAATAGCTTAACTGAAGTTGGCGAAAACATGCAAGCAGGCGACATAAATGCGGATGCCTACATCTTTGGAAACACATATCTAGCTTGTTGTCTTGAACCACCACAGAGCCGCACTCCCAACCCACAACCCATCTCTCCAAATCAGCCTATAGAACCTTCCCTTCCAATAATAGTGTTCCACCTCCTCCTCCATCCTGGAGCGGGAATAGGCAGGCTATGAAGACGATGATGACGATGATGATGGTGAAGCTGTAAAGAGGCCAAAATACGATACATATTTGCGAAGCAGGGTTCGTTGCGGTTCTCCCAGCTTTCGGCGCGCCTGCGGCGTCCCCCGCGCAGTGGAAGGCGCTGAAGGGGAAGTGGACGTTCACCACTGAATGGTCATTAGATTAAGACTGCCGATAACTTTTATTCTGTCGTTAGTGTTGCGTTAATATTACGCGGCTTCGATGTCTGCTCCATCCAGTGGGACCATCCATTTTTCAACGGCCCTACAGAAAAGCAAAGACGAAGAATTAAAACGACAAAGAATGTGTAGAAGGCATTCCCTGCATTGCCATGTTTTTTTTTTCTGTTTAAGTTTAGATTGCTTCAACATTCTTTCCACTCTTTGTTATTATATTTTTTTTTCTCTGGGGGCTTCGGCCGCACCCAAACTAAATCCTACTTACGCCTATGTGGAGGAGCCACGCATGCGCCTGAAGCTTAAACGGTACAGGAACGGGGTTCAGTCACATTTGGGGGATTGGCCGTAACATTGAATCAAGCTTATTTAGCGTTACAATTGCAGAGACGGTATAGGTACTATAGGTGGACGTGCGGAACTTGAAAATCGTCAAGGAAACACCCTATTCATGAAAGAGCGAGGTTAAAGTACAATAAGTATGAGGAAAAAGGTTGTCGCAACAGCGACAATGAATTGGCATTAAGGATTGAGAAATGTAAGGTAGCACACGTGCTTGTACGCATGTTAACAAATACGGGAACAAATGTATGATCTCGGTTCCGGGACAAGACATACAAGACCATAATGGGTAATCGTACAGATGCAGAAGGAATATACCAGCAAGGAAAGCTACAAAACCTTTATCGGAATCAATACTACAAGCTCAACCTCGCAACGTGCTGAGTTTTCGAAAAAGTTGCGCCGAAAATCTCCGTTATCTTTCCATAATTTACGACTACCCCGCTAAAAGATAGATCGTGGGGGTCTTTGAAAAATCTTGTCCCACAACATGCATAACTTTGCGGCCGAACCTGAGCGTGGCTTACATCTCTGCCTTTTTGGGGTCAGCATTTGCCAGGGTAACTGCATGGGTGGCTACCGAGAGATGACCCGCCGCGGTGGCTCAGTGGCTAAGGCCAGAGTCCTTCAATGCTTTACTGGTCACGAAACTTCGGCTCTCGGTTCATATAGGGACCGCGCGCGCCGCTACAGGCGCCACCTCCGCACGAAGGTCATCCAGCCGCCGCGCGTGCAACGTATTGGCCAGCTCTTGGCGTGCAAACGCTCGCTGCTTTTGGTGTCTGCGCGCTGATTAACTGCGTTTTTTTTTCGTAGTAGTTAGCTATGAATAGTCCGGTTATTGTATTAATCACCTGCCTTCAATGGGGTTTTATTTTTCAAAGTAAGTTACCGTAAACTTCGGCCGCGAACGGCAACGGCTTCTGTGTGCTCTGGCACAAGCGCTGCGCCGTCGTGTTTACGGATTTTAAATCTATATTGCTTCTTTTCTTAAAGGAGTACTGACACGAAATTTTTATGTTACGTTTTTTTCGCTGCTATGCGTGCCTACCAGCCCACTAATCATAGAATGACAGATTAGACGGTCGAGCGCAGCGTAAACATTCATTTACGGCGTCGTTTATTCGTGCCAGTTTCGGTTTCGACTGAAAAACGCCGAGCGGCCGCCATGACAGCATGTATAACATGACGTCACCATTCTTGCCGTATCGCTGCCTCTCTGGAAGCGCGCGCGAGCGAGCGCACGCGCGCGCCCAGACCGGCCGAGGTTTTCGCCGTCCCCACAGGCCCGGGCAGCATGACGTCAGTCCCAAAACCATGACGTGTACACACGCCCGAGCAGCGCGCGCCAACCACAGCCAGCGCGTCAGCTTCGTCACGGGAGCCCCGACGTCGGCAGTTTGGGGCACGTAGCAGATGATGTCACGACGGCCCGCTCTGGGCTTTCTCGTGCGGGCGAAGATTAAAATGGATTTTAAATATGTTTCGCTGAACGGTTGCTGTTGAAACTTGCTGGGAGATATCTCCTGATAAAAAGGAAACGTTTTACATAGTTATCTCAGCTTTGAAATTTCGTGTCAGTACTCCTTTAAAGCAAAGTTGTAAATACCACACATACGGCAGCTGTGTAGCCACGGGCTGCTGCGGGCCTATCGATAATACAATAAAAAAACTGAAAGAAACCAAGTACGCGTCGTTCAGACTGCGCTTAATGAATCCGTTGATTGCTCTGGAATGCACAGAACGCTAAAAGAGATAGCCCAATAGTATTGTCGTTTCGATGAGTGTGTACATACTTGAAAACATCTAAAAACGCTGCAGAAATGCGAAGGATCAAAACATGAAGAGATACAGGGTGTTTCAGCGAACACTTTCAAAAATTCTTAAAAAGAGGCTCTTTGAGAAAAAAAGAAACCCTCTTCAGAAGGAGATTGCTAGCTACGGCGGACGCCAGATAGTATCAAGGGTGTGTACATTAGTTAGGTGGGTAATTAAGCTCTACTAATGAACTTCTTAATTAGTGGGGTTTGGTGGTTATTGTCGATGGTGATTTTGTGGCCCCAGAGAAGGCGATTTCATAGCAGTTTTTAAAACAACGAAAAAGTCGGTGTTTAAAGCCCTGTAGCGTGAGGAAACCTGCCGTTGTTTTCCGCTCAAAAACGAAACTCGGCGCTGAAGGAGCGCTAAAAGTCCTGAGCGAACGCAACGTCGGCTGGTGACGTGTTTCAATGAATGTGGCGGCCAATTCGAAATGTAAGTGCAATTTTCCCTAGCTAGGAAGCCTCAGCAAGCAGCCACAGCCGCGAAAGCCCTCCTCGCCCAGCAAACAAACCTTTCCTTTGTCTGATGCGCTTTCTAACACGCAGCGATTATAAACGAACAGCAAATAAACCTAACGAAGAAAAAAAAAAGGAACGGATGGTGACGTTTCACATCTTACACGTCTGGTAGCCGCGTCAGATGTGTTTGAGACAATAAAAAAAGAAAAACAAAACTGTCGCCAACGCCCACTAGGACTCCCGAAACGGGCAACTTTGTTGTGGGCAATGGCTAGCCTCTTTCTCGCGCCTACCAACGAAACAAAAGATAACGCTAGCCGTGGTATAAGGTGAGCGTTGATCATTGAAAAAATACAAGAGGCGATGGAGTTGATATCAGCTGATTCCCTAGCGTGGGGAATCACCAGAGCCTTTTTGAATTGGGCGACACAGTCACTGCAACACGTCATCAGCGGAAGTTGCGTTTGCACTAGACTTCTGGCGCACCATGTGCGCTGCGTTTCAGTTTCATGGGGGAAAAAAACTTGATTTTTGCGGGCTGCAGGGCTCTACAGAGTGCATTTTTCTTTGCTTTAAAAATTGGTCCATTATCGTCGTCTCCGTGGCTACAAACTCGCCACTGGCAATAACCGCCAAACTTCGCTAATTAAAAAGTTCATTACAGAGTTTTAGTTAATTAACTATGTAATTCGCATGTTTCTCATAACTGCTGACGTCCGCCGAACCTGATAGCTTGTTCCTTAAGAGAATTCCTATTTTTCTTGAAAAGCCTACCTTCAGGAATTTTTGAAAGTGTTCACTGAAACACCCTGTATATGTTGCACCGTGTGTCTTTCCGCTTGCCCGCTTTGCAATCCTTGCAAAAACAGAAAGCGAAACAAGAACAATTAAAATGATTTTATCACACGCAACAAAAAATTTCAATGTTACGAAGGGAAACAAAAGAGCGTGGTCCAGCGTACAAAAATTTATTTTTTTCGCGCTGCGATGTGCAGCACACGGAGGAAACAGAATATTGCCACGTAGCCAAGAACGACGCAAAGCTTTTCTGAACGCAGCGAACTAGCGATCTCCTGCACTACAAAAGACTAGAATGAAACACAAACGTCGAAGAAGCAGTCCGCAGTGTGACGTGAACAGATGAACGTCGATAAAGTGAGTTGCGCGGCGTTTGCTATGCATGCATTACTCTTGGAACGTTATTAATTTCAGATCCATGGAAATGGGATTGAGTACATTGTCGGAGAAACAAAAAATCAAGTTAGCGACAAGGTGGCACCCTTTCCATATCAAACAATATTGCCCGACGGGACGTACGACAAAAAGGGCAAACGGGCGCTCTGGTTGAAACTGCAGATAAGAAACCGGAATCGGCCACGCGCGGTTACAAAACAAACAAAACGAACCCTAAGGGATAATTCGCGGAAATATGAAAAGTAAAACGACAAGGACGTCCCAAAGCTTTTTTACACGCGACCCTGAGCGCAATGTAATACAAGTTTGCAAACAGGCAATGAAGCACCGCTACAACCTGACTGATATGACACAAATCCGGCTTTAAGTTAGCCTTGTACAATTCTAGGTCCACGATGCTCTCCAAAGGGTACATTGCTTTTTTCATTCTCACACACAGTGCATTTCCACACACTGTCGCACACTTATAATCAAAGCTGAAATCACCCGTTGCTTGTCTTGGAATGGCGCCCCTCCATTTGTCACACAGCTGCCCGTCGCTCGGTCAAAAGAACAAGGAAACATTTTCTGTGGTATCGTTGTACAAGGAACGACACCCCGGGACGCAACTCATGTTAGACATCGTCGTTGCACTACTTAAGTCGCATCACAAGAGCGCGATATGCACGTTACATTTTTTTCCCGCACAAAACAAACACAACTCGCCGCGGCTCCGCCGTTCGAGCCAGCGCAACGCCGCCCGAGGAGTGACCTCAGTGAGAGGGTGGCGCCACCCCGCGGCGGCCAAACGCAGCATATGAAGCTCTCCCATTGAGTTACGGAGCAGTTTCGTGACCAGTAAAGCATTGAAGGACTCTGCTAAGGCGTTGCGCTGCTGAGCACGAGGTCGCGGGTTCGATTCCCGGCCGCGGCGGCCGCTTTTCTGATGGAGGCGAAAAGCAAAAAACGCCCCTGTGTGCGAGATTTCGGCGCACGTTAAAGATCCCCAGGTGGTCAAAATTAATCCGGAGCCCTCCACTACGGCGCGCCTCATCGCCTGCGTTGCGTCGGCGCGTTAAACCACACAATCTATCTAGCTACCGAGAGATGGGAGCAGAAGTAGGGGGAGACCGCTAGCCCAATGGGTGGACGAGATAAGAAAATTAGGGGAGCGAGAATGGACTCTTGCGGCACAGGACAGGAGCGGGTGAATATCTATGGGAGAGGCCCTGGTCCTGTAGTGGACTTCAGCAATGGTGACGATGATGATGACATTTAGAATAGAACTGGATCGTTTGTTTCGCATCACAGGGGGCCTGATGCTGGATGCCTGCTGAAAAATCTGAGGAAAAACAGCTTAACTGAGCCGAAGGCAAGTGTACAGCGCATTGAAAAGATGTGCAAGCAACTCCTGTACTATAACATTCACTAATCTGCACTACAGTTAGACAAACAATGCAGGTATGGTACGGAACAAACTGCGCGAGCAAGATCTCAAAAAATACCACAAAAATAGGGCGCAGGGTTTACAGAAGCGGTTGCAAGCAGCAGGGATTGTAAAGCTGTCACAAGCATGCGAAAGGATTTAGGTCACAATGGATTTACATAGCATGTACAGAAAAGTGATTGCTCAATTGTTTTATGTACAAAATTCTAGTTTTGGTATTTTAAAACAAAGAAGAAAAAATGAAAGAAGTAAAAAAGGAAAGGAGAAAAACGTCATACATGTAAATGGTACTTACGGAATTAAGTAAAGCGAATGTTCTTTCTTAGGACTATAGATCTTTCTTCACTCTCAGGCTCTTCCCCTCCTCTCGCGCACCTCCCACGGTTGGTGATTGATTGATTAATTAATAATGCTAATTAATTAATTAATTAATTAATTAATTAATTGTAGGGTTTAACGCGCCGACGCAACGCAGGCGATGGGGCGCGCCTTGATTCTGACCACCTGGGGATCTTGAACGTGCGCCGAAATCTCGCGCACACGAGCGTTTTTGCTTTTCGCCTCCATCAGAAAAGCGGCCGCCGCGGCCGGGAATCTAACCCGCGTCCTTGTGCTCAGCAGCGCAACGCCTTAGCCACTGAGCCACCGTGGCGGGCAAATATGATAAGATAGTGTGTTTAAGACTATAATGGTTTGATATGATAACACTTAGTTTTGGCAGTGTGCCTATTTGAATGCCCTAAGGTACTGTACGCTCTGTCGCGTTCGTTGTCAACGAGCTGTGCCTTATTTTTATGGATAATTTGCCGCACTCTAGAGCAATAAATCTGGGCCGCTCGAGGCATACAGTATTTACCGCATTATGGAGCCATTCGCAGGGCACTGATGTAGCCTTTGTAATTAACGTAAATCCTTGGCATCCTTTTCTGCAAGGTAATTAATTTCTTGTAATTTGGCCAGCACAATCGGAGGGTGCTTGTCTGGGCCGTCTTTATTCAGAAAATACGATTCTTTCGCTATATATGCTGCCATTTGCACACCATCGCCCCCAAACAGCTAGGTACCCACGAATAAGGCACCGCCCCCACGATTTGTTTCACGGCGTCGGCTTTAGTGAAAAGTGACGGGCTTTCACGTTGTACCGATTCCCAAAAATCCCGGGCCATCTCCACTAATGTAAGACCTGTGGGGGGGGGGGGGGTGAAGCATGCCGTGTATAAGTGTACTCTTGGCGCCTTGGCGTTTTTGCCAACGGAGATGAAACCGTTGGGGGGTAGAGGTACACAGCTTTGCTGTACAAGTCTCTTGTCGTTGAAGCACGAAGTTCCCTAGCGCGATGGGTAAATGAGTGTCCCGGTGTTTTTGTAGTACGCGTTACGTTCTAGCGCGAGGAGTAAACGAGTGTCTCGGTGTTTTAGTACCGTGAATACATGAGACGACGATTACGACGACGACGACAGGAGACGTCGACAGCCCGAGCCCCTAAGGGGCTTCTCCCCTAAAAGACCAGTGGTCGCTTAGAATAAAAAGCGAAAGGTAATTGTTGGTGATGGCATTGGCCATCAACAAATCTGCTGTCATCGATCCACCTAGCGGGACCAGCCGGGTGCTAACTTCGCCGTCTGCGACAGGGGCTGGTCTTCTGGTGCTGGCACTCTATAGGCTCAGTGCTTTGCGGCTTCGATACTTTGGCCCGTGCACGAAAAGGGTTTGAAACTTGTAAATTTTGTACTGACATGCTCACTTGTGCATACACCAGTAGATACGCACATAAGTTTCCACTGCGTCACATTTTCCGGAGTAAACATAAGCCATTATGATCATGCTGCAGGGGGCCACCTAAAACCTCACAGACGACATGGGTGGGTGTGCTAGGTACCCTCGTGTGACTACTGAAAACATGGGCGCGAATTCCCACATTGGATCAGATTAATAAGGACATTGTGTTTCCCGCACTTAGCATTATCAAGGTGGCCATTTCTTAAGGTGTGTAGCCATTATTTGCTAAGCACCCCAGCGGCAATTAGTACGATGTCTTGCATATGTACAAAAAGGCTTTATTCGCGAAGTTAGGTCATCCCTTTAATAAAGTTTTCATCGCTTTAATAGAGCAAATGGGTTTTGTTGTAGAAAACAAAACAAACGGAATAACAAAAATGTAACCAAACAAAGCAGCGTGTCCTCCATTTCTTGTATTTTCGTGTTCTTCTAAATTCAAGCTAATTCCCATCCGAATATAACCAAGCGATGCGAAAAACAGCCAAATTTCGGGCGACTTCTGGTCTCGTCTTGTTATATTTTTGTTTGTTCTTGCTATGTACCTACAACATAGTCCTATGCTCACTGCAAATAAAAAACGAGGAATGTATATCCCAAAATGAGAAATCGCCTACTCTGGCCATTGACAGAGAACCCGGGCGTACAAATGTAAAAAAAAAGAAAACGGGAAATGAAGCAACGAAATCTTAAAAGTGCGCCTAATCCATCACTCTCACGCGATTAACTAAAAAGAACTACGTGAAAAGCGAGAAAACAGAAAATGAACTAGCGAAATCACAAAGATGTATCGATCTAGCGCGTGACTTCATGATTAACTCAAACGTACAAAAAAATAAGCAATAAAAGAGCTGAAATGAAGACAGGAAGTCGCAAATGTTTATCTAAGCCAGCTCACTAACGAGAATAAAAAAAAGCAAAAAAAAAGCGCCGTGTCTGGGGCGCGAGAATGCGTGCGCATAGAATTTCCGCAGCTTTGTCATCCGAAGAAACTTCAAGTCGCTCGGCTCGCGGCGTGCCGCACTGGAATTAACTGCAGTGAACATCTGAAATGTCCTTTCGACATGTGCCTTCGCTATGTGGAGAATGTCGGGAGCTATTTCGAGCGCTGTAAAAATGACCTCCAGAAACTCCCACAATAGTCTACTATTTCGTAAGCATACTCACGCCGATTCTCTGTTTCGCCAACCTCACCCAGGCAGCGTCTTTTTCTTTGTTTTTTTTTTCCTTTGTTTAGCTAAGCGTGTCAGGTCACTGGATTAGATATATCTTTGTGATTTCATGAGCTTGTTTTACGTATTAAAAAAGAGTTGCTGGCCGCTTTCGCAGACTAAAGGGCGAAACACATGAGCGGAAAAGAACGCGTCTGCGCCCGCATCTCCGCTTCGAGAACCGGTTTGGCTGCCGGAGGACCAGTCGGTTCGGCCGCTCCCGCGCCCGTCCAACCCGAACCTGCTAGACAATTTGCCGCGTTGCGTCTGAAACCGGATTTTGTAAACGCACATCTGCCTGCCCTGTATGCCTATTACTGAACAGGTCGTTCTTTTCTTTACTTTAATTAAGGCATGGTTTCCAGATGTATACCTGCCCTCGTAAGAAAGGTCAGAAGCTAAAGGGCACCCTATACTGAGAAGACCGGAGTGCAATCACGTGCGTCAGTGTTTACGTCATGAGTTAGATTCTTGGCAGCAGCGACGTAAAACAACTGCTTTACAGCGTTATGTTATGCGGAACGCGTCGACTGCTCAGCACCGAGGCTTGCCTTCAAAGGGCGCTTCTCGGGAGGTACACTTATGCATTCCAAGCAGAAAATTGTCAGCTTCCACGCTGAACCCGGGGGCGTAATTCGAAATGCTTCGCTGTAAAGGGCGCCCACGTGACATGCCTGTTCGCGCGATGCAGAACGGCAATTAAACGTCGTTATTGGCTGCACCCCAAAACTAAAGCAACCTAAAACATACCAAATCACTATTACCAACAAAAACAGATTTAATTTTCCCGGAAGGCCATTGGATCACGAGGAGGGACATCTTTCGTTTGATCCTGCAATTTTTACGTGTCACAAGCCTCAGCGAGGCATGGTGAATTCCCGCGCATAGCGGTAAAAAGGTGGTGATCGGGTGAGCAATTGCCGGCATACCACGCAAGGCTAGGTCCACCCGTCAATAAACATCACCACCACCACCACCACCAACACACAAATTTGAGTTTGGAAAGCTTCGTGCTTCAAAGACACGAGACTTTCACAGAAAAGCTGTATACTTCTACCCCCCAACGGTTTCATCTCCGTGGGCAAAAACGGTAAGGTGTTAAGAATAGAGTTACACGCTGCATGCTTTGCCCCTCCCCACGTTTCAGGTTAGTGGAGATGGTCCGGGATATTTGTTTTTTCAATTTCGTGTTTTTCGAAAACAGAGTTCGTTTTTTCGGCACTTGAATCGTTTTTTGACACAGCCAGGTCAGTTCTTCAAACACATACTTGGAAAAAGTCGGGTTTTCTAACCTAATCTTCAATCAAGAACCATTTATTTCCAAAAATTCCCCCCATTTCCCCGAGGGGAAGAATGTGAAAGTGCGAATGCACGAGGTGAATTTGCGCGGTTCGGTAATGTTCGCGAAAGAGAGATCACACACACACACACACACACAACTACAAAGAAAGAAAGATGCATTTATTCACAGACACCTATTTGTGTTGTCGTTGTACTTGATTGCTAGAGCGGATCTCAGCTTTGAAATTTCGTGTCAGTACTCCTTTAAGCGGGTGCATTAGCCCTTCTCACGCCCGATTCCTGGCCAATCCCCCACGTGGGTATGTGCCATGTCAGCGGCCAGGCAGCGCGCGCCCATCTCCACCCGTTGCTAAGGAAGACGAGGAGCGCGCGCACCCGCAGCTGTTGCTATGCGGACTACGGCGGCGGACGATTCAGGCTCGCTTAAGAAGTGCATTCGCACTTAATAACGGCTTTTTATCGGCTCCAAATATGATACATAATCACTTGTTTTGGAGCCAGAAGTTGCATAATCGTGCCAAGCAAGACCGGGGCGGGGGGGGGGGGGATCTGAGCCCCCTTGTATTATTGAAAGCAGGGGGAGAGGGGGCTCGAGCGTCCCCTGACCCCCCTCTTCCGAAGCCCCTGCCCTGCACCATTAACACTGAGCCCCTGCTACTGCACCATGCCGCCCCACCCTCTTGTCAGCGTAAAACCCTATCCGCTTTATTCGAGTATTTCATTGGCGTCTGTACGACGCTGTAGCCTTCTACTGAGCGCATATTAAGGCAACCTTTCCCGAAAACAGGACTATATTTTATTTCTATTTCTTATTTTGTACTATTCTTACTACATCTACTGCGCTTTCTCCCTCTCCCCCTTCTCTGCAGAGTATGTCGGTAAACCTCTGCGCGTTCCTCTTCAATCAAGAGCCCCCCCCCCCCCCCCCCCCCATTCCGTCTCTCTCTCTCTCTCTCTGCACTTATGCTGCGCTGGGGGTAATAAGATCGACATCTTAGAAAGGGATGCCATTACAGCGCTGGGTGATAATTAAAACGAACCCTCTGCGGTGGCTCAGTGGCTGTGGCGTTGTGCTGCCGAACACAAAGACACGGATTTGATTCCCGGCAGCGGCGGCCGCTTTTACCGCCCGTGTGCTCGAGATTTCGGCGCACATTAAAGATCCCCAGGTGGTCATAATTAATCCGGAGCCCTCCACTACGGCGCGCCTCATCGCCTGTGAAGCATTGGCGCGTTGAACCCCACAATCAGATCATAATAATTATAACGACAACATGCAATATTCTATTCCGGAGGAAGCTGAAAAATGGTCTTCATGTTCGTGTAACTGTGAAGAATGACTGTTTCATTAGGGCGGAAATCAACTTCGTCGTCTGCGAGCTGATTGTAGAAGCCTTCCCAGTATTTGCGGTAGCTGTTAACGCCGTCAATGCTGATCACTTCCTCCAGGATCGCCTGCCGATTCTGACATCTGAGGGTTCAGGCTCAGGAGCACCCTGGTTCGAGGGTGGTACGTGTCCTCTGGGAGGACGACCACCCGGAACCAAAGCGGCACTTCCCAACTGTACGCGAGGTCGAGCAAGACGCCGAACGCATCGGCTTCTCCAGTCGGTTCCTCGGGCCATCTGAGGCTACGGGCGGCCATAAAAAAAAAAAAAAAACATCCCCCTCGCGAAGGGCACGATCAAATGCAGAGCATTTCTGCGGGGGGGGGGGGGGGCGCCTGCAAGTCGTATGGATTACGTATTGGTTGTTGTTGTTGTAATTGTTGTCTTCCAGCGTAGACATTGTCGATGAAGTCGATGGTGAAACGTGCCGTGAACCCCCTGCCGCGGCTATGACGCAACGTGGCGCGGCTATGACGCAACACAATCCACTTTAATACAATCCAATCCAAATCCAAGCCAATCCAAGCCAATTCAATCGAATCCAATCCAATGCCCCTCGCGAGAGAGTGTTATAGCGCCGAAATCGCCACCACGCGAACGCGTGATGCTGACGTCACGATCACGCCACAGATGTTAGCGACCGCAGCGCGCGCGAACGACATATGTGGTTTAAGCGCGAACCGACCGCGGCGAGAGAGCGCGATGCGAGCGCCCCACCTGTTCTTGCGCGCGAACCTAACGCGGCGAGAGAGGGTGTTGCGCACGTCCCCACCTGTTGTGCGCCCGAACCGAACGCGGCGAGAGAGGGCGTTGCGAGCGGAGAGAAGGCGAGGAGGACACGGGGGAGAGGGCGCACCTCTGGCCGACGGTTGAATGAGTCAAGGATATAATGCACGTTCGTAACCTTCCGTTCTGTGTATGCAGAGGACAAGACTAACAGCGTGGTCAATACATTCGGTAACAGCTTTTACGCGTGCGTAAGTCACGCTGTTGGAACATCGGGAGGGTGTTGTATACTTATAAGATCAGCAAGCGGTGTGCTGGTTAAAAATGTTCGTTCCGGCGAGTCTGGTAGATTAGTTGTATGTGACTTTCTGTTTGACGGAGATGAATTTCGGGTGCTCTGTATTTATGCTCCAAACAAAATACAAGAACGAGAAGAGTTTTTTCGGGACATTGAAACCTATCTAAATTGCGAAAAACATGTAATGCTTTTGGGAGACTTCAACTGCGTTTGTGCGAGAGAAGACCGAATAGGCGGGTTTGGACAGAAGGATCGAAGCGCCGAATTCCTTTATGAAATGTTAGAAGGCCATGAAATGGAAGACGTTGCTCACATTGCGTCAAAAGAAAACTGTTTAAGATTTACGCATTTCCAAGGCGCTAGCCACGCTTGCCTAGACAGAGCTTACGTGAGCCTGAACCTGGTGTCAATGTGTTCTAAATACAGCGTAAAGGATGTATCTTTCAGTGATCATTGTCTCGTGTCCTTCGTGGTAGGCGGCAGAAAAGAGTATAAGAAGTTTTCTTGGGAACTGTGGAAATTAAACTGTAGATTATTGAAAGATTCAGGGTTTAAAGAAAAAGTAGAGAAAATTCTCGTCGAGCACGAGAGCGCAGTGGGTCCTTCCTGGGCAGAAAAATGGGAATTAATAAAGCAGGACGTAAAGTTGTGTGCAATATCCAGGTCAACCGCATTAAGACGGATAGAAAGAGCAGCGGAAAAAAAAAATTGCGCAACAATCTACACCAGTTACTTGTACTAGAGAGCGAAATGCCTGGTTTATTTGGCGAAGGTATAGCAGCTATAAAAGGCAAACTAGAGGCAATAGATAAAGTACGCTATCAGGGAGCCACAGTGCGGGCCCGTGGCGAAAGATTATTAGCTGGGGAAACACCCACTAAAAGGGCGTTAGGCGATGAAAGAAAATATGCACAAAAAAATGAAATTAAGGAAATAGTTTTTCACGGAACACTTACAAGGGAAGAAAAAAACATAGAAAAGGCATTTGTGGAGCATTATGAGAAACTGTTTGGTCATAGTGCTCCGCGAATGGAAGATTTCAAAAGAGAATTTCTTCCGTTGATACCACAGTTAGAAGACGACGTGAAGGAAGGCTTAGAACAGCCGCTTACACTCGGCGAAGTGAAAAAAGCAACTGACGAATTGCAGGAGGCTAAAACGCCAGGACCGGATGGCATAAATGCGGAGTTTTACAAGGCGTTCAACGATAGAGTTTCAGTTATTTTGCTGAACGTTTTTAAAGAAGCATATAAGAATAATAGTTTCCCGGTGTCATTTTCCCGGACATATACGGTTCTATTACCCAAATGTGATGATCCGGTTAAACTGCAGTCAGTTAATGGCTACCGCCCGATCACGTTAGCGAACGTTGATTATAAAATACTGATGAAAATTTTAGCGAAAAGGTTGCAAACAGTCATAACGTCCTTAGTTGGGCCACATCAGACGTGCGGCATTAGGGGACGAAGTATCGTCACCAATATCCATGTTGCTCGGAGTGTGTTGGAATGCTGTGATTTGATGTGCCGCCACGTTGCGATGATGCAGATTGACCTTGAAAAAGCCTTCGACAGAGTGTGTCACGAAGTGTTATTCTGTATTATGAAACAAGCAAATGTAGGGGAAGTGCTATACAATGGAGTGCATATGGCTTACCAGGGGTGTACCACGCAGTTAGTTATAAACAAAAAGGTCAGCAAATGCGTACCTGTGTTATCGTCAGTTAGGCAAGGTTGTCCGATGTCGCCACTCCTTTTTAGCATGTTTTTAGAGCCTTTTTGTTTAAAAATAATCCAAAGTAATGAAGTTAGGGGATTTAGTTTGAACTCAAGTGAAGTGCGGTTGTTGACTTATGCGGACGACGTGGCAGTGTTTGTTACAGATAAAGAGAGCGTGCAAAAAGTGACAAAGATTACAAAAGATTTCTGCGCACAAACCTGTAGTGCTGTAAACTGGGAAAAATGTTCGGGTCTGTGGCACGGAGTGTGGCCCACCAAACCAGAGTTTTTTGAAAACATCCAGTGGTTTCAGGTACCGAAAAGATATCTTGGCGCTCCGCTGGAGTGCTACCAAGATAGTAGCAAGCATTGGCAGGAAGAAGCAGTAAGATTGCGTGAAAAAGCAACGAGGTGGGGAGTTCTTCCTGGCAAAGCTATGGTATGTGATGCAAGTAATACACTGTTCGCGAGTAAATGTGCAGAAAATGCACCGTATTTTTGCTGTATTCATCTGGGGTTCCCAATGGGAAAGAACCAGCCGTACGAATCTCTTTCGTAAAGTTCGAACGGGAGGGGTGGGCTTATCACATCTGTTTTTGCGACAACTTGTCAGCAGATTTATGTTTCTTCGCGATGCGAGTGATGCCTTTCTGCGCACATTTCTACAAAGTGTCTTGGTGGGTTCACTCCCGCAGTTTGTTGTTTCCAGTGTTGATGAACGTTACACATTGAAAGGTTACCTGAAGGAAACCGTTGAATCTTTAAGATTCCTCTGTGTAAGGTTTTCCCTTGAATACCTTTCAAATATTTCAAGAAAACGTCTGTCAGAAGATCTTAGAGATGTTCTTTTCCCAGTACCGCTGTACAGAACTATGTACCGCATTGGGCCAGGGCAAGATGTATTGTGTCGCGTCAAAAAGATGGCAGTCCCAGCATGTATGAAAACATTCTTTTTTTAAGCTTCATTCGGGAACTCTTCTAGTCAAAACATGGATGGCTGAAAAAGGGTTGTTTGTGCCATGGACAACAGTATGTCTTTTGTGTAAAAAACCCGAAACAATAGACCACGTTTTCCTAGACTGCTGGGATGCCGTCTTTTTTTGGGACGTTCTTCAGCGTACCCTGAAAAAAGACTTGCCTGTGACACCGCATGGAATCCGTTTCATCCCCGTAGACAAACATGACAGTGTGCCGTATGACCTGATAATGCTTTTGGGCCTACACGCCATCTGGCTGAGTCGTATGGCGGTGCGCCACTCTGATGCTGACGCGAAGACTGTCAGCAAGTACTTTGCTCAGAATGTCAGTATGCTGAATGAAGTCATTAATATGCAGTGCCCGGAGCTTACGTGGCTACCCATTTTGGAGGAATTGTCTTCTTTCGATGTTTATAATAGTTTTCGCCAACCGAAGTTCGGTGAGCGAGTTTTAAACCGACACTGATGCGTTTTAGAACAGCATTGTAGACATTGTAGGGACTGTTTGTTCAATGTGCAATAAAGAAAAAAAAAATCGGCTTTGTGGCTCAGTTGGTAGAGTACCGTGCACCTTGCGTTCCGCCCGCAGAGTCGTAAGATCGAAACCTGGCGCCGGCAAGTATTATTTTTTTATATAGTGTAGGGGGAGCGATGCGGACGCGGACTACGGACGCCAACGCGGGTGACATCGTGAGTTACTGAAATGCTCTGCATTTTAAAAAAACTAGCGATTCCTTTATACTGCCTCTGTCTCCATCCATGTATTTCATCCGCACGCAGCAGTGAGACGGATCGCCTGCTTCGTGAGTGTGGGTGCTCAGAGTCAAATATGAACTTAGCACACATATCATTGCCTTCCGTTAACTCCCAGCGTCCACGCCATGGACATAACAGGCGTTTCGTTTTCGCTTTAATGAATTTGTGTGCACCGAGTGTGCTTTGATCGAAGACGATGAGCATCTCGGCATTTTCACAGCGTCCGTTGTACGAGGGAGGCTACCGGAGTTTTGAGTCGTGAACCGTCCGTCCCGAAAACTCTCTACAAAGGATTCTCCGCTGCAAACATATGCAAATTGGCGGAAAACAAACTATCTTAACCCAAAAAGACATCGGGGAAAAAAATGAGCAGTGGCTTAGCTCGGCTATGCCAGGATATACGTAGCGTGAGCTAAGGTTCAACTGGTTATTCTTAGCTTTCCTGGTTGTTAGGATTAGCTTATATTGATTATCATGCTTACTGCTGCTTCAATGACACACTCACGGTATACGCATTATGTGACACATGTATATTTATCAAGCGGCTCCGGCGCAGCGTCACCAATCACCCCAGGGCTAAGCTGGTTCCATAGGCGCACGCCGGTGTTGCTGCGACGCACGAGCCATCGGTTCCACACCCGGCCACCCCTAGTGGACCGGTCCGCCACGTGCGGAACGGAGGTCGGCGAAGACACTGGGCGCGTGGGGTGTGTGAGAGACGCCGAGCAGCGAGCAACGTTCTGTGCGCCATGTGACGTCACTGCTCCTCGCGCATGCGCAGCACGGTTCTCCAGGAGCCACGCGAAACTGCTCAACCTCGGCCAGTGTAGCTCACGCTACAAAAATGGGTGTACAAGGAAGAGAGATTTGATATCGCAAAGGAAACTCTCTACAGCAATTACAAGGGCCTTGCTTTACTTTTTGCGACGGCATGGAGGCTGTTGCTTGAGAACGAAGAGCTTTGTAGGGAGGTATACTTGAAATTATAAGGGCGTGCGCGGTCACAGGAATGGAAACAAGCGAATCAACAGATTTGGTTGAAATGTGACTGTGTCCACACGAATCAATGGACGTAAGTGGCACATTAGCCTTCCCGAAGCCCTATAGGGTTTAAAGGTATTACAGAGAAAGTAGGCCACAAAGGTTGTTGATGTGACCAAAAATAGATTGGAATGCTGGGGGGGGGGGGGGGGGGGAAGCAGCGTTGAACAGGCATCTGTTACGAACAGAATTTAATTTTCGCGAGCCTGTCGCTGAAAGCAGCGCTGAAATGGGAAGGGCAGGGTTTAATTAATACAGATGTGTAGATGTATTATAACCTACGGCGAGATTGCAGATGTCATCACCGCTGTAAGAAGGGGATGACATATAAACAATCAACAGATCGAAACTAAGGTCTCTGTACATAGCGCTGTGGGCAGAGCGTGAAAGGTAAAAGGTCACGCCGTTGAATTTTTACATCGCGCCTGCGCAGTCGATGCCTGCGTGTCGAATTTAAAATTCGCAAAAGAGCAACTGACTGCTTTGCTCTAAAACGGGAAATTAGATAATTTCGAGGATATAAGTTTTCCATCTCCCAATGCCTCCAAATTCGAAGTTTTTGTCTAAAGCGGATTCCCTCGGAACTCAATTAGAACCGCGGGTTTCAGTGTTTTTCGACGTTCGTAATATTGATACGAAAATGCCGTAAGCATTAAACTTTAGCAATCTCCAAATTCGAAGTTTTTGTCCCCATCTGTACATCCTAAAATAGAGTCTGTCGAAACTAAATTAGAATTGCACATTTCTTACTGACCGGTCTTTGTGAACATTTTTAATATTTTTCAGAACGCCCTCTAACTTAGCAACAGACGTATGTATTTATCGCTGACTTTATTGCAGACCACGTCCGTGGTCTGCAATAAAGGATGAATTATAATTTGAACAACTTGTAACACAGTGTAGATACACACTATTATATGTATAAGAAGCATCCTTTTTTACTTTTCTTTAATTATTTTTATTATTTAGTTTACTTCAATACACTTCAGAACTTCTCGGTCCAACAGGAATAGTACATTAGATATACAATACATTTACAAACATTTGTGTCACTTACAGAAAGACACAAACACACAATTCAAGACCAGGAGAAAAAAACAATTCGATGCCGAGTACCGTGTAAACAACGCTGCCAAAAATACACTGTTCAGGTCTTGTGCGAGAAAACACCAACACAATACAAGGTGGAAAACGAAGATATCATGTACCCCTACATCTATAGCGACGACGATTGTTGAACACGAAGCTTTCTCGTGTGGGATTCCTTGGCCGTCGTCTGAGTTTGGACTGTGGCTTGTTGCAAATACAAAACTGCTCCAAATCCAAACTGCTTCCAAATCCAAACTGCTCCAAACCCGAACTGCTTCCAAATCCAAACTGCTTCCAAATCCAAAACTGCTCCAAATCCAAACTGCTCCAAATCCAAACTGCTTCCAAATCCAAACTGCTCCAAACCCGAACTGCTTCCAAATCGAAAACTGCTGCAAATCCAAACTGCTCCAAGCCTTAACTGCTCCAAATCCAAACTGCTTCCAAATCCAAACTGCTTCCAAATTCAAACTGCTCCAAACCCGAACTGCTTCCAAATCCAAACTGCTTCCAAATCCAAAACTGCTCCAAATCCAAACTGCTCCAAATCCAAACTGCTTCCAAATCCAAACTGCTTCCAAATCCAAACTGCTCCAAACCCGAACTGCTTCCAAATCGAAAACTGCTGCAAATCCAAACTGCTCCAAGCCTTAACTGCTCCAAATCCAAACTGCTTCCAAATCCAAACTGCTTCCAAATTCAAACTGCTTCCAAATCCAAACTGCTTCCAAATCCAAACTGCTTTCAAATCCAAGACTGCTCCAAATCCAAACTGCTTCCAAATCCAAACTGCTCCAAACCCGAACTGCTTCCAAATCGAAAACTGCTGCAAATCCAAACTGCTTCCAAATCCAAACTGCTCCAAGCCTTAACTGCTCCAAATCCAAACTGCTTCCAAATCCAAACTGCTTCCAAATCCAACTGCTCCAAACCCAAACTGCTTCGACCGTGTCGGAATGGCGAAATCGGATGGACCTCCGCTCCATAACGCGATGGACCCAGGTTCGATTAGACCACGGGAAACATTTCCCTCTTTCACTTCACCTACGATAATCATCATCGTCAGACAAATTGGCTTGCCTGCAGTGCATTTTCGACTTGATTTACGCCATCAGTGAGACATAGAAAGCTTTGCTTTAAAAGGAGAACAGTTTGCAACAAACCGTATATTCTTATTTATTAGTTGGTACTGCGCATTATCTTGTAACCGAAGCAGAATTAAGTCCCGGAATGCAAATTACCAGAGCTCGTTCAGTTTTTCGTCCCGCTTGTTAGTATGAGCTTGAAGAATAAACCATCTCGGCATAACTACAAGTAAGGCACGAAAAACTGTCAAGAGGCTCGGGTTCATGCACTCGGGTCAGCAACAAAAAGAGCTGCCGTATCGTTTTGGTCGCAAAGGAATTCAATATTGGTGGATCAACGGGTCGTGTTAATTTGTTCTGAGGAGTGAGTCCCCGTTTGCCCATTCAAACCCCCCGCGGGTGGAAAAGGGCATGCAACGGGAAGCGGTAGATTTAGGGCTAAAAAAGCCATGGTAATATTTAGGAAACTTGGGCGAAGTTTACCAGGAAAGTCAGGGGCTCCTTCTTGTGTTACTACTCGTCTCTCCCAGTGTTAAAAATTCAGGGTCCCCCCTGTTAGATTTTTGTCGGCTGAAACAACACTTCCTGCTGCTAAAGCACTGCAGCTTTCGCGGGCGCTCATTGTAGCCTGGACACTTGCCGTGGCAGAAACGCTGGCTCAGGAAGCACAACTCATTGCATGCTGTTTCAGCGGCCGTATATAATCAGGGTTGTTCGTTTTCGAGTAAAACCCAATTTCACTCCATTTTTGCTCCCGGAACATGTTTCAAGAGAATCGGATTACACCCGATTTCCCCCCGAATGGACCTTTTCAAAGGTAGCGACCCGCACAATTGGGCGCCGACGGTCCGGCGTTCTCAACCAGTGCTCCTTGAAAGCAAGCCCCACAAACACACTTTCGAACTCATTGAGTATTGGCATGACTCTACCATTCACTAGTGTAGGCTGGTAAATGCCGCACTGACATTGCTGTGCCAGGCTAATGGAAGGTGTCATGTCGAGAGAACTTTCTCCCGGCTGAGATGCGTTCAACGATCGGACAGCTCTCGAATGGAGACCGGGATGTTGCGCTTGCCGATGATAATGTATACATTACCATCTGCGAGTGCAACAGGTAATACAAGTGCAACATTTTTTTACATATGCTTGTTTCCATACATGGAAACAAGGATATGTAAAAAAAATTGATGACCAGCGTTTCGTGAATAAAATGTTTCATTTCTGGGATGTTACCGATGTTTTTTACAGTCATTAATAACTAATACATTTCAAATAAACGCCGAATATCGGAGAGTATTTTCTAGAAAACCCTGATGTCCCCCGATTACCAACTCGAAACAAACACTAATTTTAGCGCGTTAAAGTTAAGCTTATCAGTGCTCTTTACTGTAATAATCATTACGGATTCATTCCAAATAAACGCAAAATTTTGGAGAGTATTTGCTAGAAAACCCTAATGACCACCTACTATCAGCTTGAAACAAACACCAATTGTAACACGTTAAAGTTAAGAAGCTCGTGATACTTTATATATGATAAAAAAGTGAGTGTATTACTTGGTACATCTGTATATTTAAACCCCCCCCCCAAAAAAAAAAATCCCGAATTTCGGAATGGTTAAAAAGAACAATTACTCCCTGATTACCAGTTCGAAAAATAACACCTGATTTTTACCCCCGATTTAAAAAAAAACACATGAAAGCTGAAAACGAACAACCCTATATAAAAATTAATGCATGACGAGGGGGGGCTACCAACTTCTTCATTCTACTTGCAACGAGCTGAAGCGACTCAGGGCGTAGAACTTCGTTGCAAGATGGTTCCTAGTGTCGTACGGCATCTTAAATAACCGCTGGTGGATACGATGGAAGGGGAGCAGTCGAAAGCAGACGCAGAGGCCCATAGAGGCTCGAAAAAAGCTGCTCAAAGCACAAGCAGGCACAAATGACGACATACGGCTCCGGTTATCACGGGAGTTCTCGGTCCACCCGAAACCGGTGCCGAGTAAAGCGAAACGTCCTTGTCGAAACGTTTGCGAATGCTTCAGGCTGGCGTCGGTACAAGTGAAACGCTGCAGGTGATAAGAGAATGGCTACGAGTTGATACTCCGCACAGGATCGCATGCTTACCCTGGAACATGAAACTTCACTATATTCGACCACTGGAAAAGATACGTGACAACCAGATCAGCATTTCCTTATCGCGTAAAGCAAGATATACGCCGGACCGGGTTTTAAATAGCGTGACATTTTCAGCATCCGCCGCTCCCCCGAAGTCGCATGTTATAGAAAATGAACGAAAATTAAACTAGCCATGACCTACGCTCAAAACGAGTATCAATTTTGCTCCCACAACTACACAAAGAAAAAGAAACACCCCGAGGACACCTAAGCATTTCTTACGAGTTCTGGGTGTGAAAGCACAAATGTTTAATTGAAGGCAGCCCAGCGCTCCGTCCAGTTTGGCGCTGTGAATGGTTGTGGCTATTACGCTGCTGTGCGGGACGCATGCTTGATAAGCCGTTGAACACCGTACTCACATCCACAGCTGCGAATTTGTTTTTTCACGCGGCGCTGTCTCTCAGCGTGTTCGTTACTTGTATTTTAAAGATGATAGTCTTTCTTAAGCTATTTAAACGCGAAATTTTCGGGCTGCCTGTCCGTCCGTCCGTTCGTCGATTCAGCTTGAACGAAATCATTGTATAGGTAAAACAATTTCCGGACTATTAAGTCTGGTAGCACACTTCATACTGCCAACGTTTCTCAGCAAAAAAAAAAAAAAAAAAGATATTTGAGACAGAATTTGATACCAGCAGTGGACTTCTAACTAAAAATAGACGTGGGCGTAATTTTTTCGATAGCGGACAAAAAGAAACGCGTTAAAACACAATATTTTGGCCAAAAATACAAAAAAGGGCTCGCGATGGAGTCTACTGCCCGTGGCTCCCGTCCCTTGCAATAGTAATAAGAGGTTCCATCAGATGGCGCGGGAGCAGTACGAACGAAGAAGGTAAAGGCAACAGAGACGACAAAGTGGGCACAGAGAATTGGAGGGGGAAAAACCCCTGAGACTTATAGGGCAGAGAAGCGGGAAATTAAGAAGGAGGGATTCTATGGCAATAGAAGAGGCAGTGCTTTGCTCTTCGAGGCACGGGCTGGGTGCCTGAGAACCCGGGCATACACGGGTAGCTACAGGCAGCAGGATGAAACGTGTGCATGCTGCGGCAGTGATCGCGAAACTATAGACCATATTGTCAGGGGCTGCACAGAGATACGACAACCACGGGGTGAGGGGGAAACGACGCTGGCGGCGGCTTTGGGATTTGGGGCGAGGGGGAACCTCAACTACAAGGCCATACTGGCTACCATCGCACGTGGGCATCACGGGCAACGAGGTTGCAGACACCCTGGCCAAGGGCGCTGCTCGCCAGGAAGGGGTGCCAGCCTCCCGGGATGTGGTGTCGTTCGATGCTGCAAGGACTATCCTGGCCCGAGTGGTGGAGGGTCAACATCCAGATGCTCGAGTGGTCAGTGGTCAGGCCCCACGGCTCCTGCCCGGCCGCATCAGTAGAGACGCCCGGTCGCTCCTGTTTCGCTTGCGGCTTAATTGCTGCAACGTGGGAGCTCGCCTGCACCACCAGGGCCTCCGGGCGTCCCTCACCTGCGCCGACTGGCCAGAGCCCGAGAAGCTCGAGCACTTACTGTGCTCTTGCCGCCAGCACGACACCGCGAGAGATGAACTCCGGATCGCATTCCAGCGACTCGGGGTACCAAGCCACAAGCTGGAAGACCTCCTGTTCCCCACGGGATCGGACGCTTTACGACGGGAGGTCTTCCAGCACCTCCCCAACTTCCTAGTTGTGACAGGACTAGAGCAGCGCTTGTAGCCGTCGCGCCTTGGACGTAACGAACGCTACATAGACTGTGCCCCACTCTCTTCCTTCCTTCCTCTTTCTCTCTTCCTATCCTTTGAAACCCCTCTTCCCTCCCCTGGACTGGGTTGTATGAGGGTGAACTCCCCGACTAAATATCCCCAGCTCTTTTCTCTTCCATTCTTTCTTAATAAATCACCACCACCACCAGAGGTGACGAAGAGGGGACTGGAGTGGTGGTGGAGGAAAAGTAGGGAAGGGGTGGGTACGCAGGCGGAGTAGTCATACGGAGGAGAATTTAGAACAGCGAGGGGAGAAAAAAAAGGGGGGTGGGGGGGGGGGGGGAGCGATGAGTTTAAAACAGGGAATAGAGGGAGACGGGAGGGAGGAAGCCAATCTATTAGGTTAGCTGGGAGTAGGGCAAGTAAGCGTAATAAAACAGGCAAGTCGGTTGCTGACAACCGACACCCCGATTCAAAGGGAGAGCCACTAATCATCATCAATCATCATCGTAGAAAAACGGAATCAAATTCAGCCAACCTCCACTGCGTTTATCGTGGAAGCGCCGAGAGGAAAGGGGAACAGCTTGAGAGGAGGACGGGAGAGAGAAAGGGGGGGGGGAGAAGTTACGTGGCAGGGGGTGACAGACGAGACTTGCAGCGAAGCGAGCCAATACGTGGTCACTTTTTTATTAACGTGAATGAACCTCGGGCTATATGAAAGGCTTCGCACTCACGTGGGAGTGGTCCTCGGTTTCCGACGCCTACACAGATGCCGTCTTTTTCGCTCAATGGCGGGTTTAATGCCATCACATTAACAAAAAATTAACCGTCCCCGTGTTCCACACTAAGGTTTAGGTCAACCGCTGCCCACTGAGCCCAGCTTTGTTTAATTCTTACTGGCCAGACTTCCGGTAACCGTGACGCGAATGATTCATTTGGTGATCGCGAAATGAGATTTACCGTTGTTCTTAAAGGGGCACTGACACAAAAATTTTGCATCTTGTTTTTTTTTGTTGCGATAAGTAGCTAGTGACCTACTTATAACCTGTAGAAACCTCATTTGCTTCAGCGTGCGACGGTTGTTTAATTAGAGGCATTTTCAATGCGGCCAGTCGCAGTTTCGGTTTCAGCGAGTGCCGCGAAACGATGGATTTTGTGGATTTTGTGTGAACAAAGCTGACCACGTGACGTGACCGTCGGAGGGATATCACAGAGCAGAGCCGCCGTACCTGCGGTAGTAATAATGTCACCGAATTAATTTGAATCCCATCTCAGTGCATTACGGTCAAAATGTGATGGCCAACGTCAGCGGGACCCGCACGACAGTGTGTGCGACCTTTCAACGAGTAGCGGCGAACCTTTTTTCAAATGAGCGCTGGAAATGCCGACACCTGGCTGTTTCACCTTCCGCGCGTGCGTCACTTATCATTTTCGGGCTTTGTGTCGTAAAGCGCTGCCGTCAATGAAAATCGCTGTTGGCGAAGCTCGGGCCAACGTCTTTTAAGTTAGACCGTCAGAATGTAAGGCCAGAGTGTTATTTATGTGGACACACACTGCGTTGGAAGAGGGACCTTAACCGGATGCCCGTGGGTCGATTCGACTTTTATCTTCTGTTTAACGAAACGGTAATTCCGCGAATACCGTTTAAATGCGCGGCGTCAGTCGAAAGTCGCTGGAATGTTATACTTTTCTGAGAATCCCAGCAGCCTTTTCTGTTAACGATGTCTTCATGGAAATCATAAACGCGACTTGTTGCTATTAGTATTGAACATACTTTATCTGATTGATTCATTGTAGGGTTTAACGCACCGACGCAACGCAAGCAATGAGGCGCGCCGTAGTGGAGGGCTCCGGGTTAATTTTGACCACCTGGGGATCTTGAACGTGCGCCGAAATCTCCTAGACACGGTCGCAGACTGCCGTTTTTGCTTTTTGCTTCCATTAGAAAAGCGGCTGCCGCGGCCGGGAATCGAACCCGCGTCCTCATGCTCAGCAGCGCAACGCCTTAGCCACGGAGCCACCGCGGCAGGTATACTTTATCTGCTGCTAGACTGATGCTACCTGTTTGAAAAGTATTGTCAAACTCCCAAGTGGAAATTTTCGAATAAATACACCGAGCCCCTTTCATGGCGTCTTCGCTGTTTCACACATGTATCGCTGCGAATACATTTTACAGGGGCAATATAATGTTTCTGATGTCAACGTATGATTACCGTATGGCCCTTGAATAAATACTTCCAGATGACCCCCTGTGGACGAAGAACTATTACACACCGAGCCCATTTAAAGCAGGCTTCACTACTACACAAGAACTGCATTGCTGGGCAGGCACAGACAGCGCCAATCGGTCTATCGTGCTTTCTAGTAATTAATCCCGTTTGTTCGCCCTGTTCGATTTATTTTAATACCATGAACCGACTAACTCACACCAGAGCTCTGCTAAATTTTCTTAGAAGTGATATAATGCGTCTAAGTCTATATGGGAAGTCTATAAGGAGTCTAAGTTTATAACAAATCTGTCTATAATAAGTGTAAGTCCATAATAAGTCTAAGTGTCTCGCTACATTTAGTTCTAAAATTTTTGTGTGCGACGACAGTGTGACGCACCAAGCATCACAGACGGACAGATGGACTTTCTAGTTGAGCCCACGTAGAAATTCTTAAAAAACTCAAAGAAACGACGAGGATTAAATGATGTAGGAACCAGCAAAAGGGCAGGTAAACAACAACAACAAAAAAGTTACCTGAGCCAGGGCCGTACCCAGAGGGGGGGTTTGGGGGTTCAAACCCCTCCCGAAATCTTTTCCAGGCAGCACGTAAACAATACTTACTCTTGCTTTCAGCAAAACTACCCCCTTCCCAAAATTCATAACCCCCCCCCCCCCCCCGAAAAAAATTTCTGGGTACGGCCCTGACCTGAGCTGTCAATTACAATTAAACGGATCACAGCCAAGGTGTCTATTGTGCGTGCAAAACACACATTCTGTATCTTCAAGACATTTTATCGATACCCTTTAAAGGGGCACTGACACAAAATTTTGAAGGCGAGATAACTTCGGAGATAGATTGGTGGGAACACATATACATCATCTGCAAAATATCAGCGGCGAATACAGCCTAGAACATATTTAAAATCAATTTTGAAGTGTGCGAAACGCAACCGAGCAGCCAGCAGAGGACCACGCGCAATTGTAAATAAACAACATCCAAACAGGTCACGAGTTTGTGTTTGCCGCTTCCGCACTACCGGCGTTTTTTGCCGGCTCGCCTGGCTCGCCGCTCCAATCGGAGGGCCGGAGGGCGGAGCTTCTGCTCTCGAGAACGAACGACCCGATCGTTGGCGGCGGAGGCGCCGTGATTTCATCAGCTAATCGGGCAGCTGGCCGCGACCAAAGTTCTACAGCGATTCCAGGCACTCTGTTTCTATTACTGTTTATTACCATTGGATGCGAAAACGCGCCGGAGGCACGAAAAGCTCACTGATCTAGCCGCACGGTCGCTGAGCAGGCGGCGGCCACGGCCGCGAAGTGGCCCAGGCCGGCGCAAGTACCTCGAGTGATAGCTTGTTACCGCTGCACGAAATTGTCCCCAAGTCCCGACCATGGTGGCTTACATGAGAAAGGAGTTAATGATGCGATGGCGGGTTGCATTGAAAATTGTCATCTGCACCGATTACGAGAGCGGCACTCGAATATCCGCCGCAGTGCTGAGCCGAACACATCTGTAGGCGGACCTGTAGGCAGACCGGCCGGCTGCTCCCAGCGCGCGCCTTGCCACCCACAGTCTCGAGCGTCGCGCGTCGTTCTTTAGCCGCGGTAGCATTTGCACTCGCAGCGCCTGCGTCACATCCACGGTCGCTTTTTAATTAAGCGCCTCACGAGATCAGTACGTGGGGGCATTCGCAGAAACTGCCGTCGATGCGGATTCGACAGTGCTACGGCGGCTCTGCTCTGTGATATCCCTCCGACGGTCACGTGGTCAGTTTTGTTCACACAAAATCCACAAAATCCATCGTTTCGCGGCACTCGCTGAAACCGAAACTGCGACTGGCCGCATTGAAAATGCCCCTAATTAAACAACCGTCGCACGCTGAAGCAAATGAGGTTTCTACAGGTTATAAGTAGGTCACTAGCTACTTATCGCAACAAAAAAAAAACAAGATGCAAAATTTTTGTGTCAGTGCCCCTTTAAATCAAAGAAAAACAAACAATTTAGGCGCATCTGCAGCGGAAGTTTGCTAATGGTGTCAAAATGGTAAATAAAGTTCAGTGAGCCGTCGGAGTGCTTTTTAAAGGCTGGAGTCAACTTGTGCCCTATAAAATGCATGCATAGGGCGTGAAAAAAACGCGCCAGCTAACAAAGCGGCGTCCTGGAGTTAGTGACCATCAATAATGTAGCCACGAAAAGGACTTGTATGTGTGTCAACATGCATGATATTGGTTTGGGCATTGGTTTTACACATTTGTGACGGTGGCAAGAAGGATAACCTTAAAATTATGCCCATGGGTGCGGCTCTGAAATTGGCACTTTGTTCGGGTGGCGCCACAATTAAAATTCAATGAGGACGGCCGTTTGGTATCGCAAACACTTGACCCACATTACGTTATAAACGGACAGTGGGTCCGGAGATTCTGGATCACTGGAACAGCGTAGCTTCCACATTCCCATTTTAGCTTTTGTCGGCACTCATCAGGGGTAATATTTTAGGGCTTCGCGTTTGCGTGGTTTAATTCTCTCCTGCCAGGACCGGAGTTCCCTATAAGTGAAGGGCACTTTGTATTGTGCACCCGAAACGGAAATGTTTGTGCACCCGAAACGGAAAAAAAAAATAATGTCGCGAAAAGCAACCGTGCGAATCAGTATTGCGACGCTCTTAAAGGAGCCATGAAGACAAAATACAAGTTGGGTTTATTAGAAAGGCGGCTTAGTCCCGATAACAATGATACCAATATTATCGCAATCTTCGAACAAATAACGGAGATACGGCTTGTGAAGCAGTCGCGACCCCCTAGCCAATTTCCCGCAAATTTCTATGACGTCACGGAACCTTGTTTGTGCGATTGGCGGCCGCCTAACTAACCTGTCGCGACGACACACGACTGGACGTCTGTAATGGGGCCTCTAGTTCCATTTGACCGCATCACTTGAATGCTAACGTGCAGTTAACGCACTGAAAATTATATTTTACTGTTGGCCCGTATGACGTCATTCTTGCTCATTACACGTCACTGTGGCGCAAAATTTGAAAATTCTTAAATACTTCTTGCTTTTTTTTTTTCGTTAAAATATACATCTTTTGTGGCTGTAATGGAGCTGAGTGAGATACTGAATCCTAGTTCTTTTAAATTAAACGAAGTTGTATTTTCTCTTCATGGCTCCTTTAAGAGGCAGGGAGTAAGCGTAACCAAAATTCGGCCCCTTTGAATAATCTTCATTGGAACATTAGCTGGATTAACGACGAGTGGTGATCAACGCTTGGAGAAAGACGGTTAAAACGTGAAGCTTCCTCCCATACAGTCTGAGTCAGTCCAAGTCCAAAATCCAGACATCTTAGACTATGACGGGACGGCGCAATCGGATGGACGCCATAACGCGAGGGACGCAGATTCGATTCCGGCCACGTGCACGGGAAGCGTTAGAACTCGAGGAGCTTGGTGTGCCTTCGCTTATCATCATCATCGTTTTGGGAAACCCGGTGTGTAAAGTCGGCTTTCCTGCAGTACGTCTTGGCGCGACATCGAACGCCGTCTGGGAGGCATTTCGTCACAAACGCTTTGATAACATTCGTAACGAAAATGCCATAATTGCAGCTCTCCATAGGCAAAAAAGAGCAAGAAACGCAGGTACTATCCACCCGATTTCCCGTATAAATAGTAGCGAGCAAATAGGCAGCCGCGTCGTCTGCGCGTGAAACGCAGTGCCATTGATTGGAAGTTGCAACCATCGTAACGGCGATGCTGTGGGCTTCACGTCGGTCAGGATAATTTGCATGTTGCCCGTCTGTAAGAAGTAGATAAAACTAGGAGTGGTAAGTGCAGAGATTGAATGTGACACAGCTGCTCGCGTGCTCCCAGGAAAGCAAGAAAACAAAATAAAAAAATCCCGGGCCATCTCCACTAACGTGAAACCTGGGGAGTGACGAAGTGTATTCTTGGCGCCCTGGCGTTTTAGCCATCGGAGATGAAACCATGGGGGGTACAGGTATACAGCTTTGCTGTAAACGTCTCTTGGCATTGAAGCACGAAGCTCTCTAGCATGAGGCGTTGGAAAACGGGTGTCCCAGTGTATTTTTTAGTACGCGTTACGAAGCGCTCCAGTGCCAGGCGTAAACGAGCGTCCCGGTGTATTTTTTAGTACGCGTTACGTTCTAGCGCGAGGCGTAAACGAGTTTCCCGGTGTTTTAGTACCGCGTGCACAACCAACCGCCGACCACGTAGACGCCGCTGGCTGGCACCGTGCAGCACTTGTGGCACGGAGAAGGGGCGAGTGAGTCTTTGACAATAGGTGGGTCCAGGGTTCATCAACGGGGAGATGGCGGAAAGGAGGGAGGGAGAGGTGGTGAGGAGGCGGTGTTCACTTGCAGGTCGTGATAAGAATTAGCTCCTGGATACACAGGTATAGGAGTAAGAGACTTCGGCTTAACCATTTCTGTTAAGCCACTCTGGAGGACGAGGAAGAGAGGAGAAGGAGAATAAAGATCTTATTGTGTACGAAATTTAGCAAAGCGTTCAAGGGCTGCAGCGAGGGGTCGTCTGGCGTTGCGGGGATCTAGTATATCGGCTGGATTGGGTAGGGCGTTCTGCAGAACGGCGCGAAAGGATTGGTAACCAGAGCAATGCCAGATAAGATATGTCAGATTTGTTGGTGTACCCGTGTCACAATATGGGCGGTAAGTAGGGTCACAGTCCTTCGAATGCTCGGTTCGCCCGAACTTTATTAGTAAAAATTTCGGTAGGGCGAGTTAGTGAGGGGAATGATGTTATAAACCTGAAGGAGTGGCACAGGCAAGGCAATCGTGCCGAGCCTGGCGAAGGTGATCAGAGAGGTGGGAAGCAGGACAGCCAACCAGTGGAGGAGTTACTTGAAGATCCTTCTGCGCTGCCTCATGGACAGCCTGGTTGCTGGAACCCTGAGACACGTGTCCCGGTATCCATGCAACACGTACAGAGTAGAGTTGCAAGCAAGTTGTTGACCCTGAAATATGTCGAACCTGATGAAGCAGAGGGTGATCAGAGAACGGTTTCCGGAGCTCACGTAGCGCCATTTAGGAGTCAGTCAAGAACCAAATGCGGTCTGGTAATATGGCAGATACATGTCATTCTCGCAGCTCTCGACAACTTGCTCTTCTATGCTCTCCCACTAATTCCATAATGGACGCTGAGTGCGAGCGCCGTCTAAACTCGCCGAATCTGCACATCTCCAAGCCAGTTCGGTGCGACCAGCAGACACGCTCGCATTTATACAAATGTCTCATTAATCGGGAACTTCGGTCCCCAGAGCGCACAAAACCTCACGATGGTGAACTCGGCATTAGGATTTTGGGATGCCTATGCACTGCAGATTCTCAACCCCTAAAGGGTGCTCTCATGGGGGAGGAGGATATTGGGACAGTTCTGAGGGGAGCGCGATTTGCGAGTCCTGCAGGCTCTAAGAGCCGCCCCCTGCCAGGTCAAGGATTGGCAACCTTCGTGCGGGTGTCGAGTTCCCCCGAGCAGCAGTTCGAGTGGCGGTGCTGGGGCTGAATAGTTAAGGACGTCCATGCGGGTTGGCGGGGAAGGCAGGTAAAAATGCGAAGAGCGCGATAAAGAACGTGCAGATGCTTCATGTGCTCGTTGTTGGTCTTATAGACGGGAGCGCCATACGTAAGTTTACTCCCCTCCACTGACAGAGTGCGGGTGAAGCAGGCTGACTGACATGCTCCGCCGTATTTGTTCGACAGACGCGAAATGAGACGAAGTGTCGGTCTCCAATTGCGCATAAGCTGGCTGCTCCAGCACTTAGCGCTATTGTTGCTAGCAACGCGACACCTAAAATACAAATTCATTCACTCACTTTTAGAGAAAACTGGCTCGCCGCCGAAGCATATTACCGTGTGCATATCTGGCGAGAGCTGATGGTGGCAGTGAGCAAGGAGGAATTCAGTCTTTTCATGGGCAAGTTCAAGGCCTAGAGTCGGAAGGATATTAGAGAAGTTCTTCGTCGAACCTTGTTGTTCACCAACACGTCATTCGGATTGGGAAAGTCAATTACTTCTACCCAAACCGTGAGTGACGAACAGCCTTTATTTGTCCGTAGATGGGAGTCGGGAAAGGGAAGTCTTGAAAAGAGCTCCCTCTCCACTCAGTACCCAGCCAGTGAAATCCTCAGCATATATGCAGAGCGTGTGAGGAACGCTGGCCTGGGCACTACATTGAAAAGCACGGACCCTGGGATTGAGCCCTGAGGCACGCCCTATCCATGTAGTAGGTCCTGTGGCTCCATTCCGGCTACGGGCTGCTAAGACGAATGGGACGGTTCTCGAAAAACTTACATACCCAGTTTTGGGCTCGCTGACTAAGGAACGCCGAAACGCTCGAGGATAGCAGCCTTCCTAACGCGATCGAATGCTTTGCCATCGAAGGTTTTGGCGAGTGGGCGTCTGTGCCGGATGAAACAATGGTGAGATGTACCCGAGATGATGCTGAATGCAATTATTAAAGAGACGTTCCATGAGTGTGCTGAGCATCGGAGTGAGGGAGATCAGTGGGACATCAGGTACGTTAGTAGGATCTGTTCGGTTTTGAAATCGGATAAATGAGCGTACGTTTCAGTTCTTCTGGAACTATAGTGCGCAGCCCAGTAGTCATTAACAAGGTCCAAGAGTGCGACAATGGCGGAATAATCTAGATTACGGAGATGTTGCAACGCGATGTCACCGTGTCTCGGGGCCGCGTGTTGTTTGTCGGCAAGTTCGGCAAGAGTAAAGGGCGAGTCAAGGTCTGCGGAAGGGGTTGAGATGGCGATTACTGCTATCGGCGGATGCTGATGGAGGGAGGCATGGGGGAAGAAAGTCGCGATTAGCTGATGTTTGACCATTGTTTGAGAATCTAACGGCACTTGGAAAGTATAAAACGAGCAGCTGTGCACCTTCCACCACCACTGGGTATCCACTCCTGCAGGGCAGGATGACTCATTTTTTTTTGTTCCACTTCCGGACGCTACGGAATACGTCAGAGAAAGTCGATGCGACCCTGACTTTTTTTTCGCGACTACTCACTAAAATAAAAGAAGAAAAGCAAGTGAGTTATCAGATACGCCTAACTCATTCGTGCAGTTGATTTTTATAGCTGGAAATCGATCATTCAGCACTACTTTCTCAGGCGAGGCAAGGAGAGTAAGATTGTTCGCCTACCTTACGCTAAGATGAGGAAGATGCCGCAGCCTGGGGCAGTGTGGCGGGCGGGACGGGGCGATTAATCCGTATTAGATTGCATTCGGTCGTCGTGGTGTAGCGAAAAACCGCGGCGTCTCCACAGCAAACAGGCGAGAAATACAATGCCACCGCGGCAGCGGCAGCAGTGTAAACGGCAGCAGCTGCTCTTGGTGGTTGCGGAAGTGTTTAGCGACGCATGAGAGATGCGAGTTTTCCATCTGCGCGCCCTCCTCCCGAGCAGCGTGCAGCTGAACATGACGAGCGCAAGTGGCGGGAGTTTTCGAACATTTCTTTTGTTGTTATTGCCGGCTTGACTACTATTGTTGCAGTCATTATCCGTCTCTCGCGCCTCTTGCGCTCCGAACGTCGTTATTCTGCGTTTCTGACGCCGCCGGATTCTGCGTTGATAGTGCAGCCGGCTGTGGAGGCGAAGGAATTGTGTTTCGAGTGAGCTCGCGATAAATTGGCCGCCGTTAGATCTTTCGCGGCAGCAACAGTTTCTGCGGCCGTGGCTCTTTTCACGTGTCCGCGCGGGGGGGGGGGGGGGGGGGGGGGAGGTATAAACGTTATTTTCTAAGAAATTTAAGAAGACAATGCCACGTGTGAGTGAAGCTTCAGGGCTCCGTGGTCGCTTACAGCGCCCTGTACTGAAAGTTTCTTCAATGAGTCGCTCGCAGGCGTCGATGCGCATTTTAGTTCGTTTTCCCAGGCCTGGCGAATCTTGTTGCGGTCCCAAACCGCCACCGAAGTCGACGCAAAGACGAGGATTAAATCGGGCCGTACAGTACAAGGCGCTATTAAAACCCCGCCGCCGCCCCTCAAGTACAGGTACAACGAAATTACATAAGAAAAGTCAACATAAAATGGAGACAAGACACCATTTCTTGAATGGTTCTTCTAACAGCATGGCAGCTTTGAATGTAAAAAAAAATGCAAGCGAATCGCGCCCGACACTATCCCCGCAGGCACTGAAGGTTCAAGTGGGCTTATATTGTTCTCTTTTAATCAGCTTCACCGTCTGTAGCAAGAACTGTACCCATGGCTATGTTGTTTCGGGGGCACGCACCCAGCTAAGACTTACAAGGTTTTACAGGTGATTAGGTAGCTTCCAATTTTTTCCCAACGGCGTCAGGTCCAGTGTAATAACCGCTCATTTTTTGTATGCTATCCCCAATTGGTAATTAGAAATTCGCTTTTAAACACTATACCGGTCAGTGATAATACCAACGTCTTCTGTCAAACGCGATTGTAGGGAGGCGTGTGATGCCTAATCTTTCTAGTACCGTAAAGTTCCGAGAGAATTCCCTCCCCCGAAACATCGCCCACCCCCGTGTAGGGGTGAAATATTCAATTTACTAAAGGACCCCGAACATCGCCCACCCCTGAAATCGCGCTTGCTTCGACGCCTTCGAAAGCTCCGGGAGCTTTCTCCGCTAAAACGATCCGTGGCCGCGAACACCGCCGATGTCTCGATTTTGACCAAAATCGACACAACCTGTCCGGGTTTTTTTTTACTTGACATCTCCGAAGTTTTGGTTGGTGGTGTGGCCACTTTTTTTTTTTTTTTTTTCAGTTTTTCGCCCCTGACCCGAACGTCCGCCAATCCAGTATTTTTCACTTGCTATCTCTGTAGTTTAGGTGGGCTTTCTTCCGGAACTTTATGGTACGTTAGAGCAGTGGTAGGCTGCCATGCGCAACTCAACGCCTACAACCAAAGAAGGAAAAAGCGGCAACGGCACGCGGCATGTCGGTAGGGTTGTTCGCTTTGGGTAAAACCCGATTTTACCTTATTTTTTCACACCGAACATATTTCAGGAGAATCGGGTTAAACCAAATTTCTTCCCGAACGGAACTTTTCAAAGTGGCGATTTTCACAATCGAGCCCGGACGGTCCACCGTTCTCGACCAGTGCTTGCTGGAAGAAAGCCCCACAAACACAGCGTTCGAACTCCTTGAATATTGGTATGACTCTACCTACTGCAGGCTGGCAAATGCAGCCCTGAAATTGTTGTGGCTAGGTAATGAAAGCTGTGATGTCGACAGAACTTTTTCCCGGCTGAGATACGCTCAAAGAAGGGACAGGCCCCGAATCGGGACCGACTTGTTGCGCATACACATGATAATGTATGTAAAGAAAGATGTGTGAAAAATCTATGGCCAGCTTTTCGTAAATAAAACGTACCATTTCTTGGAGGTTATTTCATTTCGATACATTTCATTTCATTTATTATACCCTTAAAGGCCATCGAACATTGTTTAGAGAAATACAAAGGAGCCTAGATATTGTTGAAAACACAAAAAACACACAAAAGCACTACAGCACCAGAGTTCGAGACTGACTAAGGTAGGAACATCGCAAAATAACTGTTACATAATTTTACAGAGTTAACAATAGGTCGGAGCAGCACACACAGAAAGTTGAACAATACATCTTGCACAAAACATCTGTTACAGCCCTATAACTTGAAGGTTAATATTGAGTGGGAATATTTTTTCTAGTTTATCTCTAAAACGTTTAATATCAGGCATGTGGCGATTTCGTAGGGCAACGCGTTCCATAGTGTTACAGAGCTAAGAAAATAAGATGAGCTAAATGCTGATGTACGGCCGGTAATGGGGGCTATTGGACGACCGGGATTCTGTAAGGTGGCCTCAGTAAAGCGTGCCTAGTTTGTTGCCAGTGAAAGAATTTGTGGATGAGGCCCTAGGCGGGAAATGACGCGGCGTGAATGAAGAGTCGGGAGGTAGAGGGACAACTTGAGCGCGGTGACACGAAACGTGCGCCGCGGTTTTCAATGGTTTCAATCTGAAGGGTTAGACATGTTTGTGATGGATGCCAGAACGCTGAGGCGTATTCCAGTTTCGGTCGTACGCTAGTTTCTTAATTTCAGGAGAAGCAAGTTTTAGATTGCGCCGAAGGTACCCGAGCGTACGAGAGACTGCGGAGCAAATGGTATCGATATGCATTGCCCATGTTAGAGATGAGGTCAAATGCACGCCGAGGTATTTGTATGAAGGGACTGAGCTGATTTGAACAGAGTTGATACGATAGGTGTGCAGAGATATGACATGTTTCCGTAGGAATGACAGTTATTTGCACTGTGTAATGTTTAATGACATGATTGATTGTAGGGTTTAACGAGCCGACGCACCGCAGGCGATGAGGCGCGCCGTAGTGGAGGGCTCAGGATTAATTATGACCAGCTGGGGGATCTTTAACGTGCGCCGAAATCTCGTACACACGGGCGTTTTTGCTTTTCGCCTCCATCAGAAAAGCGGCCACCGCGGCCGGGAACCGAACCTGCGTCCTCATGCAGCAGCGCAACGCCTTAGCCACTGGGCCAATGCGGCGGGTAAGTTTAATGACATGGGCCATTTGGTACACCAGAGTGTAACAGTGCAATGTATTCTAAGTCGGTTTGCAGGGTATTATGATCGTTAGTTGCCACATTAGGTGTGTACGAAACGCAATCGTCTGCAAAAATTTTCGAGGCGATGTTTAAGGGCAACTCATTTATATAAATTAGGAAAAGTAGTGGCGATAGATTTGCCCCCTGCGGGACACCGGATGTAACGCTGGTTAGATTGGACTCGATAGATTTGCCCCCTGCGGGACACCGGATATAACGCTGGTTAGATTGGACTCAGGATGATTAGCAGAGGTAAATTGCGTGCGTCACTTCAGAAAGTGTTCGATCCATGAGAGTAAGTTAAAAGGAACGTTTAAGGTAAATAGTTTTGCAAGTAAATGGTTATGGCTGACACGTTAAAAACCTTTCGGGAAGTCTAAAAAAGCAGCGCCTACTTGAAGTTTATTGTCCAGTTATTGTAGTGTTGAATTCTGCGAGCTGTGTCTGACATGAGTAATGTTTGCGAAAGCCATGCTGGTGCGGGTAAAAATAATTAACAGATCCCATGTTAGCCATTAGAATAGAAGTTAAGATGTGCTCACGTAGTTTGGAAGGAATGCTCACAAGGGAAATAAGGCGGTAGTTGGTTACTAGTGAGTGGTTACCAGCTTTGAAGATGCGGTATTTTTGAAGAGAAGTATGCGGTATATTTATCAGTTTGCTGTTAATCTTGTCGCACCCTGCAGACGATGACAGGTTCAGATTACGAATTAAGCTGGTTATTTCCTCAGGGCTGATAAGTATATGATCTGGGAAGGTGTCTCATGAAGGAGGTTCTGGTCATGGGATGGTGTCGGAGCTAGACGTAAAAACGGAGGTAAAGGAATTGTTCAGGACGGTTGCACATCGATTGCTGTGTATGGGTTCACCATCAGAACTTGTCAGTTGGAGTTGTTCGCACCTAGACTTGGGTGATAGAATGCGCCAAAATTTGTTGGGATTTGTTTTAAGAATTGATAGTAGATCAGAATAAAAAAAATTGTTCTTTCTTCGGCAAGTGCTGCGATGTACTATTTGGCGCACGTGTGATATTTTCCCCATGTGACTGGATTGTTTTTTGATTCCCTAGTCTGTAGAGACGTTTTTTTGTTTAGAATGAATTTCAGTTGCCCACTGAACCCCCGGTTGTTCGCGTCGCAGGTTACGGTTAGCGTTGGTATGAATTTGCACCGTAATTCAAGAAGTTTGTTTTTATATAATTCACAATTAGCGTTCACGGAGCGGGCTAAATAAGAGTCACAAAATTCACCGTAAAAACAAGCAAGCTTATCATTAATGACGTCATAGTACCCTTTTTTAAAATTCGTTATTACTTTTTTTTGTTGGGAGTTTCTTTTCTAATGGAAGTGGTGTGCTAATATGGAGTAAATCATGGTCAGTGAAACCGGGCAATGACGACACGCTTGTAACGTCAGGGCGCGTTGTTACCTCTAGCCGGACAGGTTATTAGTTGAAGGTTATCAATCGACTAACAGGTTGACAAATTGGTTTGATTCGGTAGATGGGGATTTGTTCGGCACGGGTAGCTGAAGCCAATTAATGTGAGGGAAATTAAAGTTTCCAAAAAAAAAGAAGATAGGAGCATCAAGATACATCTTAGAGATAGTCGTTAGGAAGTGGCTGAGCAGGTCGCAAAAACTCCGTTCACTGTCAGATGGTCTGTAGGATACTCCGATAATGATTTTTACACCGAGGGAATGAATTCGTACCAATGTTAGTTCAATTGTGTCGTCGTGACATATAAGAGACGAGGCTATGGTGTTTTTGACAGTGATCAGACTGCCTCCCCCTCTACGACAGATTCGGTCGCGGTGATACAGGGTGCAGTTTTAGATGCGACGCTGAGAGCATCTCTTGTCGGCGGCCCTGTCCTTCCTGCGTGCGTCCGTCGTCGGTGTCCGCACTCTCCTCCGCTCGCCCCCTCTCCTCTCCGATAGCGAACACTCTCTCGTGAGGGGCATTGGATTGGATTCGATTGGATTGGCTTGGCTTGGCTTGGCTTGGATTGGATTTGGATTGGATTAAAGCGGATTGTCTTGGATTGTGTTGCGTCATAGCCGCGGCAGATTCACTGGCGCCGGCGCGTGCCCAGGTGAGAGCGAACACTCTCCCTCTCTCAACATCTGCGGGTGTGCGGCCCAGCGCGCTCTCACTCCGCCGGTGGGCGGCGCTGCGTGCGGTGCTGCGCATGTGCAGTGCTCTCTCTCTCTCTCCGCGGTCTCCTCTCCTTCGGGCGCGCTGCGCATATAACCGGTGTGCCGCTCTCCGGCGGCCTTTCGGTCGACGGTTGCTCTCCGTTTGCGCTTGAACCCCCCTCAGCGTCGCATCACACCAGGGTTCCCGCGAGGGGAGGTGGGTGTAATTTTCAATAAGTGGAGATTTCGCGGTCAAGAACGTCGTCATGTAGCCATGTTTCGGTTAAAATGGATATGTCTGCATTTGCGTCAAGTATGAAACTGTCTAGGCGGTCGCGCTTTGGCATTAGGTCGCGCTTTGGCTTTGGCCTCATGCTAAAGTTCAAGTATGACAAATTCTGGGGGGGGGGAGGGGGTTCGTGAGGGTTGGGGCGGGGTGAATTACGTCATTTACTTTTTTAAAGACGATAGTCTTTCTTGGGCTACTTAAACCCAGAAATTTTGGTCTGTCTGTATGTCTGTCTGTCCGCCTGTCTGTCTGTGACTCGATTCAGCCACCCGGCCAAACTAAAACAATGCCTGCGCAATAGTCTTATATAGTCACAGCTAAATCTACCCATCTAAGTCCGGTGTTATGTTCATACCTGTCAACATCGTTGAAGAAGAACAAAACATTACGCAAATATAAGACAACAAATTAATACAGAAGTGATGTTTGCAGTGTTCCTTTATAAAAAATCATACATGCTTGACTTTGGTGAAATTAAATACTTCATCAACTCCAGAAAAAAAATTCACTTCGCCTTGCCTGCTGTCGCCCGCGCCACTATAGCTTCTTGCGGCATTTTAAGGAATCAACTGGCAACAGTTACGAAAGGCTCCACTAGATAGGTTCCACGTGGAGCCTATCACGTGGCACGTGGAGTAGGGAAACGCGGTTCTATAAACGCGCGCCTTCGCCGTACGGCAGCGTTGGCATCGAGACACCCGGTTTGGAGCAGCGGAACGCGGGAAATTTAAAATGATTTAAGCAAACCTTTGGCGTCTGTACCTTGGGAGGAGCGCGACGCAAGAGGAACAACATAAGAGGTGAGCGGGAAAGCGAAGAGAGGCATTTACTTGGCGAAAATCGATAAAGACTATCGTCTTTTGACGACATTTGCAACGAAAGAAGCATATACGTGGTCAATTTTTGGTTGGGTGAGTGGTTTAATCGTCGATTGATTGATTGTTTGATTGACTGATTGATTGGATTGATTGATTGATCGATCGATCGATCGATCGATCGATTGATTGATTGATTGATTGATTGATTGATTGATTGATTGATTGTAGGGTTTAACGTCCGACACAACGCAGGCGATGGAGGCGCGCCGTAGAGGAGGGCTCCGTATTAATTTTGACCACCTGGGGATCTTTAATGTGCGCCGAAATCTCGTACACACGGGCATTTTTGCTTGTGGTTTAACCGTCGATTTCTGTTAGATTTCCACGTGGCCTCGTACATTCTAGGACGGAGTCGGAGGCGGCATCGTGATATTAGCATTTGTTGCCAACATGCAACCAGTCAAGACGAAGTTTAAATGCACATTGCGCAGGCCTGATTAATTTCAGTAGCTTTGAGCGAGCATGACGAGTGACAGAGGCGAAGTCCTCTCTTATCTCAAAGTTTGAGTTTTTTTATGACAGTAGTATTGCCTCTTTGGTTTAAGGTTCATGAATTTAACTTTCAGGGGTCCCGCCGCGGTGTAGGCGTTGTGCTGCTGAGCACGAGGACGCGGGTTCTATTTAACGCGAATGCGATTCGATTTAACACCAATTTTAACGCGTTAAAAATAAGAAGCTCGTAATATCTACTGATAAAATAAGCTTGGTGTATTACGTAGATTTACTAGAAAAAACCCAAATTTCAGAATGCTTTCACAAAAAAATCCGATTGCTCCCCGATTATCAATTTGAAAAATAGCACCCTCCTCCAATTCTAAAAAATTCACCCGCATTTCCCCGAAGGGGAGCATGGGGAAGTGCGAATGCACGGGTGATGCTATGAGGGGGAGTTATGTTGAACTGTGTTGGCATTCGCCCGTTAGTTGCATTTAACACCCCGCGTGACCAAGTGGGGATTCACAATCCCCCACGCGGGTATGTTCCATGCACAGACACCTATTTGTGTTGTCGTTGTACTTGATTGCTAGAGCGGATCTCAGCTGTGAAATTTCGTGTCAGTACTCCTTTAAGCGGGTGCATTAGCCCTTCTCACGCCCGATTCCTGGCCAATCCCCCACGTGGGTATGTGCCATGTCAGCGGCCAGGCAGCGCGCGCCCATCTCCCCACGTTGCCAAGGAAGACGAGGAGAGCCCTTCTCACGCCCGATTCCTGGCCAATCCCCCACGTGGGTATGTGCCATGTCAGCGGCCAGGCAGCGCGCGCCCATCTCCCCCCGTTGCCAAGGAAGACGAGGAGATTCCTGGCCAATCCCCCACGTGGGTATGTGCCAATCAGCGGCAGGCAGCGCGCGCCCATCTCCCCCCGTTGCCAAGGAAGACGAGGAGCGCGCGCACCCGCAGCTGTTGCTATGTGGACGGACGGCGGTCGCCGGAATTCAGGGTCGCTTATAAAGTGCATTCGTGCATTATATTCGTGCATTAAAGTGCATTATAAAGTGCATTATAAAGTGCACTTAAAAAAATATAAAACCCGCAAACGGACAACCCTACATATAAGCTGTTTCACAGCAGTGCGCCTTTCATCTAGCGGCCATGGCTGTTTACACGCCTCCACCGCTGCGTTTAGTGAACGGCACTTTGGCGGCCGCTACTGTGGTTTATCATAAGGCCTATCTAATATAGCACCCCGGCGCGGTTGACCCAATAACAAAACGAAAAAATGAACCCACCAGGTGCCACTAAGAAAACGAAAGGTTTGTGAAACAGAGAAAGGGGGGGGGGGGGGTGGGGGTGGAGAATACTTACGTATTTATTATTCCCTACATTTCAATTTCACACCTCTCTTTTTTCTAACTATTTAAATAGATTATTCCTTTTGTAGAGTGCAGTCGAAGTTGCAACCAGTAATTTAGCCTTGGACAATCAATCCCCCTTTTGTGGGTACGATGCAAAAGCACCAAGATCATCATCAGCATAATCATCTTTATCATCATCGTCATCGTTATCATCGTCATCATCATCAGCAGCAGTACCACCATGCATGGAGATTCGGGCTTGAAAACCTAGTTTTAGCTGCGGCACGCAGGCTGCTCGATGGCGCAGTCGATGACGGGCTAGCGTCATAGACTGTAAGCCATGACAAGCTACAGTGAGCAACAACATAATACGCGAAGCTACATCGAAACACATGTCAACACATCAAACAAGCCAGTACGTCTAACGATCCAAAACATCCACTGATTAGTTTTGATGTTTCCACAATGCTTAAACATCATGAGAGAGAAAGAGAAAGAGCGCATATTGGCAAAGACATGCCAAGTGCAAATGGTGCACCTCCGCAAGCATAGCCTTACTGCGGCAAAGCATCGGTGGGATTTTTCAGGTGGCCATCTTGTCTCATTCTGCGCATGCGCCGTGAAACTGGCGCCGAACCCATACCCTCTTACAAACGCAGCCTCACCGAGAGGATATTTACGTGTGTGGACGAAGCTGGCGTGCGGCCGGGAAGGTGCGAACGTTACGAGTTCTCGTTCGAGACGAGGCCAGTCTGCTTCGAAATTTCCACGATTAAGTACCAACTAGCCCCCATAGACCCCTTAGTTCAGTTCAATGAGTTTGTCGTACATGTATATGTGAACACGTTTCGCGTGCAAGCTACAGCGTACTAATGCCGCTGGTAGGCGAAGCAGATAGCAAAATAGCCCGCAAATGGCTGTGCATGGAAACGGAAAAAGCAGACATCAAACGCAACAGCTGCTTCCTCTCACTCCGCGGGAGAGCGAGCCAATAAATCATACTAAGCATGCAATTACTCCCACAAATGCTGCCCTCTCTTTATTAGAAAGGCGGTGGTTTGGCACAAGATCTCTCTTCAATTTCCTACCAGACCTCAACTTCGGGGACAGATGGCATGTTTTGCTCACTATTGCAGTTTTAACGCGTACGATAGCGTCCATCAACTTCATATAAAGTGCACCGTAACTCGATAAAGCATCACGGGGAAGTTTGTACGCTGAGGATTTTTAGAAATGGAAATGAACTGCCCGTCCGTTCAAGGAGTGGGAATGAGCAACGTTCAGTCACCCAGAGGAATTGAAAGTAAATGCATCCCGACAAGTTCTAATTCTTAATGCATCTAAATGCAAGTTCTAAATGCATCGCGGCAAGTTCTAATTCCCCGCGTGGAATCGGAATGGAATGAACATGCCCATCTATAATACTGCTCTATTTGTCATTTTATGTAGCTCCATCACTCTGATTCTAATGTTTTGCTGACACAGCGCTCTATAATAACTGAACTCCATGTTATATTACCTAAGGTAAATGAAGAAATGACAATTTTCAAGTGGCACAGAAGATGAACTACAAAAGGTGCTTTCATTGAGAGAGGTTCTCCCGAGTTCATTTGAAAGCTTATTCGAACGTTTATTATTTAAAGACGTATTTGAAGGATCATTCATGGTGGTCCTGTAGTCTTGGTACGTCTTCAGCAGGGAATGGCAGAGGAGGGTTTGAGCCTGGCGACGTAGAGGTAGTTTGCAGCATTGAACTTGTTTCTGACGGCCTTCTGAGAGGGGCTTGGTGGCTTAGAAGCGCTTGTATGAAGGCAGGGGAGGCACTCCTGGAAATGGGCAACCTCGTACCCAGATTACTCAGCGGGCTCACGCGCCCACGGCTGTCAGTCAAAAGTGCGATCCACTAGCTAAACAGCAGCGCCAGCAATCACGCCGGCAGGAAACCGCAGGTAGGGGTGACCGTCCAGCAGGGCTAGCTCACAAAAGTACTTGGCGAGAAGTCTGACACCGGCCGGGGTTTTGCTGACTTCCGCAAAACATCGTTGGAGGTAGTAGACGGGGGGGGGGGCACAGATGTCGCTGTTAAGAACCTTGAGAATCTCTCGTTCCATTCCCAGCAGATCCTTTTCCGTGTATGTTGCCGCTGGCGTAGAGTAGGTCGCATGCACCGTGGCTGATCTCCTCCCCCGAACTTGGAAGCAGTGAAAAGACCAGCTGTGCCGAGCAGTTGGAAACAGTTTCACTGCACAGACATTAGGGACAGGAAGCGGTCGGTGTAGGAAACTGCCAAGTCGTCGTGCAGGCCGTATTCATCGGCAAAGGCTACGAGCCAGTCCACGAGGTCACTGCGTATATAAACAGCAAAGTGTGGCTGTCTATGCATGTAGAGTGGGTCTAGCAGAAGTTCTAGCTCTCGGTTCCTCAGGTTGTTGTACGAGTCCTTCCAGTAGAGTCCACTCGTCTCTTTTTCCCGAATTCCAGCGTAGGACACCTCGCCAAACGCGCGGATGGCAGCGTTCAGAACACCAGAAGGCCCCCCTTCAGCTTTCTGGAAATCGGGGAGGCTGTGGATGGGCGCTGCTGCTGTACCATTTTCGGGACCTCCCGCATAAATGATGCTTGCATCGTCTCCCTTGCATGAGGCATACTCCGTGAAAGCGGAACCAGACCCGTCATGTGCATTAGCTTTCGCAATCCCTATCGGAGCAACGTTACGAGAGTCTTCCAGTTCATCGAGGTCGCTCAGAGAAAACGAGTTTTCGAAAGATGCAGGTATTCCCAATGACCTGCTGGCCGGAGCCATCTCCCTTTTGCACCGTTCTGCACTGGGCGACGGGTGGGAAGCAGTGTTAGACGGGACGTCCCTCAGGGCCTTGCGATTGAGGACGGCTTCCTGCACGAACCCCCCGGCCTTTTCAGGTTGCTCGGGAGTCTTATTGGAGGTCGTCTGGTTCTCGTCATCGCCGAGGAAGCTTTCACCAGCATCGCGCCCAGCCATGGCGAGTGCTGGGGCTTTTCTCTCTCGAATGAGGCACGCTCACTGCAATTCTTCGGTGGCCGTCGCCATCCAGTATAGTTCACCGAACCGCACCGAACCGAAGTTCTGGGCGGTCGCTGGCTGCCGCGATCACCGGTGGGGTTTTGTAGGCTTCGATGAACGACCGCGCGCGATGCTCGAGCAGAACCGGTATGAGCTGTTTTCTTCCTTCTCCGTTTCTACCTTTTTGGGTTGACGTCATTCTGGAACTATTCTCGCACCTTCACGCTCTCCGTAGGTTGTCCCGGATCCCATGGAATCAGCGGAGGCGGCAATCTTTTGATCAGTTCGTTCGGGGAGAAGGTTGTGGGCACAACGTGAGGGCAATGAATTTTTTGGTGCTTGATAATTTGCACACTAAACGAGAGCTCTGCCATTTTAGAGTCCTCGTCTAGTGCTCTATCTAGAGCACTTCTGGATTGATGCATTGTACTCCGCTTTAAAATAAAATACGAATTTACTCCACGCAGCACTGCTGGGAGAAACATAGCCAAGTATTTTAAGTGATATCGGTGACATTAGCCGAAGGAATATTCCTACCTTTGTACGCAGGGTCCCCGCAAAGATTCTGTCGATAAGAAAAAAAAAGTTCGATGGACTGGCCAAGGTGGTTGTGATGATGATGGTGGGGCTGTGTTGCGCACAGAAGCAGATACACTTACATAAACTGGCTTAATCCTGTTCGTTCGAGGTTCGTTAACAGAGCTTTCGTCACCTGTGGCACCCGTTTAAAGCGTGACAAGGGCCCCAAGGCGTACTCTCCCTGCTCTCAGGGAAAGCCACCAGCGCGAGGAATTTCAGTCGTTGCCCCGAAGAACCAGCTCTTTCAAACGGGAGAGTCTGTCTGCAGGTTATACCTCAGTATCACGCGTGTTAACAGGCGGTTTTAACTTAACCTAACCGAAGTTAGCCTGACCTAAACCTGCCTTCAACCAACCTAAAACTGACCTAAACCTAACCCAACGTATTATGACCTAATCTATCTAGTGTTGTTTTCAGTTTCATTTCACAGAAAATAGCCTGATGCGATGAAACTTAAAAACGGTTGTACTTGTTCACATAGAAACTCTCGATAACAAATTCAAGATATTTTATACCGGCCGGTTACCCAATAAAGAGCCGAAATGAAACAACTGATACATCCAGTAACTTTATTTAAGCTCTTTTTTGGTTTTCCAACCTATTCAGGCGTAATCGTCGCCAAACCCGGGATGATGTTCATTGCATCGAAGAAAATGATTCGTCCTCTCTTGGGTGCAGTTTATGTCGGGTGATATAAATGCGGACTGTGGAAACCGTACCATAAGAATTCCCTCCAGGTATGAACAAAAATAGTATTTCACAGCATTTTACATTTTACGGGCTTAATATATATTAAGCACGCACGCACGCACGCACGCAAGCACGCACGCACGCACGCATGTACGTACGTACGTACGTATGTATGTATGTATGTATGTATGTATGTATGTATGTATGTATGTATGTATGTATGTATGTATGTATGTATGTATGTATGTATGTATGTATGTATGTATGTATGTATGTATGTATGTATGTATGTATGTATGTATGTATGTATGTATGTATGTATGTATGTATGTATGTGTGTGTTTCCTTATGGGACCTTCAATGAAATTTACTTAGTTTGATGCGTGGGGTTGTTTGCGTGAATACTTGCCTGTTTCATTTCATGAAACCGAACAAAAACGACACATTGATTCAAGATTATACGCAGATTTGACTGGATATTAATTTACGGCTTTTTTGTATTTTAGCGTGTGCTCTGGGGTTGGAGCACACATTAAGGTTGTCAGCTATATGATACTCTGCGGACAAGTTACCTTAGACTAATCCCGCTGGTGCGATGGTACACGAAGCAAATAGCAAAATAGCACGCAAATGGCTGTGCATCGAAACGAAAAAAAAAAAAAGACAGACATCAAACGTAACAGCTGCTTCCTCTCGCGCCGTGGAAGAGCGAGCCAATAAATCATGCTGAACATGCAAATACTATCGGAAATACTGCCCTCTTTTGTATTAGGAAGGCGGTTGTTTGGCACAAGATATATCTTCAATTGGCTACCACCCCTCAACATCTGTGACTGGTGGCACGTTTTGCACATTTTTGCAGTTTTAACGCGCATGATAGCGTCCATCAGCTTCATATAAAACTCGATAAAGCATCACGGGCAAGTTTCTACGCTGAGGATTTTTAGAAGCAGAATTGAACTGACCGTACGTCCCACGAGTGGGAATCGGAAATGTTTACTCACTCCGACGAATTGAAAGTAAATGCATCGGTGCAAGTTCTAATTCCCCGGAGTGGAATCGGAATGGAATGAAGATGCTCATGTGTAATACTGCTCTCTTTTTCATTTTATGTAGCTCCATCGCTCAAGTTAGTCTAAATATTCCGCTAACTCATTGCGCTGTATAATACCTTAAATCCGCGTTATATTTCCTAAAGTAAATGAAGGAATTACAAGTTTCAAGTCACACAAAAAATGAACTACGAAAGGTGCCCATCATTGAGAGAGGTTCTCACGAGTTCATTTGAAAGCTTATTCGAACGTTTATTATTTGAAAACGTATTTGAAAGTTCATTCATGGTGGTCCTGTAGTCTTGGTAAATCTTCATCAGGGAAAGCCAGAGGAAGGTTTCAGCCTGGCGACGTAGAGGTAGTTTGCAGCGTTGAAATTGTTTCTGACGGCCTTCTGCGAGCGGCTTGGTGCCTTAGAAGCGCTGGAATGAAGGCAGGGGAGGCACTCCTGGAAATGGGCATCCTCGTACCCAGAGTACTCAGCGGGCTCACGCACCCGCGTCTGGCAGTCAAAAGTGCGATCTACTTGTTAAACGGCAGCGCCAGCAATCACGCTGGGAGGGAACCGCAGGTAGGGGTCATCGTCCAGCAGGGCCAGGTCACAAGAGTACTGGCCGAGTAGTCTGACACCGGCCGGGGTCTTGATGACTTCCACAAAACATCGTAGGATGTAGTAGATTGGGGCACAAATGTCACAGGTAAGGACCTTGGACATCTCTCGCTCCATGCTTAGGAGATCCTGTTTGGTGTAAATGTTGCCGCTGAGGTTGAATAGGTCGCTGCACCATGGCTGACCTCCTCCCCCGAACTTGGAAGCAGTGAAGACAGCAGCTGTGCCGAGCAGTTGGAGACAGTTTCGCTGCACAGACATCAGGGACAGGAAGCGGTTGGTGTAGGAAACTGCCAAGGACTGTTTGTCGTCGTGCAGGCCGTATTCATCGGCCAAGGCTACGAGCCAGTCCACGAGGTCTCTGCGCATATAAGAAGCAATGTGTGGCTGTCTATGTATGTACGCTGGGTCAGGCAGAAGTTCTTGCTCTCGGTTCCTCAGGTGGTTGTGTACGGACTTCCAGTATAGTTGACTCGTCTTCTTTTCCGGAATTCCAGTGGAGGACATGTCAAACGTGCGGATGGCAGCGTTCAGGACACCAGAAGGCCCCCCTTCAGCTTTCTGGAAATCGGGGAGGCTGTGGATGGGCGCTGCTGCTGTACCATTTTCGGGACCTCCCGCATAAATGATGCTTGCACCGTCTCCCTTGCAGGCGGCGTGCTGCGTGGAAGCGGTACCAGGCAAGTCATGTGCGTTAGCTTTTGCATTTCCTGCCGGAGCATCGTTAGTAGAGTAGTCAAGTTCATCGGGGTCACTCAGAGGAAACGAGTTTTCGAAAGATGCAGGTATTCCCAATGACCTGGTGGCTGGGGCCATCTCCCTTTTGCACCGTTCTGCACTGGGCGACGGGTGGGAAGCCGTGTTAGACGGGACGTCCCTCAGGGCCTTGCGATTGAGGACGGCTTCCTGCACGAACCCCCCGGCCTTTTCAGGTTGCTCGGGAGTCTTATTGGAGGTCGTCTGGTTCTCGTCATCGCCGAGGAAGCTTTCACCAGCATCGCGCCCAGCCATAGCGAGGGTAGTGGAGTGCTGGAGCTTTTCTGTCTCGAATGAGGCACGCTCACTGCGACTTTTCGGAGGCCGTCGCCCTCCAGTGGCTCCCGTAGCGAACCGAAGTTCTGGGCGGTCGCTGGCTGCCGCGATCACCGGTGGGGTTTTGTAAGCTTCGATGAACGACCGCGCGCGATGCTCGAGCAGAACCGCCATGAGCTGTTTTCTTCCTTCTCCGTTTCTACCTTTTTGGGGTGACGTCATTCCGGCACTATTCTCGCACCTTCACGTTCTTCGCAGGTTGTCCCGGATCCCATAGAATTAGCGGAGGCGGCAATCTTTTGACCACTTCGTTCGGGCAGAAGATTGTGGGCACAACGTGAGGGCAATAAATTTTTTGCTGCTTGATAATTTGCACACTAAACGAGAGGTCTGCCATTGTAGAGTTCTCGCCAAGTGCTTTATCTAGAGCACTTCCGGATTGATGCATTGCACTCCGCTTTAAAATAAAATACGAATTTACTCCACGCAGCACTGTTGGGAGAAACATAGCCAAGTATTTTAAGTGATATAGGTGACATTAGCCGAGGGAATGCCTCCAGCTTGGTACGCAGGGTTCCCGCAAAGATTCTGTCGATAAGAAAAAAAAGTTCGATGGACTGGCCAAGGTGGTTGTGATGATGATGGTGGGGCTGTGTTGCGCACAGAAGCATAGATACACTTACATAAACTGGCTTAATCCTGTTCGTTCGAGGTTCGTTAACAGAGCTTTCGTCACCTGTGGCACCCGTTTAAAGCGTGACCAGGGTCCCAAGGCATCACTGGTTTCAGGGAAAGCCACCAGCGCGAGAAATTTCAGTCGTTGCCCCGAAGAACCAGCTTTTTCAAACAGGAGAGCCTGTTTGCAGGTTATACCTCAGTATCACGCGTGTTAACAGGCGGTTTTAACTTAACCTAACCGAAGTTAACCTGACCTAAACCTGACTTCAACCAACCTAAAACTGACCTAAACCTAACACAACGTATTATGACCTAATCTATCTAGTGTTGCTTTCAGTTTCATTTCACAGAAAATAGCCTAATGCGATGAAACTTAAAAACGGTTGGAAACTCTCGATAAAAAATCAAGATATTCTATACAGGCCGGTAACCCGATAAAGAACCGAAATGAAACAACTGATATATCCAGCAACTTTATTGAAGCTCTTTTTTAGTATGTATGTGTGCATATATGCATGTATGTATGTATGTATGTATGTATGTATGTATGTATGTATGTATGTATGTATGTATGTATGTATGTATGTATGTATGTATGTATGTATGTATGTATGTATGTATGTATGTATGTATGCATGCATGCATGCATGCATGTATGTATGTATGTATGTATGTATGTATGTATGTATGTATGTATGTATGTATGTATGTATGTATGTATGTATGTATGCATGTATTTCCTTATGGGACCTCCAATAAAATTTCCTTATAGTTTGATGCGTGGGGGTGTCTGCGTGAATACTTACATGTTTCATTTCATCCAAACCGAACCAAAAGCGACGCATTGATTCAAGATTATACGCAAATTGGACTGGAGAATAATTTTCGGCTTTTTTGTATTTTAGTTTGTCGTCTGGGGCTGGAGCACACATTAAGGTTGTCAGCTGTACAGGGTGTCCCAGCTATCATGCACCAAGATTTAAAAAAAGAGCAATGGCGTAACCCGAAGAAAACCTAGTGCATAAAGTTTGCAGTACTGTGAAGAAGCTGGAAGTAATTTGTTCATTAATGAGACTTAACTAATTAATTGTAATTATTTATCTAACTCGAGAATTAATGTCCTAATCACTGAAGTGTCAATGAGGCATTTGTAGGTACCAACTGCGGTACGTATTTGTAGGCATATAACTGCGGTATTTTCAGCGACTAACTGATTCCGTACTCATTTATTCTGACTGATAAAGAAAACCCGCGAAATAGGAAAAATACCACGTTACGGTGCTTCCGCGCGCATCGTAAAGCAGCGTCCCCAAATAAGCTGATTCAAAGCAACTGCTTCGCGTGTTACCCGCCCGAAGAGACAGCGCATCACCTTGATAATAGCATGCATGGAAGGAGAAGCAGCATCAAGATTCGCGGGACGCGTGTGCAGATAAGGAACAAACTCGGTCCCGATTTCTTCTTTCTTTGTTTATTTCCTTCTGGCTAACTCACAGGCAGCGTGTTTGAGGGCATTGCTTTACGATGCGCTCGGAGGCACCGTCACGTGGAATTTTAAATGCAGAGCATTTCAGTAACTCACGATGTCACCCGCATTGACGTCCGTAGTCGTAGTCCGCACCCCTCCCCCTACACTATATAAAAAAAAATACTATCCGGCGCCTCGGTTGCAGACGAACACTTTTCCGAGCCCTGTTTCCCTCAACCGCTGCTACCCAGACCATTATTCAAACCTCTGCACTTTATGCAACAGCAGAGCCGACCTACACCACATGATATGGTCCTGCCATAAGCTCCAAAAAAATACGAATGGCTATAATAGCAAATCCGATGTAGATACACTTAGAAGCTACAAAATTAAGACTGCAGAACAATGGGAGACTGTTCTGCTCAGCTCCACACCGGAGGCACAACTGACAGCAGTCCGGATGGCCGAAGCCGCCGCGAGGATCCAAGGAATCCTGGCTGACGGAAGAGGGAGGGAGACCGTCCAAGTCGTCTACCCTTCAGAACCCATCTCGGGCATCAAATAAAGTCATCTCTCTCTCTCTCTCTATCCGGCGCCTGGTTTCAATCCCTCGAGCCTGCGGGCGGAACGCAAGGTACATGGTGCTCTACCCACTGCGCCACAGAGCCGACACAGAACGGGAGGGTACAAACGCGCCTTATATCCTTGACTCATTCAAACTACGTCAAGAAGCTGCTGATACAACGCATTCACTACCACCAACTCCCCAAACACTAAACGTTAACGCAATACACCCACCCCCTATGCGACGCATTTACTCGAGTCCCCCTCGCGGGGAGATGGGCCCAATTTTTTTCATATTTCGCGGGTTTTCTTTATAAGTCAGAATAAATGTGTACGCAATTAGTTCGTCGCTGAAAATACCGTAGTTAGGTGCCCCTCGTGGGTACCTACAAGCGCCTCATTGACACTTTAGAGATTGGGACAGTACTTCTCGAGTTAGATAATTAATTACAATTAATTAATTACGTCTCATTAACAAAAAATACTGTCCGCTTCTCCGCAGTACTGTAAACATTATGCACTAGGTTTTCTTCGAGTTACGCCTTTACTCTTTTTTCCAATCTTGGTGCATGATAGCTGGGACACCCTGTATAATGTTCCGCGCACGAGCTACCTCATACTAATCCTGCTGGTGCGATGGTACGCGAAGCAGATAGCAAAGTAGCATCGAAACAGTGCATCCAAACGAAAAAAAAAACAGACATAAAACGTAACTGCTGCCTCCTCTCGCGCAGCGGAAGAGAAAGCCAATAAAACATGCTGACCATGCAAATGCTCTCGGAAAAATTGCTGCCCTCTTGTGTTATGAAGGCGGTGGTTTGGCACAAGATATATCTTCAATTTCCTACCACACCTCAACTTCGGTTACAGGTGGCATGCTTTGGACATTTTTGCAGTTTTAACGCGTGTGATAGCGTCCATCAGCTTCATATAAAGTGCATCGGTAACTCGATGAAGCATCACGGGCAAGTTTCTACACTGAGGAGTTTTTAGAAAGAGAATTGAACTGCTCGTCCGTCCCAAGAGTGGGAATGGGCAACGTTTAGTCACTCTGAGGAATTGGAAGTAAATGCATCCCCGCAAGTTCTAATTTTCCGGCGTGGAATCGGAATAGAATTAAGGTGCTCATGTGAAATACTGCTCTATGTGTAATTTTATGCAGCTCCTTCACTCAAGTGATTGTAAATATTTTGCTGACCCATTGGGCTGTATAATACCTGAACTCGACGTTGTATTATCTAAGGTAACTGAAGGAAGGACAATTTTCAAGTGGCACAAAAAATTGAATTACAAAAGGTGCTCATCATTGAGAGAAGTTCTCCTGGTTCCATTTGAAAGCTTATTCGAATGTTTATTATTTGAAAACTTGTTCGAAGGTCCATTCATGGTAGTTTGTACTCTTAGTAACTCTTCAGCAGGGAATGCTAGAGGAGGGTTTGAGACTGGCGACGTAGAGGTAGTTTGCAGCGTTGAAATCGTTTCTGACGGCCTTCTGCGAGTGGCTGGGTGCCTTAGAAGCGCTTGAATGAAGGCAGGGGAGGCACTCCTGAAAATGGGCAACCTCGTACCCAGAGTACTCAGCGGGCTCACGCGCCCACGGCTGCCAGTCAAAAGTGCGATCGACTAGGCACACGGCAGCGCCAGCAATCACGCTGGGAGGGAACCGCAGGTAGGGGTCATCGTCCAGCAGGGCCAGGTCACAAAAGTATTGGGCGAGAAGTATGACACCGGCCGGGGTCTTGCTGACTTCCGCAAAACATCGTAGGAGGTAGTAGACGGTGGGGGCACAAATGTCGCTGTTAAGAACCTTGAGAATCTCTCGTTCCATGCTCAGCAGATCCTTTTTCGTGTAAATGTTGCCGCTGGCGTAGAGTAGGTCGCTGCACCGTGGCTAATCTCCTCCCCCGAACTTGGAAGCAGTGAAAAGACCAACTGTGCCGAGCAGTTGGAGACAGTTTCGCTGCACAGACATTAGGGACAGGAAGCGGTCGGTGTAGGAAACTGCCAAGTCGTCGTGCAGGCCGTATTCATCAGCCAAGGCTACGAGCCAGTCCACGAGGTCACTGCGCATATAAGAAGCAATGTGTGGCTGTCTATGTATGTGCAGTGTGTCCGGAAGAAGTTCTTGCTCTCGGTTCCTCAGGTGGTTGGGTACGTCCTGCCAGTACAATTCACGTCTCTCTTTTTCCCGTATTTCAGTGTAGGACATGATATTGAACGTGCGGATGGCAGCGTTCAGAACACCAGAGGGCCCCCCTTCAGCTTTCTGGAAATCGGGGAGGCTGTGGATGGGCGCTGCTGCTGTTCCATTTTTGGGACCTCCTGTAGAAATGATGCTGGCTTCGTCTCCCTTGCGTGAGGCATACTGCGTGGAAGCGGGACCAGGCCCGTCATGTGCGTTAGCTTTCGCTTTCTCTGTCGCAGCATCGTTAGAAGAGTCTTCCGGTTCATCGAGGTCCCTCAGAGGAAAGGAGCTTTCGAAAGATGCAGGTAGTCCCAATGACCTGCTGGCCGGAGCCACATCTCTCTGGCACCGTTCTCCACTGGTCGATGGGTAGGAAGCCGTATTAGCCGGGGGATCTCTCAGGGCCTTCCGATTGGGGACGGTCTCTTGCGCGAACCCCTCGGCCTTTTCAGGTTGCTCAGGAATCTTACTGGGGGTCCTCTGGTTCTCCTCATCGTCGAAGAATCTTTCGCTGGAATCGAGCCGAGCCATGGCGAGGGTCCTCGAGTTCCGGGGCTTTTCTCTCTCGAATGAGGCACGCTCACTGCGATTCTTCAGTGGCCGTCGCCCTTCGTCTGTTCATGTAGCGAGCCGAAGTTCCGGGTGGTCGCTGGCTGCCGCGATTACCGGTGGGGTTATCTCGGCTTCGATGAACGGCCGCGCGCGATGCTCGAGCAGAACCGCCACGGACAGTTTTCTTCCTTCTCGGTTTTTATGGTTGGTTGGTTGGTTGGTTGGATCTGGAACGAGAATGGCGCGTACCCACTCTGGGGGATTGGCCAAGTCTTATTGTGATTTCACTGCTGAAGAAGCTTAGTAATTAGTTTCAAACGAAGGGAAAATAGGGTACAGTGATGCTAACAATTTTGGAATCAAAAGAAATTCAATACTACTGAACCAACAGGTATTTCAATAAACTATTAAAAATGGGTTGAAGCTATTGATTAACAAGGCAAGCGACCTGCTTCGGGAATAAATGAGTGAAGAGCGCGAAAAACATCCCCGTTGCACCGACCAAGCCCGACTGCCCCAAATGACAATAAATTAGGCACCGACAAGGCGAGACCCAGGTGCCGGAGGGGAGCCTCCAGGTAACGATTTCGGAGGGAAGAGAACCGCCGGCAAGACAACAGGAAGTGGTCAAGTGTTTCCTCCTCTTGACAGAAGCTGCAGATGGCCGATGGCGCTATGCGTGCACGGTGTCGACAAAAATTCAAATTAGGTGTTCGACATCGAAAGCAAGCCAGTGTGACCTCGCACAGCCGAGACTGCGCAAAGTCACACTTCCAAGAGTACCGGAGATGCTCAATGTCTGGGCAGCCAGCGATGCTGTCTGGTGGGAAGCTGTCCAGTGAACTGTACCTTCGAAACCTAGTTCCAACAACATAGGCTATCGGGGGCACAGTATCAACGAGAGGACCATTCAGTGCTACTCCTGCCAGGTAATCAGCGGTTTCGTCCAGTTCAACTCCTCTGTGCCCTGGGACCCAGACCAGCCGGATTTCCCTGACATGTGCCGGTATAAGCATCGACAGCGATGGGCGAAGTGGAGAAACGGTTGGTGAAGATAAAGCGGAGCAAACCGAAAAAGAATCCGTCACAATGATCACCTGGGAATGCTCTTCGCTGAGCTTTCGAAGAGCGAGCGCGATTCCAAAAAATTCTGCCAAATATACTGACGAGAAATTTGGAAGACGAAGAGGAAATGCCCAGTCAAGCGCAGGTGAAAAGATACCTACACCAGCTTTTTTTTTGTCTCGAACAGAAGCATCTGTGGCTATAACCACATGTGCCGGGAACTCTTCTAGGTAGTTTTCTAAAAGGCCAGATATCGTTCTCTCCGGCAAGCATTTGGCATTGGAGGGAAAAATGTAGACGAAGTCAATGTCCACCATCGCAGTGCGATAGTCAAACGTAGGTACAGATAATATGTTGATATTTAATGCGCTAATGTCATACCGGAACTATTCTCGCACCTTCACGCTCCTCGTAGGTTGACCCGGCTTTCATGGAATCGGCGGATGCGGGAATCTTTTGATCACTTCTTTCGGGGAAAAGGATGTGGGCACAACATGAGGGGCAACGAATTTCTTGGTGCTTGATAATTTGCCCACTAAACGAGAGCTCTGCCATTTCAGAGTCCTCGCCTTGTATTCTATTTGGTGCACTTCCGGAGTGATTCATTGTACTCCGCTTTAAAATAAAATTTGCGTTTTCTCCACGGAGAATTGTTGGGAGAAGGATAGCGAAGTATTTTAAATGATATTGGTGACATCAGCCGAAGGAATATTCCTACCTTTGTAAGCAGGATTGACGCAAAAATTCTGTAGATAAGAAAGAAGCTCCATGGACTGGCGGCAGGGGTTGTGATGATAATGGCGGGGCTATGTTGCGCACCGAAGCATAGATAACTTGCATAGACTGGCTCAATCCTGCCCTTTCGAGGTACGTTAACAGAGCTTTCGTTTTGCCCGTGGCACCCGTTTGAGGCACGATTAGGGCGCCAAAGCATCCCTGCTCACGGGGAAAGCCACCAGCCTGAGTAATATCCGTCGTTGACACGAATAACCGGCTCTTTAAAACGGAAGTGTCTGTTTAGAGCGTCACCCGTATTAACATGCGGTTCCAACCTAACCTAACCGAAGTTAACCTAACCTAAACCTGAATTAACGGTTCACCCAACCTAAAACTAACCTAAACCTAACCCACCGTAATACGACCTAATCTAACTTGAGTTTTTTTCAGTTTCATTTCACTGACAGTAGCCTCACGTATAAAACAACCTTCAAGAAGACTTTCCACTTCGAAACGGTTATACTCGCTAACATTCAAACACCTGCTAACAAATTCAAGAAATTCTATACCTTCCGGTTACACGAAGTAAGAATCGAAACGAAAGAACGAATATGCCCAACAACTTTATTGCAGCTCTTTTTCGTTTTCGAACCTAATCAGGCGTAATAGTCACCGAACTGTGAATGATGTTAATTCTATCGAAGGAAATTATTCGTTCTCTGTTGAGTGCAGTTTATGTGGGGGGATATAAATGGGGGCTGTGGAAACGGTGCCATAAAAATGCCCTCCAGGTATGAATAAAAATAGTATCTCACAGCATTTTACATTTTATTAAGCCCGTAAAACATGCGTGCATGAATGCACGCATAGATGTTTGTATTTGTGTGTACATGTATTTGTGTATGTGTTTATGTGCGTGCATCTGTGTATGCATGTGTGTATGTGTATGTGTGTCTGTATGTGTGTGTACAAGAAAGAAAAGTTGTGGTTTTTTGGCACAGCAACCTTTCGGTTATAATGCGCCAGACGCAGGGTAGAATAGTTATGCGACGGTTAACCGATGTTATTCAAGGTGTTGTGAAGATAAAAAACATTTTAAAAGGAATCAAAGATGCACATAGCTAAAACCGGTGTAGAAGGCCGGTGTCCTCAAAAAATTTGAAAACGTTACTGAAATCCACCAACGGTTCATTACTATGTAAAAGCGCAGGGTGTAAAGGAATGCAAAAGGTGTATAATGCTTTGAAATGTCTGATGCATGCTGCTTCAAGGTGTGGGCAGCTTATTAAAACATGGAGTACAGTAAGAGGATCTCCACAGTGGTCACACACGGGTTTCTGTTCTTTCTGGATCAGGAAGCCGTGTGTAAGCATAGTGTGACCTATTCGCAGTCGGCATAAAATAACCTCATTAAAACGATTTCTGTGTCTGCAACTTTTCCATTCAGATAGGTATGGTTTCACTAGGTGTAACTTATTTTCAGTCTGTCTGCCCCATTCAGTTTGCCAGTACACTGTAATGGACTTTCGTATGGTGTTCCGAAGGTCCTAGGCGGTAAGGAACCTTGGACTTCGTTATTGCACAATGCTTAGTATCGTATGCTGCTCTATCGACAGTTTCATTTTCTGGAATGCCAATGTGGCTTGGTATCCAACAAAAGACGACACTAACCCCTGCCGATGTAAGGCAGCACATTCGAGTTTTTAGCATACCTACAGCCGCATTCTTTGAAGGGACAAGGGAGGTCAAAGCGCGTATGGCACTTAAGGAATCTGTAAAAATTGCCACTTTTTGTAGTCCATTTGCTATTACGTCTTCAATAGCTGAGGTTATACCAAAAACCTCTGCAGTAAAGACACTGCCCTCATCAGCTATCCTCTCAGCTACAGTAACTGCCGACGAGTTTACAAAAGCGTAACCGGTGTGACCAGCAGTTTTTGAACCTAGTGGCAATAGCTACTGTATTTATCCTTAAGTGCAAGAAATCCTTGGCGCAAAAACTGGTGTGGAAAAGCTTTCTTGTCGTATTTTAACAGCGACAGGTCACATTTGACAGCACTATAGTCCCAAGGGGCTAAAGCGTCCGAGAACCTCAGAAGAGTTGGCGGGCATATCTTGAAAGAGTACAGAGTCATGTGCTCCTCCAAACGAAGGGCAAGAGGGCGGACCACTCTTGGTTTGTTCTCATAGAGCTTCTTGTACTTATTTTCAAACAATTCTCTGGCACAAGGATGGTCATTTATGCATGCTATTTTGGCTGCATATACTCCACTTAGGTACGCTCGACGGTACTGCAGAGGCCACTGATTGCACTCAACGTAAAGACTATCAACAGGGGAGGTACGATATGCACCTGAGGCAAGTCTGAGGCCCAAGTTGTGCACTGGATCGAGTGAGGTGAGAACAGACTGGCGAGCTGACCCATAAAAAATACAGCCATAATCAAGACGAGACCGTACAAGTGAGCCATAAATTCTGAGCAAACATGCGCGGTCGGCCCCCCATGACTTGTGTGACAAAATTTTTAATATGTTAACTGTCCTCAAGCAGGTCATTTTGAGTGTCTCTATGTGAGCCCCAAACGTTAATTTGGAGTCATAAATGATGCCCAAGAATTTGTGCTCACTGTGTACTGGAACGAGCATATCCCTGATTTTTATTTCAGGCTTGGCATGAATACCTCGTTTCCGCGTGAAACACACACTGCACACTTCTCAGGAGAAAAGCGAAAACCGTTTTCATCTGCCCATCGTTGCAACCGATTGACCGTAGTCTGGATTTGTCTTTTACAGGCTGATTGGTTACATGACGAAAAGGCAATCTGCAGGTCATCGACGTAAAGGGAGTACATAACCGGTCGAGGAATAGCCTTTGCCAAGGAATTTATTTTAATGGCGAAGAGTGTCACACTTAGCACACTGCCCTGAGATACTTCATTTTCCTGACTGAAAGAACGGGAGACTGCATTGCCCAGTCTCACAGTAAAGTTCGTTCTTGAAGAAAATCTTGTACACATGAAAACATTCGCCCTCTGATTCCCATTGCTGCCATATCCTGCAGAATTCCATACCGCCAAGTGGTATCATAAGCCTTAGCCATATCAAAAAAGACCGCAAGGCAAAACTGATTGTTAACGAAAGCATCTTGTATCATTGTTTCAAGCCGAACAATGTGGTCAGTTGTAGACCGAAACTGCCGAAAACCACATTGAAACCTATCTAAGTAATTTGAACGTTCGAGAACAAAGACCAATCTAAAATTGACTATCCGCTCAAATGTCTTGCACAGACAACTGGTCAACGTTATGGGTCGGTAGCTTGATGGACAGTCGGGTGGCTTGCCATCTTTCAGTAATGGAATTACGGCAGCCTTTTTCCATGCTTTGGGCAGCCTACCCATTTTCCAGATTTTATTAAAGAACTTCAGAAGCACTTCTAAGCAGCTATCATTTAGGTGTTGTAGAAAAGCGTAGTGAATAAGGTCAGGGCCAACAGAAGTAGCCTTGCACTGAGCTAGTGCTCTTTTAAATTCGTACAATGTAAATTCTTGGTTATAGTCTTCAGTGTTGTTGCTAGTATTTTTAATCCTGAACTTTTCAGCACTAGGCCTATCTCTCATGAACTCTTGTGTGTAATTTGTATTGCTAGAAACATCTGAAAAGTGGGCACCTAAAACATCCGCTTGCGTTTGCAACAAATCGTTCCCACCGTCGGTAGAAAAAAGTGGTACCGTAAACCGTCTGTAGCTGCCTTTGACTTTGCGTACATGGTCCCAGACTTTTTTTGCGGGAGTGGTAGTGTTTATTGTGCTTACAAAGTTTTGCCACGAGTTTCTTTTTGCTTCTTTTCTGATTTTTCTGGCAGCAGCTCGGGCAGCCAGGGTACCGTCTGAACACACCCCAGGCCTTGTTTTGCTTTTTCCGGGCTTCGCGACAGGCATCATTCCACCACGGCTTTGGCTGCTTAGGGATTAGGCCAGATGATTGTGGGACGGCTACTTTAGCAGCTTTGACAAGTTCCTCGCAAATGTAGGCATTTGCTTCGTCTATGGACATACTGCTCATGTCAACTCCCTCAAAACTGACCAGATCCTTAAATTTTCCCCAGTCTGCTCTCTCGAGCCTCCATCGGGGTGGACAGTTTTTGACGGCTGGAAGTGGCTGCACGTCTCGCAACAAGGCGGGAAAGTGGTCACTTCCGTGTGGATCGTTCACTACACTCCACTCAAAGTCCATGTCGAGCTCTTGCGACCCAACACAAAGGTCTATCGCAGAAAAGTTTCCCGTACCCGCAGAAAAATATGTCTTGTCTCCATTATTGAACACAAAAGACTGTTATTTGTCAACCACTGTTCGATTTGTTTTCCCCGACTGTCGATTTTGTCACCTCCCCATAGGCAGTGATGGGCATTAAAATCCCCCATAATAACAAATGGTGCAGGCAGTTGCTCAATAAGGTCATTAAGTTCCTGTAATGACACAATATCAGATGGTGGCAGATAAAGTGAGACAACAGTGACCAGTTTGTTGACATAAACTTGTGCTGCAACGGCCTCCAGTGTATACTGTCAAGTTGTATTGACTTTAGAATTGTGCCCTGTGCCACAACCAAAGGCACACCCCCTGAAGCACGGGTGCTCTCTTCTCTGTCTTTCCTAAGAAGGTGAAAATTGCGAAAGATGTTGTCATGTCTTTTCGTTAAATTTGTCTCCTGCAAAGCTATTATTTTGGGTTCATATTTGTGTATAATTGCGTGAATATCATCTATATTGTGCAATAACCCACGGCAGTTCCATTGGACCATTTGCACCATACGGGTGTCTAGAGTTGTCGTTTTTTGGGTCAAGTAGGTGTGGACGAAGACATGCTTGCAGAGGCACTAGGGCACACCTCCATCTCCTCGCCCGCCTCTCTCGCACTGCCTTCAGTTCCGTGAATACCATTAGGGGGACCAGGTGGTTTTCCCCGGCCCTTTGGCTTCTGTCGAGGGTCGGGGGGGTCCCCAGGTCGTTGCCGCCCAGGGGCAGCACCTGCAGCAGTGCCACTTCCTGAGGGCGCCCTCCTCTGCGCCACGTCGACCGTCACTGGAGGAGAGGAGGTCGATGGTATCGCAGGGGCGGAGCCTGCACCGTCTTTTGGCGGCTTGGAAGCACACCACTTTCTTTGGTGGCCGGGAGCTTTGCTGCCGGCTTGACTCGTTTAGGGGGCTGTGGGTCTGTGCAGTTTGCCTGAGTGGACTGCGCCAGTGCCGGAAATTGAGGCAGCCCCACCCCCTGACGGACTACCTCAGCAAAGGACCCTTTCTGAGCGAAGGCCAGGCGTCGTTTGACCTCCGGGAAGGATACATTCTCTTTTACCTTGATGGCTAGCAGCTCTTTCTCCTGTCTGAAGCGCGGGCACTTCCTGGAGTATGCAGTGTGTTCACCGCTGCAGTTCACACATTTGACATCTTCTACATCACAGGCGTCATTTCCATGTTCGGTGCTAGCACACAGTGCACAGGTAGGTTTTCCACGGCATGACTGTTGTGTGTGCCCATACCTCTGGCAGCGGAAGCAGCGCCTGGGGTTTGGCACATACGGTCTGACGCGTAGATTCAAGTAGCCTAGGTGTACATTGTCGGGTAAAGTGGTGGAGTTGAAGGTGAGAACCAAATGTTTCGTAGCAGTTTCCTCATCTTTCCTGCGGATCTTTATTCTTCGCACAGCAATAACATTTGTCTGTTCTTCTTTGAACCCCTCCAGAATCTCGTCTTCAGACACATCCATCAAGACTTCGTCCGATACTACCCCCAAACTAGTATTTAAGGTGCGGTGGGCAGTTACCTGAACCTTGTGAGTTGCTAGTTCTTTCATTGAAAGCAGGGCATCTGACTGAAATTTTGCTTGGACCTCTACAAGGAGATTCCCGGTCGGCAGCTTTTTAACACTGTATCTTGGTCCAAGTAGCTTGCTCAGCTCTCTGGCTACGGCAAACGGCGACACTTTCCTCAGGGGCTTCTGAGGGTCGTCAGATTGCATCACCAGAAATTTCGGGAAGATCGCTTCAGTGGGTGAACGATTAATGCTCGAGCACTGCGAGGTATTAACTTCGGTGCGCCCCCGTTTAGGAGGGCGATCAGGGTCAAGATTTTTCTTCTTATCCATGAGAAGTGAAATGTTCGGCAGCGGTGCTGGTCGCCCACCACGGAGCCCAACAAGGGAACGTGACTTTGTCACGCTAACCATACAGCGCTACTATAACCCCATTACGTCTAATCAAGGCTGATTATAACCACAGGGTTAACCCTTGCCGCCCGAGGGGGAAAGGAGGAAGCTCAGGAAAAGAGTAGGTGACAGGACAGGGATGAAAAGGTGACAGAACAGAAAAAAGAGAGAGAGGAAGGATAGGAAAAGGCGACTAGCTGATTCCCCCAGGGCGGGTCAGTCCTGGGGTACCATCTGCAGGAAGCGGGGGCCAAAGTGGCGTGTTGCCGCCACCAGGGGGCCGTAAAGGTCCAAAACAACCCTGGCTTTGGCTCAGCCACCAGGGTGCCCTTTTCCCTGGACACGGCTAAGACACGCACAGCCGGGGCGTGGGTGGATCCAACCCACATGGGCTAGGGGTCCGCGGTATCGCCATTACCGTCACCTTAAATAGACAAGGTGCCCCTGCGGGCTATGTGTGTGTATGTGTGTCTGTGTGTATGTATGTCTTCATAGGTCCTTTAATGAACTTTACCGGTAGTTTGATGGGTGGGGGTGTTTGTGTGAATACTTACTTGTTTTTCATTTCATTCATATCGAACAAAGCGACAGTGTACATTGATTTAAGGTTATTCGCACATTTGACTGGACAATAATTTACGGCTTTTTGGGTATCTTGGGTATATCGTCTGGGCCTGGAGCACTCATTAAGGTTGCCATCTTTACAATGCTTGCTTGAGACAATGATGAGTGGAATCTGACGTGCGTTTCTGGATGGTGAACAAGAGAAGTCTAAGGAGGTTTGTTTGTAAAGACAGAATCGGGTAGTTTCATCACATGGAAACACGTGTGAGTTATCCAGTTGCACCTCAATAATTGTTGTAAATAATCAGGTAGACGAACTTTAAGCACACATATACGCGATTAGTATGAGGTTTAAAAAAAACTAGATTGGGTTTAACGAGGTTCTTGACTACAGGTCACCAGGATCCTGAGAAAACTTAGGAGGATTGTAGAGCATGAGAAACCTTGGAAACAGGTGGCACTACCTGCTCCATCAACATGAGTAAAAAAGAAAAACGAAAAAAAAACGAAACTTGACTTAATGTCGAATGACGATGGCTGAATCATGATGCATCACCGTAGCAAGCTTTTGACAGTCAGAATTTGCATTTGACGGTTTCTTTTGTCCTGTTTAGCAGTTCAGCCACTATTCGGTCAATTTACGTTGCAACTTGTCCTTTTTAGTTGGTATTTCACACAATGTCATGCAAATGTTCGCCACTTGAAATTTTGCAGACTTTGCTCAATGAATAAACATTGTTAATGATTGTATGAGATGTCAAACCTTTGCGTGATTCTTTTTGTTAAATATACTACAATGAGATTACAGAAATAGTCAGCTTGTATTGGTGCCCCGTTTAATGTTTCGCCGTGACGACAGTGCTGTCCGACGTCACTATAACCACTTCACAATTGGGACGTCGGGTCGCGTTATCTTGGGTAACGCCGCGTTCTCAATCTAGCCACCCTAGCCGCGTCGTCCACTACTTCGCACTCGCAATCTAAAAACGCGGGGATTTCCTTAGGATGACCTAACCTAACGTACCTGACTGCTCAACCTAACGTAACCTAACGAACCTGACCTAACAAAAAATTACCTAACCAACAGACTCGATAATTTAAAACGCTCTAATATAAATGCTAAGCTAAATTCCAACAATAAAATGGAAACAATAAAAAATAAAAAAGAGAAGAAACAACACAAGCGCCAGACTTAAAGCTCGACCCCTTCTATCATGATGTTAAGACGTCACCGGTAAACCATTATGTTTTTTTTTTCGTTATTGCAGTGCATCATTATGCAAAACCAACCATACAGGCCTAGGGCCTAGCCTTAACAAAATGCGAATTCCGTCGGATGGCTCCCTATCCATGGCTGCGGCGTTGTGTTGGAGTGGTGTTGGACGGCTCCCTAGACACTGCGTTAGTGTTTCTTGGAGCATTACAGTTTTTCATTTGTGCGAGGGCAAATAGCGTCGTGATTCGTGAGGCAAAATTGCGGTGAGTACCGTTAGAAGTAAAGATATTTGGTGCAGTCCCGGACGCGGCCGTGGTTCTCCTGATTGAGGCGCAAAGTGACGACGCCCGTGTGTCGAGATTTCGGCGCGCGCATTAAAGATCCCAAGATGGTCACAATTACTCCGGTGCCCCCGCTACGGCGCGCCTAATAGCCGGGTGTGTAAATCTTCGGTTTGTAAAACACCCAAGGTTTTAATTTTGTGCAGACTCACTCCACGAACGCGCCAGTAAACCATTTCTCTAAATGATGCTAATCCACTCCGATTACGGAGTGGACATAGGCTACTATTCCGCGGATTTTTGTTGTGCTCGTGCAAAAATGCCTTCTATAAAGCCAAGTTTATCACGAATGCTCAGCAGAAGATGGCTGCAACTGTATATGTCTTCCTTAGCAATGACGGCCGCCAACGCCTAAGAGAAATGATATTTACTCATACGTTGCACCTAAACTGTATGTCACCTCTATGTCGTGCGCTGACGAGCTTCGATGGTCATCCGCTACCACAGAGTCAAACGGCTTAGGATTTTTCTCCTTTACTTTTTTTCCTGCTTCACGTCGCACGTGAGCGACTACGTCGGGTTGATTCTCTTCACTTCCACCTCTTTTCTCCATCCTGGCACACTGGGTCGATGGCTGAACGTGGCAGCTGTTGTTTCTATTGGATGATGGGTGCTGTGCTCCGCAGCGACCAGGATGGCGGTCACGTGGATCGGAAGCAGCATAAAGGAATGGGCAGCGTGTGGGGGAATAAATGTGCACGAAATATTGTAATCGTACTTGTACGAAATATTGTAAGTGTACACTCACGCACATACCTCGGCAAAACTGTATGCCACTCAATCACACTCATACAGAAAAATATATTTTTCCTGACGCACTCACTTCCACTCACGCCCACCAGTCGCCCTCACCGCTCTCACTCACTCGCACTCACGCTCGCTACTTGCCCTCATTGCTCGCACTCACTCGCCCTCACACTGACTACTCGCTGTCCCCACTCGCACTCACTCACGCTCACATTCATCACTCATTCTCACCACTCGCAGTCACTCACACTGGGTTGGGCGGGGCTCACTGCGACTGGGGCTCGCACTCACTCACACTGGCACTCGCCAGTTCAAAACGATGGCGAGTTTCACTCACCACTCACTCGTGTGTAACGGCAACTTTTGTCCAGCACCGCTACGGTTGAAGGATGAAGCACTCAGATGAAGGTTTCAGACGTTCAAACTTTAACTGATTTAATTTACGGGTAAACATTGATGAAATTTGGCACAGACGAACTTGACACAATTACACTTATTACATAGATGAAATAGAGAGTCAAAGATTCAGAGTACTTAGCGGGACATAGTTGGCGGGCGAATGGCTCCCGGCGGGAGGGCACGACGACGAGCGGCAGAGTGCGGCTCTCCTGGTGTTGCTCTCCCTCGCTCCCCAGAGGGGCCGCGTTATATTTGCTTTGGGGGGACGCATTGGGGGAAAAAGCGCATCCTAGCGTGTGCGGACCGGGTGGGAAAAGGCTAAGGCACACCCGCAGCCAATCAGGAGGACGCTTCTCAGCTCCAATCAGACATGTCCCCGCCAAAGTGAAAAGGACCAAAAACACAGACACAAGGTTTCGACTCGAAAACGCGCGCTTGGAGAATTACGGGCGTAGAGCAAGTAGTTAGACAAAACACACTAAAGAAAACAGGAGAAGAAACAGGAAGGTCGTCGTAAGAACACGGCGGCCCGCGTAGGCGCGCAACGGGGGTCGGAGACGCCAGTGCGCGCGGTAATACAAGACGAGGCGAGGGTTCGCTTCCCCCAACAGCCGTCGTCTCCCGGGTCGGCCGACGGGCCAACACACACCCGGCCTGCGTTTCTTAGAAAAGCTGGGCCTCGGTGGCCGAGCCGCGTCCGAAGCGCTTTTACACACACACTTGGGAGGAAGAGCCCCGGCGGCCGCACAGAACTAAAATAAAAAACAACCAGAAAACATCAAGGGATCTCCTCTTCGCGACACCTTCCCCGACGGAAAAAAGAGTGCCCTCACTCTTGCACAAAGTTTAAAACATAAGAAAACATTTTCGCCAACTCACAGAGATACTGAAATAGCATGGCCTAGGGACTCGAGAAGACGAAAACACAGACTCTACCACGGGAGTCGACAACTATCTCCTCGGAACAGTCAACGCACACGTGGTCACTTAATGGAGTTCCGTTCTTCACTTCACGCGCGCACAGTCTCTTGTCCAGCACAGGCGAAAACATTTCATTTACACATAACAAGAAAATAACAAGAACACCATGAATAACATCAAAATAACATGCGCATTCTAAAACTCATACACTAAAAAGATCGAAATACCAGCTCCGTTAGCCGGGCCGCGCACTCATTTCTGGGGAGCTCGACGCGAAACAAAATGTGTCCTCGGACCACAGGTCGCATTAACATGACGCAAAGTACCCGCTATCAAACAAAAGTGATCACGAAATAAAGAAAACAGAAGCGCTGTCTCAGCGGTCGCTACTCATCGAAAAACTCAGTGCCTTACGAATAGGATTACAAATGGTTCATAAGAAGGCACTATAAAACAGAAATAAAATTATATAAAAAAGGGCTCGTGTATTGAACTCACGCACAAGTGCAAACCACGCACTTCAGCCACTGTTGGGCACTTTACTCGACACAACATTTCTGGATTCAACCCAACTCGTTCAAAACAGCCCTACTCGTCTCACGTACTTAAAGAAGATCCGCACATTCGTTAAAACACTCGAAACTTACCCAAAGAAACAGCTAAAAAACATGTTACAACTAAACTGCAACCTACGAGGCACAAAAACTTGACGGTCGCGCGTATGAAGTATGATACAAAATAAACATTGGCGCCTGACGAAACCTTCCAGACGCTCCTAACCGCTCAATGCTCCGATACAAACAATAAAACAAACAAAAAAAGAACATTGATACACACTTTTTCATGAACAGGAGCGGTAACGATATAGGTAGAACATGATAAAATAACAAAGAGACGTTAAAGCTACATTACAGTTAGTGTTCATGCTTAGAAATGAAGAAAAGATTATCTGCCAAAATCTCAGCAGCGGCGAGAAACTTCCGCCAACCCGACGCATCCGCAGAACTGCGCGCCCGCTAGCTCTCCCCGTCCGCGGCATCCCGGGCACCCCTGCTGGTGTCTTTGTTTGTACTTCGAGTAGCGTCGTGCAGCGGAAACATCTTCTCAACTCCTCGTTTCCCTCAGACCCCCAACCCCGAAGTGGCTGCCGTATTTGCTTCAAGACATAACCTAACTCCGGTGGAAAGGAGCCGAGGAAACGGATATCAGCAGTCTCTAATATAGCGAGATCTGCGCAAAAATCAGCCTATTCATAGGCGCGTGGGGGCTTATTCTTCGGGGCTCCTTCGCCGGGAGAGCCGAACGCCTGTGCCGTTAAGATTCTGACTACAAAGCTGTCCAACTCCCGCGCGAAGAGCCCACATACCCCACGAAAAAACGGCTGCACGCTCATAAATTATTGCCTCAGCATCGACAGCGGCTAGTTACATAAGCAGGCTGGTGCTGGCAAAGAAAATGAAGCAAAGACAACCAATCAGTGGGCGCCCCGGACACGCGGAGAAGAAAAGCCTACAGGCCCGCAGTCATGCGGTGCGCCGAGAGGCAAAAATCTCTCACCTTACTGCATGCGCGGGAAGTTCGCCGCCGCGATGGCGTTGGGCGGCAGTGGCGACGTTGGATTCACGACTTGGCCGGTGGCTTCTCTTCGCCGGAGCCGGGGCCCGGCATGACGAGCTTGGCGGGCGCCGGGAAGATTGCACGGTGACGCCCACGAAATGAGGAGGAAGTCATTCTCACACTTGACGAGCGCCCATGACGGTGACCGGATGAAGGACGCGATCTCAGGTGAAGCTTGCTCGGTAGACAGGATGAAGAGGTTGACGCTGAGCAGCAGGAAGATGAACAAGGAGAGGGGGGAGCCCATGATGGCAGAGGGGGTGTTCGCTACCCCGCACCTATCACCACTTTTGTAACGGCAACTTTTGTCCAGCACCGCTACGGTTGAAGGATGAAGCACTCAGATGAAGGTTTCAGACGTTCAAACTTTAACTGATTTAATTTACGGGTAAACATTGATGAAATTTGGCACAGACGAACTTGACACAATTACACTTATTACATAGATGAAATAGAGAGTCAAAGATTCAGAGTACTTAGCGGGACATAGTTGGCGGGCGAATGGCTCCCGGCGGGAGGGCACGACGACGAGCGGCAGAGTGCGGCTCTCCTGGTGTTGCTCTCCCTCGCTCCCCAGAGGGGCCGCGTTATATTTGCTTTGGGGGGACGCATTGGGGGAAAAAGCGCATCCTAGCGTGTGCGGACCGGGTGGGAAAAGGCTAAGGCACACCCGCAGCCAATCAGGAGGACGCTTCTCAGCTCCAATCAGACATGTCCCCGCCAAAGTGAAAAGGACCAAAAACACAGACACAAGGTTTCGACTCGAAAACGCGCGCTTGGAGAATTACGGGCGTAGAGCAAGTAGTTAGACAAAACACACTAAAGAAAACAGGAGAAGAAACAGGAAGGTCGTCGTAAGAACACGGCGGCCCGCGTAGGCGCGCAACGGGGGTCGGAGACGCCAGTGCGCGCGGTAATACAAGACGAGGCGAGGGTTCGCTTCCCCCAACAGCCGTCGTCTCCCGGGTCGGCCGACGGGCCAACACACACCCGGCCTGCGTTTCTTAGAAAAGCTGGGCCTCGGTGGCCGAGCCGCGTCCGAAGCGCTTTTACACACACACTTGGGAGGAAGAGCCCCGGCGGCCGCACAGAACTAAAATAAAAAACAACCAGAAAACATCAAGGGATCTCCTCTTCGCGACACGTGAGTGGTGAGGGGGGGTGAGTGCACTCGTGAGTGAGCCTTCCAACATATGCTCACAAATTCGTCGCGTGCATCATATGAGGAAAAAAAAAACCGCAATTGTCTGCGCTGAAATAATAGTCCGTCTGAACAGGCTGTCACTTTCCTGAACTCTTATAGTTCACCACTCGCAGTCACTCACGCTCGCCCCTCACCGTCACCACACGCGCTCACCACTCGTCGTCTCCCCTCGCACGCGAGTGCGCGCAGCAGACCTTTCCATGAGTCATGAAACGGAACAGTGTCAGTGTATTACGGCGACACCTGCCCATCCAAATTATATTCCTAAATCAGCACGCCACGACCGAGTTAATTTTACGGAGCCCCTTAGCAGGAGTGCAGTGACGACATATTTCCGAAGCAAACGCAATCGCGCCGTTAACAACCATCACTGCGAGCGGCTCCTGCGCAATAGTGGCGTTGACCGCGGTAATCCCCGCAAATGGCGCGAGTAGCGCGAGTGCACTCGCGAGTGCTGAGCGGGACTCAGCACCCGCGAGTAGCGAGTGGCGCTCGCCACACGAGAGTCTTGAGTGCACTTGCACTCGGTAGTGGCGAGCAGGCCTCATGGAGAGTGGCATTCGCACTCGCGAGTGGTTAGCGTGGTTCCCCGCAAGTGCCTCTTGCACTCGCGAGTGGTGAGTGGGGCTCACTGCGACTGGGGCTCGCACTCACTCACACTGGCACTCGCCAGTTCAAAATGATAGCGAGGCTCACTCACCACTCACTCGTGAGTGGTGAGGGGCGGTGAGTGCACTCGTGGGTGAGCCTTCGTGCATCATATGAGGAAAACAAAAACCGCAATTGTCTGCGCTGAAATAATAGTCCGTCTGAACAGGCTGTCACTTTCCTTAACTCTATACTTCATTTCAGAATCTGCGTGCAGCACTGTGGAGGCTGCATTGATGTCAACAGTCCGCCCACTGAGGGCACCTAACTCACCGTGAAGGAAAACGACAATAAGTGCTGGGGCCTGGGGGTTCCACTAGCCGAGAGGGGAGACGGAAATGCCCTTTCAAGGCCCCATTCACGGTGAGTTAGGCATGCTCAGTGGGGGAATTGTTGACAACAATGTAACGTATACAGTGCTGCACGCAGCATCTCAAATACACTATAGGTGCCTGCCCGTGGTTACAAGAAATCAGCGGCGACAACAAAGCCCCGTGTACATGGACGCGACGGGGTCGGGGTGAGTTGAGTGGCGGGTTCAGCTTACCTCGACGCGTCTGAGTTTATATGTACCCCGTCCAAAGAATCGAGGTGAGGGGAGCGGCGGGGTTCACGGAAAAGGGGCTACCGTATTTTCACGATTTTAACGCGCACCCTCTTTTGCTAAAAGGTAGCTTAATACTTCTGTGCGCGTTACAATCGGGCTCAAAACCGAAATAGGCTGTAAAGCGACCAGCAGCATTGCCATGCGCAACGGACACGAAGTACCCGCAAAATCCAACTCAATCCAATAAAAACAATCCGTCAACACCACGTGAGTGAATTTCGGCGCACTGATTCCTCAATGGCATGCCGCATACCCTGGTCAGCTGTTGCACATTTTTCTGTGCTTCTGCTTAGCCCCTAACGCTTAGAATTATGAAGATCAAGGCTCTTGAAATCGCAAGCAGCTTCAGTGTTCCCCGCTATAACTTTATTTCCAGCAGCAGCTTTATAAGCAACCTTGCGAAGCACAATTCATTTTTGGCTTCCAGAGCTGCATGCCAAATAAAATCTCCCTCTTCCAGGTACGTGGTGTCATGTCTTTTCCATCTGCGCAGTACCGTCAGTGTCACATTTTTTTTTTCGAATTTTCCTGCGCGAAGTTACCTGCGCGTTACGATTGGGGGCGCGTTAGAACCGCGCAAATCCGGTATTCTGCTCCCCGCGGCCCGCCGACTCAGCCCGACAAGCGAGCTAACCCACCCCCTGCCTCCGAGTTGACTGGACTCGCCGCGACGGCTCTCTGACCCACCCCGTCCGCTTATACATGGGGGTGTCGAGTCCAAAAAACCTGTTTATTTCGACTCAACGCGTCCTCGTCGGGTCAATGTAAACGGGGCTCAAGTCGGTTTTGAAAGCGATGACATTCCTTAGCTACTGCAGTCAAGGAAAGGAAGAAAAGGAGACGTGAAAACCGCGATGGCTTGTAACATACACTCACAGGTTCTCCGTGTGAGTGTGTGACACATCAGTTTACGAGTTTACGAGTTTATTTTTTTTTCTCTCGTAAGCACAAATAATTTCATTTGCAAAGTCATAAATGTTGAACCGGACTGTTCAAACTGACATGTGGCCAACAGCCTATATCTCGGCTAGATATTTTAAGGCCAGGTGAGTGCGTGGACAACGCAAATTAAAACGACTGAATCCCTGCCGCGGTTCAACAGCCAGACTACAATGTAAGTTCAGCGGCTAAATTTATACAATGGCTGCGTGGCCGGCATGCAGAAGAAGTTCAAGAACCATTTTTTAGAAAGGCTGAGCAACTGTCCTTTGGGAAGAGTTGAACGGCCGTCCACCGGGACAGATTTAATGGATTTCGTGGAAGAAAAGTTCAACGACTGGTCTGTGCCAAAGCTATGCGTCCAAAGAGCGGCTGTTAGCTCCTCATACGTGTGATAGTCAGCAAAGGCCCACATTAGAGTAGGGGCTGCACACTTTCACCGAAAAAAAAAAAAAGCCGTTCATAAATTACCCTGCCAGAGTTCTAAGGCTTCTGTTGAGCCATGCACACCTGTTCTCTTTGGAAATGCAGTGGTCTAATCTCCGGCCTCGAGAACGTGAAACTGACGTTGCACGTTAGTTTTCTCTTGCTTCGAAGTACAGGGACACAAACACGCTTGTCATTATCGCTTTGTTCACTTGGACGCCACTGTAACCTCTGTTTCTTTTTGAGGGCCTGCATGGTAGTCAAGAAAACGGATGGTGAGAGCCCAATTATCCAAATCGCGTCTTCCGCGATGTACAGATCAGTGTGGCTCAGCTCGTCGGTCGTCCTTACCCCGGCGAGGGAAATTTGTAATTTTAATGCAGATTCTCCTCCCATTTACAAAAAAAAATGTTCCCCAAGAAATCACTGCTTCTTTTTAGAAGATCATCGACTCTAGACGCGTGTATCGGGAAGCCAAGATGTTAAAACGTCGCAGTTTTGAAAAAAAACAAAAAACAACAAACAAACAAACAAACAAAAACCAACAGGAGCCATTTCATTCGGAAACCGGGAATGACCAGCGAAGCCATTTGTGCACGACATATAGGTGTCTAAAAATTTAGGTGAAACGTATGAGCAAACACCTGTGTAATATACAGCCAGAAAACCTAACGCCTAAATCGTGGAAGCAATGCAATGTTGATTTGGCGCTCTTCTGCTAAATGTGCATACGTGTTATCTGTACTTGCATTCACGCTTGTTTTTACGTTGTACCATTGTGTAAGTTTTCAAATTCTCTAGGATGTAAACAAGGTGCTTATTTGTTTCGTCTGAACTGTGCATTGTGTACCGTACCGTTTATAAACTGTTCTGTTCATTTTTTTCATTCATTTCGTTTTCACCTGTTTTCCTTTCTTTTTTTCACACTTGGTTGGTCGACTGAGGTTCGACTTGTTTCTGTTCATTCTTTTTTTCGGTATTATATGACACTTGCTTTGTAATTAGAGGCCGGCAGTGCTGCGCTGCCGTCGACGTGTGTACACGGGGTAAGGTCCTTGTCAAGCCAGCGCCTGTGCTGGCTTTTTGTCCACATTCTTTGCAACATGAGATGTGAAGGCATAAATGAATAAATTTGAATTCGAATTTGAATTTGAAATTTCGTTTCCCCTGAGTATTGACAACAGTATTCCCTAAGGGAGACACACGCTGTTATTTTGACTCTACTGATCTTGAAAACGTTGCCGATGGATAGCTGGTCTATTCTAAACGCCTATCCAAATGATGATACGTGTGAGCGTATGGTCCAAATCAGGTTTTAAGCGGCGTGCGACGTGCCCATAGAACACACAGGCCGCGTTATGGAATGTCTCGCGCTCGAAGGAAACGTGAAATTTTGTTCGAAGACATGAAAATACGTGGCACACACGTTTCTCTTAAAAACGTGCATCGAAAGAGCGTTTCCATGGCCGCATACATCCGCGTGCTTACATGCCATAGGCAGTTACCGCAACAGCTATTCCGCACAGAGGTCTGGTTCTTGGGAACGCTATTCTTGAAAACGACCGTGAGCCGAAATTTCCACTACAGCTCGCATCGCGCCAATTTGCAGCGTCGGCGTGTAAAAAATTCCAAGGATTAAGTTCGGAGAAGCTGCTTCATCAGAGTCCGCTGCTTTCTTCACGTCGAACGTCGGGGCTTGTAAATGTCAAAGCACAATGCACGTATCCTGTCTCGCATGACAGGTGCGGCGGCTGGAAGCGGCTGCGCAGGGTAAAACTCTGCCGCGAATATAGTTTTATCGTACATTCATAGTTCCGAGAAGTACATTGTTCGCAGAAAGCAGATGGAACATGTTTTACTGGGAAACATTGCTTAATTGGCTAGTGGTCGAGAATTTCGCGTCGAGACACCCACGTCACAACAAAGCGTATCCGGCGCATTGCGGCCGCATGCCTATACCCTTAAACTAAAAAATGTGCAGAAATGTAGAAAATTGTCTACTCTCCGCCGCTTGTCTCCATCGTAAATTTTTTTATAGCAAGATTTGATTGATTTATTGATTGGAAGGTTTAACACGCAGAAGCTACGCCTAGGCTATGAGGCACGCCGCAGTGGATGGCTCCGGATTAATTTTGGCCACCTGGGGATCTTTAAAGGAGCCATGAAGAGAAAACAAAAGTTTGTTTTATTCGAAAGATTAGGTGTTTCATAGTACCCCAAGCGCTTTCCCGGAAGCAAATGATGCTTTATTCACTGAGAAATAAGGCAATTTAAGCCAAATTTTAAATCTCCCGCTAAAATTGAACATTCCGTGACGTGTACAATGGCGTCATAGAGCCGGTCCATGAAACAGATACTTAGTATGTCGACTCCATATAGCACCCACACGCGGGAGTCGATCGAGACGGCGGCCATTTTAAAAATACTAGTAAAACCTAGTGCACCCGCAGCCCTAGTCATGGAATCGCCTGATCCGGAGAACAAAACTCTCGCCGAGGAGCTCGGGCTTGCATTTAACAACCTCACACCACAAAAAACGCTCAATGCTTCTAAGTGCACGAGCGGCAAGAGTTGTGGGATACGCGGTGGACGGGAAAGCGACCATTCCGCGATAGCCACAACAGACGAACGCCCAGCCGTCGGCACCGCTGCCTCGTCAGCCCCGTCGCGACGGACGAATATAGACTGGTACGTATGTGCCGTATTTTGATTACGGTTAATAATAGTTCAATTTCAGTAGCAGTATCACTTATGCCAGTTGGCCGGTGTCGTGTATGGAAAGCCGTTCGAAAGTACTCGAACAAACTGAAGTTTTCAGTGGTTGTAAACTGGAAACGAGCTCGTAACGACAGCAGCAAGCCAACACCATTCGAAACTTACGCGACGACTGGCACTATCTCGCCGCTTCTTGCTGTTCCTTACTCCCCTCGTTTCTTTTTTACCTTTGCTGGTTGGCGATATGACGGCCAACCTCCTGTGAAGGGATTACGATACGAAGCAAGGTCGCGGCTGTGCGTGCTGGAGCGGTTCGTTGGCCCCGAAGAGCCTCGAACCCGAAAATTCGTCTGCGCGACGGCGAGATGTCGAGCTCGGCCGGCGCTTGTTTCGTATGTATTGCCGCACACGCTTGCGAGTTCGTTCGGACCTTCAACCGTTTACTCCACCGTTCTTTGTCATAAAAAGAATGTGCAGTATGTTTCGCGGGCATTTAGCTCGCTATGCAAACTGTAAGCCCTGCCTAACATGCGTTTGCTTTTGCCGGCCTCCGCCAATCGCAGAGCATTCCCAAGTGACATCACAGGTTCTGTTGCGGAAAATGAGCTGGTGGGTCGCATGGTCATTTCCTTTTTTCCTAATTATGTAGCTTATTTGAGCGAAGTTTGCGTTATAAGTGGTGTCGTTACTCGTTATGGTTCTAACGAGGCAATCTTTCGAATGAATCAAACTTGTGTTTTCTCTTCATGGCTCCTTTAACATGCGCCTCGTACATCTCGTACAAATCTCGTACACACGGACGGTTTTGCTTTTGACCTCCATCAGGTAGCCAGTTTACTATCATTAGCCAGATACGTTGGGTTATTTTATAGCTTTATTACAGTTTTGCTTCGTGGTTATTTTCGAAAATCATGTACATTTATGGTGTTGTAATGGTTTAGTGGGTTAATTCTAAATTTTCGGGCTAATGCAAGGCGTTACACAATCATTTCTCATGATCTTTTATTCGAATTTCCGTCATATAGGGTGGGGGACTTTTTTTTTAATTTGGCCTTCGTTTCGTGAGGGAACGGTATAACGTACGTACTTTTTATTTCTTACTTAGTTTTTATAATGTGCTTTTGTTTTTCAAAAAGTTTTTTGCACCATTCAAGCGGAAAGTTGGGCGAGTTGGTTACTAACCAATGAAGTCATACTGCTAGCAAACGGGACACCGGACAAAGAAAAGAAAGGACCAAACACCAATTGTCTTTGTTTGCGGTAACGTAGCGCATAAATGTGTTAACTTCGTCAATTTCGAATTTTGGTAAACGTGCATGGCGTTATATGGTTGGGGATGAAGGTAAGGGGGGGGGGGGCTCGCAAAGAATTGTACGCATTAAAATGCGGTCTGCACTGCGGCACTGCGGAATTCAGCAAGTCCATAGCGTGATGCCGCAGCGCAGAGCGCACTTTTCAGCCAAATAGTTTACTGGACATCGTCGTTGGCCAAAATTTTATTGTTGGCTGCCTGGATTGGCCAATCAAGAGCATTGCCGTGACACAGGATTGAATTCGAGCGAAGTGGCCGCGACGTCTGGAGCCGCAGCCTTGCCCTATATAGCTGAAATTAATGAATATCTATACGTTGCATACATCCCGATATAGAACAATACAGGCAACCGGAGCCTGAATTCAGGACAACCTCCAAATTGCGCTACGTGCGGTGAAGGAATCAGTGAAGAGGGTCGGCCTCAAATGCTCCCCCTGTAAGTCAGAACTCAGTCTTGTACGTAACCCACGGCGAAACAACCCTCTATGCGGCTCACGCGTCAAGGCAGGCTAATCGAATCGCAATCCAGCACCAAATACCTTGTACTTCCTAGAGAGGACGTGATCACAAATCGGTCCGCCACATTCTCAAGCAATGGGGGCAACGACAGGGAGAGAGAGATAAGGAGAGGGCAAGCGCGTTTTAGAGCGCAAGCGCGTTCAACTAGTGGGAAAGTTGCGCAGGCTAAATGCAAAAAAAAAAAAAGAAATAAAACAGTACAGTCGAACCTCGTTATAACGAAGCAGTATCGGGCAGTAAATTAGTTCGCTATATCCAATATTCGTTATATCCGTAGAGGTGAAAAGCGGCTCTAATAAATCGGCAATCTTGTTTGCGCAACAATCGTAGGTAAAAACCGCATTGTTCTAGGCTTCGTACCCACTATAAACTAGGTAGTCCTTATCTGTCTCCTTGCGGCATTTCAAACTAAACAGACCGGAACGTGAGAACGTGAAATTTCAACCGAACAAGGTTCGTTCGGCAATACAGGCCGGCCTTATTTACTTAAAGGAGGATGTTGCCTTCGCCTGGTGGCTTTTCACAGTCTGAGCGGAATGAAGTTGGTCAGTGTCCACGCAATAAATAGTTTTATGCTACTAAAAAATTGTTGTTTTGTCTCACATTTTAAAATTTGGCTTTATCATGCTAGCTGTAGAGTTTTGAGCGTCGCGGGCACCAAATATTTCTTCGTTCTAGCCAATATCGCGCGGCTCTTAAGGTTTCGGTTTCGTTATAAAAAAAGAATAGATGTCTTTGAAATGAAGCGTGAGCAAACAAGCCTCTTATTTAGTTCGCTTTATCAGTGTTCGTTATGACTAAGTTCGACTGTGTTCGAAAATTTCTTCATATTGTTACGTGGCGGCAGAACAAATGAGACGAGCGGTGGTTGATGGTGAAGCGTCGTATTTACAGGATGTTGCCGCAGGGCGATGCAATCTATGTACAAGCGACTATGACGGTGGTGGTGGTAGTGACGGTACCAGTCAGATTACTCTTCCCACTCAGGGGGATTGGCCAGTAAATGGGTGCTTTACCGAAGGAAACTATTCAGCTTTTGGTAAAAATAAATATTGCGATATTGGAATGGATTAAAGCAGAGAAATAAAAATGAGCAGAGTATAAACAGAGGTAACCACTATAAAGCAACCTATGCATACAAATGTGACCATGAGAACCCGAGCAACGAGTCCGTGCCATTTACTGTTTCTTCGTCGTCGCTGATGGATCCCCTGATGGTATGCGCTGTGCTTACCGTAAGAATGTATAAGGGCAAAGACCGTAGGCATTTAACGAAGGAAAAAATAACGTACAGGTCAAAGCTTGAAACAGCGCTACACGACACCTGGACGCAGGCGAGGAGGCCGATGCATGAGCTGACTGTCAGCTCAAGTTTATCACGCGAGATTGATTGATTTCTTGGCTGCTTATTGAAGGAGGTCATAAGACCTTGAAGGGGATGGGGGAGAGTGGGAACAGGGAATAAGTATGTAAATAAAAGAAAGCAACCATTCCCAAGAGATATAGGAAATGTTTCAAAATTCGCATTGAGGTGACGTAATACGGGAAGGAGCGACGTAATAAATGCCAGCACTAAAACATTTCTTTTCAGTGTTTTAACTGTACGTTCGCATTCCAGCGGTACAATATCAACGGAACTATGGGCACCACTGCAATCGCACAGTCTTGTTTCCCTGGCAGAGGCTTAGATGAGCGGCCCAAACCGCACAAACCAGATTCCCTGACGTCTTGTAATAATCGCCGGAAAGTGGCTGAGCAATCGCCAAGGCTTCATTTACTATAAAACTGGTGTCAGCGTTATCGAGACATACCAGACTTTTCAATGAAACAAACTTGTATTTCGTCTTCATGGCCCCTTGAAGTCTGCCTACGTGCTTTGAATGCGAAACCTGGCTCCCTCCTTCCGATAACTTGCTGCTACATCGCGTGTGCTGTACTCGTTCCGGGAATTTACGCTGATGCAGATGATGATGACGACGACGACGACGATAATGATGATGATGCCCATGATGATGGCTTTATTTTGCCCAGAGCTGGGTGAAAAGAGGAAGGGGAAGTGGGAGCCTTTTAAGTGCGAATGCACTTTATAAGCGACCCTGAATTCCGGTGACCGCCGTCCGTCCACATAGCAACAGCTGCGGGTGCGCGCGCTCCTCGCCTTCCTTGGCAACGGGGGGAGATGGGCGCGCGCTGCCTGGCCGCTGACATGGCACATACCCACGTGGGGGATTGGCCAGGAATCTCCTCGTCTTCCTTGGCAACGGGGGGAGATGGGCGCGCGCTGCCTGACCGCTGACATGGCACATACCCACGTGGGGGATTGGCCAGGAATCGGGCGTGAGAAGGGCTAATGCACCCGCTTAAAGGAGTACTGACACGAAATTTCAAAGCTGAGATCCGCTCTAGCAATCAAGTACAACGACAACACAAATAGGTGTCTGTGCATGGCACATACCCTCGTGGGGGATTGGCCAGGAATCGGGCGTGAGAAGGGCTAATGCACCCGCTTAAAGGAGTACTGACACGAAATTTCAAAGCTGAGATCCGCTCTAGCAATCAAGTACAACGACAACACAAGTAGGTGTCTGTGAATAAATGCCTCTTTCTTTCTTTGTAGTTGTGTGTGTGTGTGTGTGTGTGTGTGTGATCTCTCTTTCGCGAACATTACCGAACCGCGCAAATTCAACTCCTGCATTCGCACTTTCACATTCCTCCCCTCGGGGAAATGCGGGGAAAATTTTTGGATTCCTCCCCCTCAGATGGCGGCCAGTAGCCCTTGGGCGCGAGCAGCATGTTCGGCCAGTTGGACGACCTTGATTTTTATTCCGGGATCGGAGCTAAGCAAAAAGGTGTCCACTACTCCGCACTGGAAATGCGTAAGCGTGCTTGTAGACTTCGTGGCTGAGCATCACGAGCCCAAATCATGTGTGTAATGTGGCTAGCTGGGTGCACCACTCCCATTGATAATTGTAAAGGTGTGGGCTAATGTGCTTAATATTTCGTACCTTTTTCCGACAAGTTCCGAGTAATCTTCGGATCCGTCACACACCCACTCAAAAGGATTGGCTTGTGAAAAGGACAACTGCAGTCGTCGGCAGGAACTCGAATAAAACGCAGGGACGCGCGGTGACAGGAAAGTGACCTTAACACTGTAACGCCATGAACGAGCACGGCTTGCGGGCAACACTTGGATCTATTTTAGTGCTTTGAATGAGAAAGAGTTACGGAATCCCGCGGCCGTGCTGCGGAGATATTTAAGTTACATCGCATAGGTGTAATGCTTGTTCCACGAAGCTATCTTAATACAGAATCGTTCCTTCTCAGTGCGCAGTTCCGAATGTTGTTCGGACTAGCATACCTGACTAAAGCTCACGGCCAATTCACCAATTCCCTATTTGGATGCAATGTCAACATTCCCGTGCGCGATTCCCACGCACCACTAAAAAGAATGGACCCGCGAAGACGTCAGAGGCTGTCATACCATAAAGCCCGAATCGCCGATTCTCATTACCATAGTGCTTTCGCATTAAAATCACATAAGTTGGCTTCAGTGCCCCCAATAATATTTCTGGCCATTAAAGGGCCATAATATGCTATCTATCTGTAACAGAAGTGCTTTTAGCCTTTTATACCAAAACCGTTACGGGTGTTTAGCTGCTGTCCCGGGGGCATCAGGTTTCAGCTGAAGTAACTACCTCGCACGTAATCTAAAGACATTACAGCAGGGAACTACGGTGACGTACTTTTTGGGTGTCGGCTCCCACTGTGAGCGCGCTGTGGGGCGGTTCTTTTCACTGTTTTCGTGCCTCCTTTCTTTACAGGCGTCTCGTATTATCTACCTCGATTACCACCAGTGGCGTACGCAGGATCTCGTTTCTTCAAGGAGGGCGGGCGGACTACGTCAAAAAGGAAAAGGGAGAGGAAGTAAAAAGGAGAACAATAATAAACAAGAAAAGTAAACAAAAAATGAAAGAAAGAAATAGATTCAGTATTTCAAATAAAGAACTTCAGCATGCCGTGCCGTATACCCTACATGACCTTTCCATTGTTTTGTTTCCCTTTTTTGGTAGGAGTGAAAAACTGTTGCCTGTAGTGGTAAGACCAGATATCGAAACCGGATATGTTTGGTGCGTTGCTTGTATATGAAAAAAAAAGGATGTCTAGCTCATGACGAACATCTGGGAATCGATGACGTAGACATGTAAAGATGGCGGCGTCCAAAAACACGAAGGGAAGGGTGACAAAATCATGACTCAGGACGCTCCCGAAGTGCCAGATTCTTCGGTGTCATATATGTGCTGTCTATTTGTGAGGCTGGTTTTGCTTCCGAGGACAGGCTTGCCGTATCCCCGTTTAGAATACTACATCCACTGCAGAAACTCTGGCCCTGGTATTTGTTTTTCTTGGACAGCCTTTCAGTTTGATCATATGCAAATGTCGTTTCAAATCGCGCGCCATCAGCCGCAAAGGGTTCGCACAACATCCGACAAATGGCGACGAGTGTACTGGCCAGTAGGAAGACGCATTGAAACATCCCCCTCGCGAGGGGCACGATCAAATGCAGAGCATTTCCGGGGGCGCACGACGTTAAGTAGTTTGCGTTACGTTAATGTTGTTGCACTTGTGGCAACTGCTGACGAGAGAGCGCTCGTCAGCAGTAATTTGAATGAGTCAACGATATAAGGCGCGTTCATAGCCTCGCATTCTGTGTCGGCTTTGTGGCGCAGTGGTTAGAGTACCTTGTACATTGCGTTCCGCCCGCAGGGTCGAGGTATCGAACACTGGCGCCGGATAGTATTTCTTTTTTTTATATAGTAGGGAGGGGTGCGGTGCGGACTACGGACGCCAACGCGGGTGACATCATGAGTTACTGAAATGCTCTGCATTTAAAAGATATTTATCTGCTGTCGTTATTTTGCTTTAGACAAAGTTATTGGCCTTACCCACTTCCTGAAGAAGGCTCAAATTTATCATTTGGGGAGTGGTTCAACATCCAATTCCCACCCTTCGCGTAAAGTGGGAAAACGACATAGAGTGGAGGAAACCTCGGGAAGTAGGCGGCATATATCTTTCAAAGAGCAAACGTGGCATTGGCAAAAGAGCCTCTTCACCTGAAATGATCTCGAATTTCCCGTGTGCTTTCAACACTTCAGCTCACAAACTTGGTTTAATATACAAACAAGCAAGATGTACTCCTGCCAGTGCACCTCAACCAAGTCTCCAGCGTTGTTACTTGCCTCGTGCACTCGAACAGTAATATCAACCTTTTATATGTCTTCATACGTTTTCATCATTGAATGGTTCTATAGGGTGTGACACTCTTTTGATACGAAGAGGCATAAAACAGAGACACGAGGCCTCTTCAACAGACATGCGTCTCTAGGATTGATGGTTTTAATGGACCAATAACGAGCCACATAAAAAATTCTTAGGAACTGATGGACGAAAATCATATATCTAAAGTAACAGAAAATGAGAGTAGCAAGTGCTGCCGCTTTTTCAACACAAGTGCCAATTCAATCCTGTACGCGCTGTCTTAGAAGAGCATCAGAACAATTTACCAGATCGTGCATTTTCGAACGGGGTTCATGGGCATGCCCTTTGCGCAGCTGAAGGCAGCCGAAAACTTGGCGAAGTTCATCAGCGGGATGTTGATTCTAAGCCGGCCTGGAATCTCGCCGAACTTGAGCTTCCGTACCCATGCGTCCCGGTTCGGGTTATCGCAAAGTCCAACTGCGTATAAAACGAAAAATAATTGCTCCATGTCGAGCTGACGTCCATCGATGGACACCTTGAGCCGGTCCGCACCATCTTGGGACGTCATTGTCTTCATGTACATGTCGTACAGCGGGCCAAGGATGGCATTGTCCGCAATATTTTCGTCCAACCTTATGCGTGCCTCGAAATTGTCACCGATCAATTCGCGTATCACGACGTAATACTGGTCCTGAAAGCAAAGTTCCAACTGTGAGAACTTGCTCATCTCGTCGTTGTTCCACCAAGTCGCGACTGCGAGGTTGTGGTCCACCGAGGAGCCGCGCCTGTCCACAGCGGCAAACATGCCTCGGAAGACTTCCCCCAAGACGAGCGGGAACAAGAGTGGGTCGATGCTTTTGGTGATGTCGTTCAGGAAGGCAATGTTCGAGTGCGGGATAAAAAGAACGTTTCGGCCGAAGAAGTACTCATGTCCGGGTGACAGTGCGGTGTGGTCGTATCTCGCATCCAGGTCATCCTTCGGCGGTTTTGTCTCCCAGTAGACGTTCATTGTTCCCGATTGGATCTCTCGAAAACTTTCGACGAGGTGGCTGGGGTCCAGAGGCTGGGCGTTGAAGTTGTAGTAGCTCGCGATAGTGTTGATATCGTCGGCGCTGCCCAGGAATATGAGACGCATGTTCTCCACTTTGTCGACGGCAACACCGATCGCGGAACGATCCAGCCACGATGATGAGGAGAGGAGGCGATCTGTGATACTGCTCTTCAGTTGCATCTCGAGGCTTGCCATGCTGTAGTCATAGTGCTTCAACAGCAGCGTAGAGTTGCTTCTACTGAATGTCATCCGGCCAAAGAAACGCATACCGTGTTTGTAAACTCGTTCGAGCATATGCATGCAAGCTTGAAGCCGTTGAGGGACAAACTCGAGGTAGTGGTCGTGGCTGAGGCGCAGGAGTGGGCTGGCAACTTTTGCCAGCAGCGGAGACACGTGCACCACAAGGCGGTAGCCAACATAATTTAACAGAGTTACAGTGTCTGTTTCATCGAGAATCTTAGGCAATTTGCTGATGTAGTCGGGATCCATAATGGCGACAGGCTTGTCGTTCTCGAATGTCTCGATGTCTTGGAACAGTATTGCCAGATATGTTTTCCAGTCCCACTTTCCTTTGCGGATCAGCTGTCCTAACCGCTTAACCCTGGCAGGAAACTCGATAAAGTGGGGTACAGTCGCTATATTGTGCAGCTGCTTTTCTAAAAGCACGATGGCTTCCGCTTGCTTAAGTGCGTCCTGCTTAGCATCGAAGAGAGACAACGCTAATGCCACCTTCTGTGTGAAGTTCTCCGGTGATTCGTCAAGATACGCCAGGTTGTACCTCTTCATCGTCAGACTTGGTGCGTCGATATGGATAGTGTAACTGCGGTCATCCTCGAAGGGTTTCTGTAGGAACACCCTCGCGAATGGGAAGACTCCCATGTCTCGGTCCAGAAAAGCTGACACAGAGACGATGTTAGCGCCACGAGGGGCTTTCGTGTAGGGCCAGTTGCCTAGATTGTACTCTCGCAGCAGGTTCCGCATGGAGGTAAGGTTCCTGTCATTTTTCTCTTCAGATTGGCACTTGGGAAATAGTGAGATGGCCTGGTGTAAGAACACTCCGGGATATTTGTGGTAGTGCTCTTCGTTCTGCTTCAGGTAATTCCGGAAAAACTTCTCTACGTCCATCATCATCATGCCGGAGGCTCTCTCCCGGTATGCCCTCGACTGCACGTCCAGGTCACGGGACGCCCAGTGCCGGGAGCAGACGTAGGCGTGGAAGTCATTGCAAGGGTTCACACTCGAATTCATCCGTCCGCGCAGGTAGTTTTCAATCCATACACATACGTCATTGTTGCAGCTATGCTCAGTGAGGAACACTTTCTTCTCACGCTTGGTAAGATGCCAGCGGTCGGCTCCTGAACCAACGCTGTAAGACGGCGGCGCGTTAGACACCCACATGAGTCCCATAGAGCGGTTGAAAAACGTGACGACTGCTTCGCCTGCGTGCAGCTTGTAGGTTGTCACAGCGATGCCAACGACGATCATGAGTATACCAACGCTGCAAACTGCCACGTACGGCATGCGGCTGGGTGGTCGGGGCAGCTGTATTTCTGATCGAGGCATGCCTGTGGTGGGCGACGAGAGGGAGCCCGGACGCCTTCCCACGCTCTCGTCCGAAACGGCGGTCGCGGACAGGCCCTCCTGCAGGTCGACTTCCCGGGACGTGGCTCTGCGTGACATAGCTGACGGGGCGGTGGTGGTGGTGGTGGCCCGATCTTCTTCCTCGAGCTTCGTCCTCAAGCTTCTTCCTCGTTTCAGTGATGACGATGATAATTGTGGTGATGACGACGATGATGAGGTTCCTCACCGAACTAACAACACCAAATTAGGAATCTATCGGTAATAAATATGGTTCGAAAATAATAATCACAGCCGAAATCAAAGGACGACGTAACGACAATTGCAATGGCCTATAGAAAAGTGAATCCTGAAGGGGAAAATAAAAGGAGAAAAAATGGTTTCGGCTTAGCTCATCTAACCTTGGATGTGCAAAGCAAAAATTCCCCGCATTTCCCCGAGGGGAAGAATGTGAAAGTGCGAATGCACGAGGTGAATTTGCGCGGTTCGGTAATGTTCGCGAAAGAGAGATCACACACACACACACAACTACAAAGAAAGAAAGATGCATTTATTCACAGACACCTATTTGTGTTGTCGTTGTACTTGATTCCTAGAGCGGATCTCAGCTTTGAAATTTCGTGTCAGTACTGCTTTAAGCGGGTGCATTAGCCCTTCTCACGCCCGATTCCTGGCCAATCCCCCACGTGGGTATGTGCCATGTCAGCGGCCAGGCAGCGCGCGCCCATCTCCCCCCGTTGCCAAGGAAGACGAGGAGATTCCTGGCCAATCCCCCACGTGGGTATGCTATGCGGACATCGCCGGTGGACGCAGGTTAAGGGTCGCTTAAGAAGTGCATTCGCACTTAAAAAGCTTGGCTTAGTCTGGTTGAATCTTGGTTTCGATTGGTTAAACTTTGATGTAGCTGTATTGCCGACCACGGCTCAAAGCCGTTCGGTCCCGTGCAACGCTCACTGAAGGAGGCCCGGCCTCACTTTGATTCTCGGCGAACGCGCCGCAAGATGTGTCACTTAGCCCGAGACGACCCAGCGGCGACTGCGTGAGAGGCTGCGGGTTTGGTCGGCTGCCGATCAGCTGAGCGGCCGCTCCCGGCGCGGCCGCCGGTGCTCAGCTTCTTTACGGCGCAGGAGCCACTCGCTCACTAATGGTTGCCGCTTGCGGTATCCAGTCGTGCGCACAGCCAATTGTTAACTGCGCGGTGGCACTTAGCTTCAAAAATGTGCCATTGTCACAGAACTCCTGCTATGGGGCCGCGGGGAATTAACTCCCCCCTGGCGTGTTGATTTACCAATACGATTTGGATGGACGTCTGACGCCATAATTCACTGATACTTTCCCATGTAAAGACTCATATATGGAGCGACTGCTGTGCATACTCGCGGCGAGTGGTGTTTCGAGCTCATAACGTTTCGTGCGGGAATTTGTGTGGGTAATGTACTCACAGCAAAGCAGATGCACTTTACCGCCGCTGCCCGCAATGACGGAAATATCAGGAAGAGCTGCTGTACGGTGTCGTAGTTCCAGGTTTATATCATTTGTTTTCTTGCTACATCTGTGAATATATAGGCTGCTTTAAAGAGTGAATTCTGAGCGCCTGTACTCGCTGGAAAAGGCATCGTAATTTTTCGCTTATTCGCTTATTAAAATGGCGAAACGGGTCAGATGGGCGAGTGGCTTGTAGTGGCATAAAAGAAGCCGCTTTGCGAGTTTTTGGGGTCCTAAACGTATCAGTATTTGTCATTTGTCGTTATACGGCGGCGCTCTTTTTATTATCACCCGCTGCGGTGGATCAGTGGCTAAGGCGTTCTGCTGCTGCTATTCATATGGAGGCGAAAGGAGAAAACGCCTGCATGTTTAGATTTCGGCGCACGTTAAAGATCCCCCGGTCAATACGGCGCCTCTCATCGTCAATACGGTGCCTCTCATAGCATAGATGCAGCTCCGGTGCGTTAAACCAGGACGCGGTCTCTTAGCTTTCAACCCATCGTCCGGGCTTATTCCGGTACTAGCGCCACGCTCTCCCCTGGTGAGCCTGGGGAAGCATTATTGCGTTATTATTGCCAAAACAACGCCCCCCCCCCCCCCCCTTTGTTCCCATGTTGGCCTTGAAGGCGTTATAATTGTCATGGCAACAATGCGAGGGGGAGCAGCATGCATTGCAAATTGCACCAAAGTTTGTGCGTTGCGTTCTGTTGCATGGATGTTGCATTGATTCCTAAACGCGAGTGGGCGTACCTTCCGCAACGTGAAGAGAACGAAGTAGCTCTCCTTTACAAGGACCGGGTATAATATATGTCATTATGACTCGCCGACTGCGCCCCTCGTTTTGTCCCCTGGCTCCTCCTGAATTTAACAAGTCTCGTACGTTAGGTCCCAGTCTTCATTCGCCTGCTCAGATCGAGGAGTACGAATCACTACTGTTGCGTGTAGTTTCTGAAACAGATACTTCACGTCTTCTTACCGGGAAGGGCAAAATACGCGCTGGTCATACACCATTACGGTTTTGAAATTGAAAGCGCTATTTGAAATTCAGACCCGGGCTCCCGCATTTTGCTTTTTCGCTCCGTCCGAGCAGGGTTGTCGACCAGTTATGAAGGCGAAATTGCTAGCGCTGCTTTTTGTTCATATTTCGCTTCGTTGTTAGCTCGCACACTGTAGTTCCTTCATCATTGCTACGCCAACTCTCTGAGTAGAACTTGCCAGTCTTGTGTTCCTCGCATTTTGTGCCCCACAGGTTATTGTGCGCATGCCGGTGGCGTACTGACTAGCGTAGAGGTATACTGTGCTGTATAGATGTATACCTGTGCTGGTATACATCATTGAGCCCCGCTATTGGCGTCATTGGTGTGGCGAACACACCAAACGTTTTTACACCCCCCTGATTGGTGTAGTATAAGTGAAAGGTGTAGTATAAGTGAAATAAGGTTGTTCTGAAGTCATTACGCCCTTTTTTTCACTAGGTTCCAAGGCCCTGGTTTGTAGCTTTACGCCCTTCTTGTGGATCAGAAAGGGTGTTGACCGACTGCAACGCCCTTGGTTTTCTGCAGTGTGTTGGAATGGTGTGAAATAGGTGTTCAGTTGCAAAAAAAAAAAGAAAAAAAAACACAGCGCAGTTAGGAACCTACGTAGCTTCTTCCGGTGTTGCTAAGCTTTGTTAGGTTTTGCGATGTTCTTGCTTTAGGGTAGGCTAAGGGCTGAGGGGTGAGGCCAAGTTTAGGGGGATGTTACAAGATTGTTCTAGCGTGTCCCGCACAGTGACAGCGGATCCAAGGGGGAAACAAACTATGTCGACCCACTGCTGCGCTGTTTCTCCAACCTTGCACGACTAGTGCTAGCTTAACTAATTTTAGTTTGCATTTTAGTAGCCAAAGAAAGACTATCACTTTTAAAATGGTATAGTAAGAGGTGCGCCCGTTGTGCCCACGCTCGAACAGGCTCGAAAGCTGGCAACACTGTTATAATACCCTGTCTGCGATGGTGCAACCATTACAGGCGGCGGAGCTTTTTTTTCTTGGTATTTTTTGCTAACGGCACCGAGATTAACTCAAGCTTAAACATCTCCGCTGGAAATAAATTATGCCAATTCGTATTGTTTTAAACACCGTGAGGTACAAAACATCCACCGCTCGTAGAAAATGTTCAATCCAAAAGTGTAAATGGGTACAAACTACAAGAATCTCGTTAAATGGAAATCGCTTGAACGAAATGGCCGCTTAAACGGAACAGTAGCCTGTAAGTTGGTTGGTTTCGTATTCAGATAACGTAGAGAAACTCTCGGTAATCGGAACTAAAATTTTCGCGTCACCCGGTAACGGAACCAGAAATGGAACTTGAAACCCATTGGCATGAGAATCAGCTTTTTACGGTTCCGGCTGTTTCGTCTTTGTTTTTTTTTTTTTTCTTCTCAATGTATTTTTTAGCTTCGTCGGCTTCGTAAGCCTCGTGTCGTTCGTGGTTAGCCTTATTAGCTTAACAAATTCAATATCGCAGTTCTTGTTCCAATCGTTCGATCTCTATTCAAGACGCCGAGGTTACCGGGCTCAGCTCCTGCCACCGCGCCCGTGCCATCGTGGCACTTCATTACCGCGTTGCCGTCTTCTAAATTCGGTATAGCTCGTAAGCACTCGCGAGGTTGAGGCCTCTGGACGCCGTAAAGATGCAGTTGCAAGGACTCAAACAAAAATAATTGATGCATATTGTACGGCACAGCGACTCTCTGTTGCAAAATCAAGTGTGTGAATTTTGTGCCTAACATATTGTAGTTTTCTTGCCTGCTAAAAAAAAAATATTGGCTACAGTCACCTTATAGTGCTTAGAGTTCCAGGAAATGGTAATAAAAGTGCGTACACACATAAATTTGCACTTTCACACATTTGTCTCAGTAAACGGAACTCCTGTTAAACGGAACTAATTTTTTCGGTCCCTTGAAGTTCCATTAATCGAGAGTCGACTGTACCTCCAAAGTTGGTCTTTCAGGCCCTTTTTCTTAATTCAAGCGCCCTAATTTGTAGCTTTACACCATTGAGGGGAAAAGGGTGTCGAAATAATGAACACCCTTCTTGGTGGGTGTTGAAAAGGTATGGAATAGGGGTTTGGGTATTTAATAACATTCTAATAACTATTGAACACAATAACCACATCACCATTAAAACGTTTTTGCAAATCCGCATGCTGTCTTGTATGTGCTCGCACTAAAAGGCATAATACCAATGTTAGCGCACCAATATCGAATTTTTGCGGTAAGCCCACCGACTCTATCAGAGGACTTTCCTTTGCTGGTTAAAAAACAAAAAGAACAGATGAATTTCTAAGTATGTATGTGCTGATTCTCCCCATGCATCCCGTTGGTTTGCTTGCTCAATTCATTTGTGGTCGAAGTGTGACTTGTGCGTGTTGAATGTGTCTCTATATCATGCTGAGCGCTCAGCCGATCCACATTGTCACGCGTAGCTACGACACCCACACCTTTATTTTAGGGTCTTAAGAAATCTTACAGCCTTATTTTAAGGGGTTCACAACAACACCCTTTTTTTCCTAACCCCCCTTTTTAGACAGAACACGTTTTAAATGTGTGTGCCATGGGACGAGAGATTTACATCTTTTCCAGCGAAAAAGTATGTAAAACAGTTGAGTGTGAATGGTACGCTTTCGGTGCAATGGGATAGCGTAGTAGTAGTAGTGAGTGAGTGAGTGAGTGAGTGAGTGAGTGAGTGAGTGAGTGAGTGAGTGAGTGAGTGAGTGAGTGAGTGAGTGAGTGAGTGAACACGTTTTTTCGTTTGTGCTGCCAGGTGTGCGAACCCGTCGCATGAGATGCCACGTCATCATCGTTACCGCCGTTTTCAAAGCAACAGAAACTTGCGCACGCTTCTGTCCGTTCGGGCTCGTGGTGCTCTGTATTCGGAGCTTTACAGTCGAATATGGTCACAGCGTGGTAGTAGGGAAATATTCCATGCTGGCGCATTTGGAAACGCACTGTCTATAAAATTGCGCGGTACGGCACGAGGTTAGTAACTTCGCTTGGTATAGTACACCGCGTGAGCCTAGTTTTGGAGTTCCCGATTGTTAGTAGCCTCTGTTCTATTTTTGGGCTTCGTGTTGGGAGACGGTCATATCGTTTATAACGGCTAAACTACGGCATGTCGCTTTGTCATTGAAGTTGTAACTCTTCGCATTACACGCCAGGATTTTTGCTGCGCCCATCTTTTGAAGACGTGCTACCAAATCCTCACTTTTATTGCCCCATTAAGGACGAATACGCATTTGCAGGATTCCTAAATAATATTTTTTTCGGCTACTTCGGCCTTAGTGGCGGACATTGTAAATTTTATTTTGTGCGTTGCTATGAAGGGTACTAATTTGGAAACACTGAATTTAGCTGCTGAACGCGGGAACGACAGTTTTAGTCACTATGGCGTCATGCTTATTTTTGTATTTTTTTCGCGGAAAATCGGAAAATGCTAACGCGGCTGCACTTTGGATATTGCTCTTGCCGTTGTGCTAAGAGGTATGAGGGAATTGTTAAGGGAATTGTTCAATGGCCTCACATAAAAATAGCAGTTCCGCACGCGAGCAAACAGCTGCTGCTTGTCTTTGCACCTTACAAGTAGAAATGATCACCACAATCGAGTGTCGGCGAGTGGACCGACGCTTCTCTATGCGTCATCTCTGGGTGCCTGTCTTCTGTGGAATTACCAATTGTGCGGCTGGCCGCAATCAGCACGCTGCAGCTGCACACGTTTTAGTTAAAATGGGGCTTAATTTCTTGCTTTTTCTTGCACCACAGCTTATAAAAGCACAAGCCTTCTTTGCCGCGTACGCCGCGGCACCAACTGTGCAATGACCAGTATCTGCAGAAAAATGCGCAACTGGCGAAGTTAGCGCATTAATTCCTTATAATAGCATAATTTGTCGAAGGAAATCGAAAATGAACGAAAATACGAAACATATTACACTAAAAATATTCAAAATGAACAAACAAAATAATCGGTCGAAGGAACTAAAACGAAAGTACAATATATTACGCTATAAAACAGTTAAAAATGAGCAAGCAAATGAAAAAAAAATGCATATCTTATTCCGCTTCCGCACGAAGAAATCAAAATAAAAAAAGCACAAACCGCATAGGACCCTGTTTTTATACAAGAGTTATTAAGGGACGAAGGTAACATAATTAGTTATGATAGTGAAAACGTAGATATTGGTCGGAGGAGAAAATGGTCATAATAATCAGAAACGGCGTGTGAATGCTTGCAGATTAGTTGACGACTTTTGGAATCTAAGGGAAATTTTTAAAGGCGAAGGCCTTGGGTCTCTATGCTTAATGTAACACGTTGTGAGACACACTAAGTCGTGAGGTACTGAATGTAGCAGCAGGAGATCGCGCTTCTGGAAAGGAAAACAGGAGCTCCGGAGGATTCCGAGTCACCAGATCCAACGCGTCAGTAGATCCAACGAGTCATTACATCCATTCGTGGATCTACTGACTCGGTGGATCAAGTGACGCGTTGGATCTAGTGACTCGGTTGGATCTACTGACGGAAATACAAGCACGCGCGGTTCCTCCCTTTGGATGTAATGGCTCGTTGGATCTAGTGACGCGTTGGATCTAGGGACTCGGATGGATTTCTTGACTCGTTGGATCAATTGACGCGTTGGATCTAGTGACTCGGTTGGATCTCTTGACTCATTGGATCTTCTGACTCGGGCATCACGTGACCTAGTGGATCTCCTGACTCGTTGGATCTAATGACCCGTTGCATCTAGTGACCATAAGCGCTCCGGAGGAGTGTCGGAGGAGGTTTCCGAGAACGGGTGAAGGAACGCGCGTGGAGAGAAGGGCCGCTGCCGCGCGTGCAATCAACACCGTATTGGTGCAATACGAGCCGCCTTGAGAGGTCAAGGTACCGAAGCGGCGAACAGAAGCAGCTGGCGATGGCGAACGAGCGGAATGAGCTCCAGAGGGTGCTGTCCAGCGGGCTGGTCAACTGCAGGAAGGGGGTGGCGGCAAAGTTCAACGCATAGTTCAACAGTATATCAACCGAAGGTTCTACATATAGGCTTTCGCCTTGTCATTCTTAAAGAATGCTGAGCATCCCACGTAACCCTGCGTGTTCCGGATGCTTTTTACTCGATACTTCGATTCTATATTCCCTTCTACGTCTAAGGGGACAAGTGAGAGTGCGCATATGGCAGCCAACCAAGCGCGTGCTAGTTAAACTGCGCGATTGGCCGTCACGGCCACGCTGCCCGCGTGCTTCGGTGAAAATAGAAAAAAAACAGTTACCTTTTAAAGGCAATCAAATAAAAAGCACTTCCATTAAAGGAGGTATCGAGAGTATATCTCGTTACTTCCGGGGGACATCAACGCCTGTGGCGCTTGCTTTATTAGAAGATTTATCTAAACGATGGAAATTGCTTGATATTTTCAACGTTGCGTAGTTATGAAGCGTAATGCACGATATGTAAGCCAGACTGCCTCGATCTACACGCAATGAGAACCTAGCATACACGATGACTTTCCCTGCAATTTCGCCGCGAACGGTGGAGATGTGGAGACCCTTGCAGAACTTTTTCACAAACTGGCTATTTCGGATGACGCAATCTTTTGCCTTCAATACTTACGGCTTTAAACCTTTGTGTAAATTATTAAGAAAAGCATCTGCTCGCAGAGCTACGCCCTATGGCAGTTATAACGTTTATTGGGAACATGATAGAGCCACATGCCGTAGGCCTGCGTCATACTGGCAACCTGGTGTCACTAGATCAGGGTATCGGCACTCTTTTCTCCCATTCTTCCTTGCCGCCGCCGTGATCATTTCTCAGGTCACATCACGTGACACTTGTTTAAACTGCGACGGTTCATCGGCGCCGCCATTTTGTGGTTTATGCGTTTTAATGTCGGTCAACTGTGGCAGTCTCAGCTTGTCCTCCATGCTGTGCGGCTACGCGCGACTGGCGTCGTTCCAATGCGAATCAAAGATAACGCGCTTCGCAGCATTTTAGCTACAGAAGTGTATCGGAAGATGCCGTGTTGCTGCGTCTTCCGCAGTGTTGTTTACAAATGACCACGTCCAAATTAGCGGTGAGGCCGCAGAAGCGGCAATCTGGCCACACTGATAAACACCAAAATGACCGCCGTTACTCACTTGCGCGCCTCAGTGACGCTACTCTGTATCTTATCTAGGGACACTATGACAATCAATAGAACGTTTATCTTCGATATTATCCCCGAAAGAATATGTCGAAGAACTCGCGGGAATTTTGCAAAAAGTTATTATAATAGTAAGGTGATGTGCCCGAAAGCTAGACTTATCAATAAAAAAATTCACAATTCCCACGCATACACGGGAGCTGACGTGAAGCGAAGCTTTAATTGCATGACGTTCCGAATACGTCACTCCCAAAGTGCTTTTCAAAGCATTTCTCTGCGCCGACAAAGGAGACGTGCTGCTCTTGCAGGGCCATGAAACATTTGTTTTCTTCGGCCGGCGACCGAAGCGCTGTCGGCGTCATTACAGTGGGCGCCGCGAAAACGCGCGAGGTGCTTGCTTAACCTTGGTTTAGCTTGAAGGTCACGGGGACCAGACGTTTTCTGGTTTTCTGCCTGCAGTAGTCAGCTTCACTTAAAATAAGAACGGAGAAAGCGCCTCCGTCATCAGCGCGATACTCCATGCTTTGTGATACTCAATATGCCCAGAACAATGTGCAAGCAGCTCCCGCTTTTCTTGCACACTGGATCTCGCTATAGCGCAGCATTGCTGTCGCTGACATCAGCCATTGTTTCAGTCTGCAAAAAATGCACAGTTTAGTCTCAATAAACGGAATACGCTTTTAGGGCGCCTTCGTGCTCCCGAAAGGACGAGAAAATACATACCGTTTATCGGGAGTTTTATTTGGCTATACAACGGGATTGTGAGAATAATTGCTAGACGATTTTAGGTTTCAGAGTGTTTTGAGGAGGTAAAAATACCCATCAACAATCGATGCAGATGGTACGCGCTTAACATTTTTGTAGCCTACATTCACTGATATCTCAACCTGTTACACTGCAAATGATGAAGTGACAGAAAATAAAGTTAATTTTTTGCTGTCGGAGCACTTGCAGAGGCTTTTTGTCTCTCAAAGTCCTCTTCCGTCGCTAAATTACATTTCTATGTTTGTGAAATTTCAACTTGGTGGAAAAAATTCGGAGGGTTTGCAATGCCCAGCAAGTCTTGTTAAATTGGTGAAGGCGTCCCCACACAGAGTTTCGTCGCCTCCGTCATGTAGTGGCAGCGTGGTGAATGAGCGGCGGGATGAAGAGATGCCTCGGTCTTGACGACAAAGAGCCGAGGTCAAAGCTTAACTGGTTTTACTGCATGGCGAGAGATTAATAGTGACGATACAGTAAGAGAACCTTTGCGGATGATCTTACATCATGACTCGGACAGAGCAGCGCTACTTACGGAAGTTCGAGGTGGTCTGACATAGGTCATTGAAGGCGCTGAAAGGTTATAGAAAGGTAATTGAAAGGTCACAGAAGCGTCAAAAGCTTCTCAGTGCTTTGCACACAGCCCGAACAAAGCTCCGACACACAAGAACGCTCCTTCGCGGTCTCGAGATAGCCGGCCCAGGTTGAGTCTGAGAGAGGGGGAAAAGGGAGATCTCCTCAGGCGGCGTCCGCTCGTAGATTCAGGTCTCAACACGTCCCCGCTTGCGCGGATGGCGGGCTTTTCTGCAGCACATGTAACTTCCCCGCACCGCACCAAACTTGTATCACGCGCGCACAGGGTAGCGGCACGCTGAATCGTAACAGCACTTTTAAACTCTTGAAATAGGGTCGAATGTTCTTATTCTTCGCAACGAGAATGTTTTTAAAGCCAAAGCCTTGCGAGTCGAAAAATCGCCTCATTCTTTACATTGAGTGGCTGGAAAAATCCATGTGCCGTGTGATGGCATGTAAACAAACAAAAAAAGAAAACCGGGGTGAAAACACAAAACCACAGCACGCTTTTTTTTTTCAAAGCACTGCTACACTGCCTTTGATCCTCTTTCTTCGCTCTCCATTTTTCGGCGTCATTGCTTTCCATCCCGCAGAGCAATCGGAAGTCTATATCGAGAAGCCACGAATCTGTATTATGATATATGTGTATTTGATCAAAGAAGTTGAGAGTCGTTTGCTGGTGATGTGTGATGTTTGGATGCGGGTGTGGGAATGCTCTTCTGCTACGCTCATAGCGCTGGATTATCTTGATACTATTCCTTCCTGCCCCCTACCCCATCCCCCAGGAGCAGTGAAAGACACTGCTGGCTAGCCCCACCTTCCCTAACTAGCTCACCCTCGTCGAGAGGGCAGCCGCGGTCAAGACGGCACATGAATTCCTGAGATTTGGGAACAACTTTCACGCGATCTTTTAACACATCCTCCTAATAAAGTTGTTCTCTCTCTCACACGACTGTTTCACTGAAGTATACTAAATTTCCTGTTATAGTTTTCGGTGAACATTGGCGTAATAAATTTCGTTGGCGTAATACGGTAGCATTTCGGCTGGCGTACCCGCAAATTTTCCCGACACTTTTTTGCGGGGCTACCATGGTTGCCAGACCAGGACTGCCCTCTGTTGATTACCTCGCATCACACATTCGCGGGTACAAAGGTATTGTGGCCCGTAAAGGCCGCGTATCTCTCAGCCCGCTCTGGTTACAAACCCCTGCGCGCTGTATTTTTTTTTGGGGACCTGGGCCTCATTATATTTAGGAAAAAGACGAGGATTCCTTACTCAGAGTTAAAAATAAAAAAAAATCACGCATCTCGACGAAGTGAATCATGACGAGTGGGCGAAGCACTGGGGATCGTTCTTAGCGTAAATCATTGCCCACTCACGCATGAAAATGAGTGACAACGCGTATGTCCAGTATTTACAATTCCAATTCAATCCAAGTCAATACAATTCAATCCAATCCAATACAATTCAATGCTCCTCGTGCATGCACAACACTGTGTACACGGATGGCAAGCCCCGGACAAAGCGAGGTCCTAAGGTGCTTCGCCCCTGAAATAAGAATTAGCATCACTGTGGTTTATACCTAACACGAAGTACAGCTCAGAAAGCCCCACATGAACTGCCGATACACACATTTTCATATTGAGGTTTCTTATCTGATCGTTACATAGCGTCTACAAAAGAGGACCTCCGAGTGCGACTATCTCTTACTCTGACAATTTACTAAGTGTAAGCTACCTTTTACTCACCAACGTTAAACAGTGTATTGTGACCGAGTGAAAGCTCAATGCTTAAGTTGATGGTCGTGTCCATAAAGATACAAAGGTGAGATCAAAATATAAAAAATAGTGCACTTAACTCTACGCCAAGACTTAAAAGCAGGCCATGAAATAAGGCAATGCTCGGAAAAATTAAAATGCGAGATGCGAGGCGACATTTCTGGGAAAGAAGCGCAGTACTCAAAGAAACATTGTTTCACAGTAGTAAGAACTAGGTCTCCTATCGCAAGAAACAATACAAGTTCCCCCTCCCGACGCGGTCATGGACATTTACAGGCGCCGTCGTGGCGGCCAAGCCGGGAGCGCAGGTGCGACATCCCCGTCCTCGTGCGTAATATCCTGGGCGCTTCCTTGTCCGGTGCTGCGTTCATGAAAAAAAAAGTGTATTGTCTCTTTCTCGCCTACTTCTTAGTGATGCTTCCGGGGCCGGCGCTCTTGCGCAGCGACCCATTAGGTCGATCTATTTAGCGCCGCATGGATTGAACAATTACGAGGACACGTAAGCAACTCTTATGAGGTAGTGATCGTAATAGTGTTCGCTGGCGAATGTGTCCCTTCGTTGTTAAGGCGAAATCCTAGTTCGTCTCGTTGGAAGTTTGACCGTGCTCAAATGACCCCGGCGTCGACGCTTCTAAAAGGTACGACAAACCAAGGAAGGCGAGAAGCGAACCAAAGCATGTCAGCCAGGTGTTAGCGATGAACGCCGTCAATAATCATGGTTGAATAGTAGCGTAGATTAAAGTGGGTTGATATGGATTAGGGTAAGCGAATGGGAATTAAGACGAATTGGGTGGAATAAGAAGAATTAAAACTAAATAAAGATTGATTGGGGATTGATACGAATGGTTAGTAAGGTTGCATTGAGACGGATTAAGGATGCTAAAATAGCGCGGTTACTGTGGAGACGTGCATATAAAAGGTACCCTTCATAAGAGTACACCGGTATTTCTCCTTCAAAGCACGTAAGCGGACTTAGACTATGGGGTTTAACGAGCCAAAGCTACATCACCTGGGCACTGAGATGTGTTGCCGTTGTGGAGGGCTACGGGCTAATTTTGACCATCTGGGGATGCTCAGCAGCACAGTGCTTTAACCCCTGGGCGACACTGCGGGTACGTAAGCAGACAGAAGTGTTCCGAGAATTTTTTATCGTCAGCCTGTTCCCATGGCATTTTTCTTCTCCGCTCAGAGCATCCCCGCGTTCACATCGCCAAGCAAAATGGAAATTTAGCGGAAACAAACTTTGATGCTGGCCAATGTGCTACTTCCGTTATTCATCATCATCATCATCATCAGCCTGGTTGTATCCACTGCTGGACGAAACCCTCTCTCAAAGATCTTTAACTACGCCTATCGAGTGCGATTTGAGTCAATGTTTTCCCCCAAATTTTCGCAACTCGTCTCGCCATCCTGTCCTCGGCCGACCCCTATTGTATTTGCGGTTTATTGAAAGCAAATTTGTTAAACGGATGGTCCCCCTCTTGTCCGTCATACGCATTATAGGACCGACCCAAGCCCATTTCCTTTGCTTAATTTGAACGAGACTGTCCTCCTCCCTAGTTTGTTCCCTAATCCACGCGGCTGGTTTCCCATCCCTTAGCGTGACCACTAGCATTCTCCTTTCCATAGCCACCTGTGCAGATCCAGGCTTCCTTTCGAGTCGTTGAGTGAGACCCCAAGTTTCTGCCCCGTACGTCATTACTGGAATAACGCACTGATTAAAGACCAGCTTTTTGAGGGACAGCGAAGCTTGGTAGTTACGATACCTGAATTCTCACCGAAAGCAGCCCTGTGTTATCAGCATTCTGAATTAACTCATCTTCGCCTCAGCATATGTTTAAAACAGTCACTAATAAGTAGAAGGCAACACCGCATTTATTAGGTCCACCCTCAATCAGCTAGAGTCACCGTGCAATACTGGTGATGGGAGATGAGCGCTGGTTTTGCACTCCCGAGGCCTTGGTTCAAATCCTATCCAAACGCACTCATCAGAACTCCCTAAAGCCTTCCCTCTGTCTATAATCAAATCCACATTTTCCAAACTTTCAACTCAATTGTAAGTAAGAGTTCAACTGTCAATTTGAAAGTTGCATTTAACCTCCTGGGCTCTTGCATCAAATTCTCGAGGCAGAGTGTTTTACGGCGAAGCAGTATACCTCTAACCAGCCAAGAAAATTTTCGTGTCCGCGTCAGCAGAAAACTCCCAGGCTATTACTGGCTACTGGCTACACAAACAAACTACTGGCACCGCCAGGGATCGATCCTGGGCTTGAAGAGAAGCTGAGCAAGAGCCCGTCATCTTGCCGACGGGCGGCGGCGGGAGTACGTTGCGTCCGCCGCTCTAGCCCGGCCGTGGCTGACGCCAGTGCATTCAGGATGCCGCCCACCCCGAATCCCAGGTAACGGTGGGCAGAGTCTCTGGTTTCACTTTTTAGAGAGCCACGTGTGTGAATTCAAGTGATGCCGCAAGGGTAATCGTTGTGGGTGTCGTTTACAACTCCGCACTCCAGCCACTTTCGCAGCATGGATTGAATCCAATTTTTGTTTTTGTCTTCCATCTGCATCACGAAAAGCAGCGGAGACGCCGGGAGGTTTGACTTTTCTAAGCAGAGTAGACGTGCGTCCGTAAAGCTAAAATGAAGGCTCTGCATTGCGACCGCCCTACGCTTGCGCGCAGGGCTGAAAACAGAAGCCAAACAAGAAAATTGTAAGCTGCTGGTTTGTGACTCACCTGCCGGAATAAATGGTCTCGGCGTTTCCACACTTGTTCTCGTGTTCTTTTGTTCCACACTTGTTCCATACGCGTGTGAGCTGTACCATGCGTGTTCTGTAAACCGGGGCTACCGTAGCAACGTCGATTCAAACTTGCCCTTCACGCGCTGAAGCTGTACATGGTCTGCGAGCCACGACCTAGTGGGCAACTAGGTATTAATGTAGCCTCCTGGGGTTCTTTAGAAAACAGCGTCAACGCTAAATTGATGTCACGCAATAAAAGAAAACGCCCTTTTCAGGCACTGCACCACCGTCTTTGTAACACAACGACGACTGCTTATCTAGTTGTCGCACTTCAAGTGCATTGCATGCAACGCTTTTATCGTGGCTACCGCGCGCCAAACTTCCTGATCGATACGTGCGTGGAGAGATACCGTGGCAAAGCTGGGCTTCACTCAATACGGGGCCAAATGTCTACTTCGCGCGAGGCTGGTTGGGGACCCAAGACAAACGCCGTCTTGGGTCCCCTCTTCCTCGTCATAATGTTGTTAAGCGCTGTTTAGGATGGACGGATACCAACTAGTCCAGCTGTCGATTCTGTAGAAAAAAGACGACAAGCGGCAATCACAAAAACGGCCGCTGCGATCTTCGTAACCCCCAGAAAAATTTAGAAGGCCTAGTGTTTCCTTTTTAAAGTTATTTCTTTTTCCTGCTGTGTGTCGTCCTGTCATATCTACAGATTAATCGGCAGTCATTTTAGGGGGACCGGTGTGCGAGGTGGCCAAGGCTTGCTATTTTCCTCGAGTGCACATTGTTTGCCACAGATGCAACTTCGTTAGAGTGCCACGTAATATGTGTAGTAAATTGATTGATTATGAGGTTTAACCCGCCGACGCTACACGGACGATGAGGCGCGCCATTGTGGAGGGCTACAGATGAATTTTGACCGCTTGGAGATCTGTAATGTGCACCGAAATGTCGTACACACGGGCGTTTTGGCTTTTCGCGTCTATCAGAAAAGCGGCCGCTAAAGCCGGGAATAGAACCCGCGTCCTCGTCCTTGGAAATACGTGTAGTAAACGCACGTGTGTTTTCTTCATCGTGAGGACATCGGGCGTAGGGAGAGTGAAAGATAGAAGCGAGGAAAGAAGGGAAAAAAAAATCATTGAGTGGGAGGTGCATAGCTTTCAATGAACGCGTTTGGAACGGCTATTTCAAATCAATAACTGACCGTAGATGTACAAATATGCAATTGAGCTGTCTTACCAAAATTCAGTATAGCATTGAAATTCATTACCCTCATAATGAGTTCGGAATTGCAACATCAAAGAAAGGAAAGTTTATAGCACGTTTATTTCGTAATAGCACGTCAGTAGCGTTCAAACCAAGCTGAGTGCACTGTTGGGCCAGTTCTTAAGTCCCATTAACATGCTACAGCACAAATGGAAACAAAAACAAAAGGACAGACGACGGGGCGGTTGCAAGCCAGTGCTTGTCCTACCGTATAGCTTGTATTTATTCAAACTTCGCTCTAAATACTTATAGTACAGAGTTTAGTTTTCTCCCGGCCGCGAAAACGCGACATAGCGAAGATATTTGACGCCGCATTGAAATGCTGAATTTAACGCGGCCGCCTCGGCCTAACGAGCAAAGCACATTAGCCGCAAAAGACGCGTCTGTGCACGCGTCTCCCTCTCCGAGAACCGGTTTGGCTGCCGGAAGACCCGCCGCACCAACCGCTTCCCCGCGCTTCCGTCCGTTCCGTCACGTACGCAGCTAGCGTGTTGACCGGGCCCCGTTTGGGCACTCCGGCATTCGTCACGGTAGGGGGACTAGTTCCGATGGCCTGCCTTCGCCATGTCCGCGCCTCCTCGCCCTTCCGCGCGCGCAGGCGCAGACCGGCCCGGTCTACCCGGTAGCAATGTAACGAACGGAACGGACGGACTCCTAAAACTCTTTTTATTCGCGCCACGTCGGAAACCGGATTGCTCGGACGGACATGTTAGGAGGCATAGAAACATACTAGCGGCAAAAGGCGATTCTGCGCACACGTCTGCTGCTCCGAGAGCCGGTTAGGCTGCAGAAAGAGCCCTGGATCGGCCACTCCCGTTCGTATTAGGTACTTGCAGTGCCACGTCGGAAACCGCATTGCTCGGAACCACAAACTGTATTCCTTGGCTAAGCTCGCAGGTCGCCGTGATGAATTATCACCCATGCGGGAAAGCTGACTTTACAACCTTGGGTTCCTCGCAGCGGCTTTGAAGCAAATGGCTGTGAATTGTCTTCCCAAATGTCTAGAGCAGGCCGACGACGCGATTCTGTCGCGGCCTTGGGCTTGCGCAAATGAAATTCGTCGGAACCACCCAACCGCTGCAGCCGTCCACGGCAGATATGGAAAGTTCCGAGCGGACATCCCCGGGCTTCCTTTTATTCCTAATGTTCGCACGCTCACTTCTAGGGATCCTTTATCATTGTCATTATCAACGTCCCCATCTCCGTGCTTGAACATCGACGCCGCCATTTAGGTCATGTCAACTTCTTCCACTTGCGATAAAGTGCCCCGTTTATGAAGCCCGGGTCCAAATTCTCTGAAAAAGGGGCGTCGTTCTGAAGCGACCCTGTGGTGGCCTGCAAATGCATGCCACCACAGGGGCTGGGGCGTCGCCTTGAGGGGTGGTAAAACGGTGAAAGTCCCAGGGCGGAGCGCAGTAACAAGGGCGCAGATCGACGCGCACTGCATCCTGTTGTATTGCTTGTCGCGTTGCGCCCTTGTTACAGTGCTCCGCCCTGGGACTTTCACCGTTTTACCACCCCTCAAGGCGACGCCCCAGCCCCTGTGGTGGCATGCATTTGCAGGCCACCACAGGGTCGCTTCAGAACGACGCCCCTTTTTTAGAGAATTCGGCCCCGGGTCAGTCATCCATTTTGCACGCTTCTTAATTCCGCTGCGTGGAGCCTAAATGGGGTGCCTTGGAGTCTACGTTCTTTTACGAGGCTTCATTTTAGGCGTGGGCGATTTACTAACTGCTCTTTCACGTAAGGTTTCTTCGGGGACTGCTACACTAAGTGACGAGAATCATGGGGTTAAGTTATAAGCTTCGCAGCAGGCAACACTGAGGTCCACCCACTCAAGGTACTACTCTGCTAGATGAGATGAACAAGATTTTTGAACAATTAGGTATTTCTATGTGGGCTTAACTAGGAAACCCGTATGTTTTACCGCTCGATGTGGCACACTTTCGCCGCATACGAAAATACTGATAATAAAATTTATCATCCCTTCTTAAAGAAAGTTGGGAAAACAGCGAAAGCTAAAAGTGTGTCTAATCGATAATCGAAGCTTCAAAGACCCGAATAGCAAACGAAGAACGAACCCATACGACGATTTTTCGCTCAATAAGTAAACGCATCTCGAACGATCTAAATAAATGCCCATACGCGGTTTACGAGATTAAGGTACCTTATTTTCTCGCGTATAACCAGCACCAAAAATGCGAAAATTTCAGTGGAAAAGTACGGGAGCGATAATACGCGTTTTTTTTTTATATGGGGAAGCTTCACGGCAATGCCAGTTGTGCCGTGAAGCTCCTACGCAGGAACACTGACTAAGCCTTCCATGGCAGCGATTCCGCAAAAGATACCTGGACAAGGCCTGCGGCTCAACTGATAGCTCTAGCGAGAGCAGTGACACTGAGGGAATTGTAACTTTCACCTTGCAGTCAGTGTTTTCTACTTTCTAAATATACGCTTTGTCTGTCTACGTAGTATGTGATATGCTGCTTGAGTAGTAGCTTTGGTGCAGCTTTTCCTGCATCAAATGTACGAGTACTATGCGAGGGTGTTTTTTTTTTCTTTTCTGTAGGACTGAAAATGGGCGTGCGGATTATATGCAGGAGCGGGTTATACGCGAGAATATACGGAAAACTATTTTACTCGTTCGTTATCGATGTGTATCGTCTTATCAAGAACCGTACGTTTTTCGCGATTTTGAAGTAACGTTTCGATACAATGAAAGCCCCATTTTAGACACGCGCGGTCTGTCCAGCGACGTTATCAAAGCTTGTCAGTGGACCAATGGCTCTATAGGGAAATGCACCAGTTTTTGACAGAACGCCATTGGTGTCACTAAGAAAGCTTTCCCTTTAAAAAGGAGCTAGGGCGATCGTATTGTAATACCCGTATTGTAACGCCCCTAAAATGTCTTCTCACCAAGGTACCATTGTATAGCAGTGAAACCAACTTTACAAAAAAAAAGGGGGGGATCACTGGAGGTATTCAGTCCGCGCGGCCTTCTTAGTTTGGTATCAGAGTGCTTGCATGGCACATAAACACGTCTGCTTAACAACGCATGCGTGTGCAGAAGAGAAGCCTACTTCAAAGGGGATTAGTATATACCGCTCCATACGAATGAGTGGGGTTTAATGTACGTATCTAATAAAAGGCCCCAGGACTTTCCTACTTCGGCATCAGACTGCCTATATTGTACCTGAAAAGAACGTCTTCCCAGCGTTGCATACCACTTGAAAGGGGCTCAGTTTTTATCAGAACGGCTTACGAATTTATTCAACAAGTGCGACTCGGGAGTTCCTGCACTTTAGTTTACTTCTTTGTCTTTGGAGCAACAAACAGACGGGGACGAATATTGCATGCCGATCGCCAAAAGAGTGTAGCTCGGTCCTGTGACCAGCTGTGCAAACTCGCACGCAAAGGGATGCATATCCGCTTAAGTGAGGTCAGCAGCTCCTAGTAAGTCGACCAACATTTAGCCGTAGTTAAATTCAGAAGCTGTTGCTACTAAAAAACTCATTTGAGGCTGGTGATGTGGGAGTAGTCCCTCCTTCTAGCTGACCGTTAGATGACCGCGTGGTCTCAGCCTTGTAAACTTGGAGTTGCAGCGGCTACCAGCGCCTACCAAGTCGGCGCTGGTCGTCTGGTTCTGCCACATCTTAGGGAGGGCAAGGGGAGTGGATAAAGGTGGGAGTGCTGGGATATATGCGCACCCGAAGATCATATAGGTGAGGGCCATGGATGATCGCAGAATTTACACGTGGCAGTGTATTGGGTGTAACACATGAGATATAGCCCAGTTGGGGGACGAAAAGTGTTTGGAACCTCCGGATTTTGACTTTTTTCTGCTTTGGTTAGCTTAGGGGACTTATGACAAGCATGAATGTATACCCTGCGGCTCACTCTAAAGTATATCGCTGTCACAACAGTCACCTGACCTCTACGGACGGGCCAGATGCATTCGCGTGACGGACTGCAATGTAATAAACCAAAGTTTCGAAAACAGTATCGTTCCTGGAACCAATTACTCGGATATTCCGCGGTGTTCCCCTCGGAATGAGATACAATCATATCAACTTCCACGCTTTCGTTCATTCAGTAAGAACCGCACTACTCCACGATATGCGTAGCGTAAATTCATACAATCATATTACTAACTCCTTTTATGCTTAAAATAAATTGCGCGATTCTACATTAATTGTGCCACAGAGTGCAGGAGAACGAAGACAGATTTTCTAGGCCGAACTCGCGTATGGGAAGAAGGTCGAAACTTGCGTGACGCCCAGAACGGAAACGCATAACGGGGGATAACTCACGCGTCTTCTGACTGTCCCGCACAACTTTGTCACGATCTGCTTGTTTTGGCCCCCAAAAAAACGGTACTTCATCGTTTTCGAGTGCCCTAAAGAGGATGTTTTGTTTGCAAATACGACATCAGACGTTGCGCGATGTGAGCATACTTGTCGAAATCAGTTGTTGACTGCCGAGCTACTGACTAAGCAACATGGGCGTTACATAGTGACCTACTTGGAATGTTGTATTTGGCATTTTGTCACGAAGGCAAATATTACGCAATTGGCTTGAAGGAAAAACAAGTTTTTTGGAGCTAAATTGTGCTCCCCTAACTCAAAGAATACGCAGGCGGCGAAGCAGGAGTTACCAAAGTGCCAAAGAATACAGAGGCGGCGAAGCAGCAGTTACCAAAGTGACGTACGCAGGCGAGTGTCGGTGGATCGAATGCCGCGACGTCTGCACGGCGGGAATTTATCTTTGGGCGCGAGTGTTTCTCGAACCGTCGAATTGCCTTTAGAACACTGTACATCAAAGATTATTATAGTCTGTTGACGTTAGTTCGAAACGCTCTCCCTATCAAAAGAGATAACACGTGCGGCATAAAAATACAGAATGGAACACGTGCTTCACTTGGCACACAGATAACACAGACCGGCGCAGCCGGGCGGTAAAAACGAAACATGATTGATTGTAGCGTTTAACACGCCGACGCAACGTAGGCGATGAGGCGCGCCGTAGTGGAGGGCTCCGGATTAATTTTGACCACCTGGGGATCTTTAACGTGCGCCGAAATCTCGTACACACGGGCGTTTTTGCTTTTCGCCTCCATCAGAAAAGTGGTCGCCGCGGCCGGGAATCGAACCCGCGACAAAAAAAAAAAAAAAAAAAAACATAATTAAACAAACATGGTTCGGGGCATTATGTAATAGTATAAACATTTTATTTTTATGAGAAGTGGTGACGTTAATGAATGGAACACACCATCGAATACGGCATCTCGAAAGGAGAGCTGAAAATACAATGTTGATCTTCAATTCATGACTTCGATTACTGAAATCGAAATATTACAAGGGTGTGTATCGCAGGCACACTGTGCCATCTTCTTTTCGTGTCTCTTTATTCGTTTCTGCCGGACCACCGCACGGCAAATATCACCGTCTCCAGCCTTACGGATAGAAAAAAATACATTGCTTTCTGTCTGTTGGCCCCTCCCCCAATAAACTTAACGGGTTTCTTGGTGCAACCCAGAACGCCAGCTTCATAAAAACCGGCCGCGAAAAGAAGAAACTTTTCGGAAAAGGCTATCAAAGAACTTTTATTTGAATGAGGAGGTCGGAAAGGGGGAGTAGCAGGGGTGAGCAGGATACCCAATAAGAATTTTGGAATTTTAGAATATTCATAATCGGTGACAATTTTCACTCTACAATAACGCCGCCGGCGTGACAACTATTAGAAAGTAGTTGTATCGCTTTTATTACCTTCAATTTGAATCAAATTGCTTTAATCTGAACAAAAAAGTAGTCCCAATGCGAACATTTGGTCCGCGTTTTGCTTATGTCCAACTTTTATTGAAGCAGATGTTCTTTATATGTTTCTTACCCGTTCATTGGATTAGACAACAGTCTTTCATAGTTTTGCAAGGAAATCCAGAGATATGTTATGATACTCAATAGCTGAAGAAGCATTTAGGAACATCGACGCGTAAAGAGTGCACCACATGTCTGTATTAAATGCGGAGATGGCCACGTGATATAATATATGTACCAGAGAGTGCAACCGCTGGGTGATAAACTGTCATAACTGCGTTTAAGCATCCTCGTTGTGAACAAATATACTGCGCACGTATGCGTATTTACAGCCTGCTAACCAACGTTACTGTTACGTGGCGGCAGGAGAAATGAGGCGAACGATGGTTGATAGTGAAAGGCTCTATTTACTTGATGGTGGCCGTGGCCATGCCAGCACCGACACCGGCTACAAGCAGCGCACTGCTTCTTCTTCTCGGATCCAGTGTGGAGGTACGCGCCACGTCTTCTACTTATTGTAGCACAGTCCCCGCGCCGAAGGCGACCGTCCATGCCCCATGGAATGGATGCGTTCGGTGAGGATGAGATGAGAGAATCCACAGTGAATTCCTGCCGCCACTTCTTGTAACAGTTATAATCACCTGGTCGTATTTCACAGCAGCTCGTAATCCGCTCACTTAATCTGTTTTTAAAATGCAGTAACCAACGCAGTAAATATGACTTCGTACCTGTACAAAAGAGGAGAATCGGCGAGGAAATGGAAAGCCTTCAAAGCAACCTTCAGGGTGTGCCGACCTACGGCTCCGCAGGAAGGCGGTGTTATTCTATCAGCGCAGTCTTGCAGGCTTCTACCTTCTAGAACATTTCTTTCTGCCATCGTTGCAGTATTTTGTAGGTACGCGCTCTAATAAAGTTACGCTAGACGCCTTTGCGAAGGCACGTTCGAAGGTGATGAAGGCGGTCGGCACAGAGTTGTGCGCGTCTGCCGCGGCTGGCGCTGCGGTCACCCGGATTTGGGGAATAGGTGGCGGCGGGGGAGAGGAATATAAAGTGGGGCTGTAACCCTACTCCCTCCGTACAAGGCAATGCTTCTTTTCGCAAGACACAATCCGGAAAAGCCAGCTTACAAAGACCAAGGTTGCACTTGGGTGCCTTGAAGCTCAGGATCTCCAGGGGGGCGAGCTTCGAGACACTCTAGCTTATACCGATCCTTTTAATTCGGGTTCACCTCTAAACACAAACGCATTGCTAGGAAGGCATCGAGGGGTGGGGATATAAGCCGTCCTATATCAAGAAATGGCGGCCCTAGGACCTTGTTGTAACATAGAAACGAATTTTAACAGCCGCGCTGTATAGACTTTTAGTTCCGCCATCGAGCGTTACCAAAAAAGATACCTAGGAAAATATCGAGCGCACGTGAGCGCGCGCTCGTGAGGAGCGCTTGACGTCGGCTAAGTGTTGGCAGAACATTAGAATTGTTCCGTTCCTTGACATAAAATCGACGTACGAATGCGTGGCGCATGAGTACTTCCGCAAGGCGGTGAAGTTTTCTGGCGTTGGGGGCGAAGTTTCTGTATGCTTGCGTGGTTATTGGGCTACCTCTCCGGTAGGTATGTGTACATGTCTACAGACAGCGGCGATTCATCGCTGCAGCGATTCATTGCCACACAGGGTGGCCCGAAATGTTCCCCGGGGTTGAGTGCTAAGCGCTGCCCTGTTTAACATATCCGTATGCGTGGGGAAATGGGTGCGACTAGGGCCACTAGATGAAGCGTAGCTTATTTAGTGGCTCTAGGTGCGACAATCTGTAGAAACCTCCTGTATGCCGATGGCATCTGCATATGGAGTGTGCTTCGATCTCTTTTCCGAAGCGTGACCTTACGCATTGCAGACTTGCTGTTGGAAGCGCCGTAATGCCATACGTCCCGAACTACAACTTCTTGGGGGTGAGATTTGAGAAATATCGACATGGTCACCCGATGTCCTCCATCTCAAGAATAATCTTACGTCACTCGCAAGTGTATTCTGTATGCTCTCAACCAGCAGTTGTTCCGCCAACTCGTCTCCGACTGTACAAAGCGTTTTACATTGGCATGATGTGCTCCTTCATTTTTGCTTTGGTCCCCAACTAGAAACGAACTATCAAAGCTCTAGGAATCGACCAAGCCCAAACTCTGAGGGCTTGGGCTTGCGACTCTCGCTCTCAGGTTCTTCCCATTTGATTACATCTCACAAGAATACAAGATTCACACTCATCTGTACGCTGGCGGGTCGTTGTCATCTACGCCGGGCATGCGGACCGACAGCGGTCTTGTGGCATAGCAAGCCGCTCTTCTGCTTTTCTCACGTTTTTCTGATTTTTGTTGTCACTGCGTTCGTTCAACCGGATTTACACAATGGCTTCACGTGTAATCAAGGGTTATCCACGTGGATGGTGCCTCGCCCTTCAAGCAATCAACGATTGTAAATGCGAAGTGCGCCGTCTCCTCACCCCGTGGCGGCAGGTCCCGCCCATTTAAAACTGCCACCTGCAGGATTTCGCCTTCAATAGGCACGGCGGACCGACAGCAGGCTTGTGGCATAACTAACTGCTCTTCTGCTCTTCCCAGGTTTGTGCCCACTCTAGTAGTACTCAGAGCAATTATCGATGTCTTTGGTCTTGCCATGCCCGCACCAGTGTCTTAACCTTTTACATTATGTGTGTACCTGTCTATGTACCATCAGCGTCAAATGAAACACGAACACAAAAATATGAACCATAACGTGCGAAATTGAAAAATACTATTGGTAGAGATCATATAATGGCTTGCTATTCGTATGTTTGGAAATCCTCATTTCCCAACTTTGTTTTTGTAACTAAGCCACGCATCATTTTGACTTGCATGGAAAGAAATCGCGCAATTTGTGGGTTCAGGTTCGTATTTTCGTGTTCGCGTTTCATTTGACGCCGGTAGTACAGGTGCCACCATAAGTAATTGAAACAAGGATTGGCGAATATCACAAAATATCTGCTTATTGGCTTTATGACAACCGTTAGCGGTTTGCAGGAAGTGTTTTTTTCTATTAGAGAAGACCCGTTTAAATGTGCACCATTGCAGCCAGACAGTTGCCGGAAGAAGAAATTCTTGTAAATTTAGGAGACCGTGCTCCAATTACTTTAGATGGCACCTGTAAGTTGCTTTTTTTTTATGTGGGGATGTCGACACAAACCCCGGCCAGCAAAAAAGGAACAACGTAAGCCACTCTTCGCTGTTCGAAAAAAAAAAAACCTCTGAAGATATATATTTTCCCTAACAGCTCAGCAAGATAACTTGCATAATTAGGATTTTGTATTCCCTGTTAACGACACCAACCCCACACGAAACATGGCTTTCGACGTACACCCAAGAAGACAAAATACACGTCTGTTCAGTTTCGAATAACCATCCTTTGGTAACTCATATAGCTCCATTGCCAAGAGAATTAGGAAATATTTTGCGTTAAGGTGACGTAATATGGGAAGAAGCAACGTAATACATGCCAGCACTAAAACAATTTTCTGTGTTTTAACTATGCGTTTGCATTACAGTGATACAATCAAACGGAACTAGAGGCCCCGCAGTAATCGCGCAGACATGGTTCCTTGGCAGTGGCTTAAGTGGCTCAATCGCACGAACAAGATTATCTGACATCGCGTAATAATCGCCCGAAAGTGGCTGAGCAATTGCCACAGCTCCAGTTACGATAAAACTGGTGCCATCGTTATCAAGACAAAGCATCCTTTTCAATGAAACAAACTTGTATTTCGTCTTCATGGCTCCTTGAAGTCTGCCTACGTGCTTTGAATGCGAAGGCTGGCTTCCTCCTAGCGATAACTTACTGCTACATCGCGTGTGCTGCACTTGTTTCGTGAATTTACGCGAATAGAGATGATGATGATGATGCTGACTTTATTTTACCTTAAAACTGGGTGAAAATAGGAAGGTGAAGTGGGAGTCTTCGCGTATTTCTCCATCTCAGATGGCGGCCAGCAGCACTTGGGCGCGAGCGACATCTTCGACCAGTTGGAAGCCCTTGATTTGTATTCCGGGGTCGAAGCTGAGCAAAAAGGCATCCTACTGCTCCGCACTGGTAATGCGTAAGTGCGCTCGTAGAGTTTGTGGCTGAGTATGAGAAGCCCACATCATTTGAGTGGGTGTGGTTCGCTGGGTGCACCACTTGCATTTATTATCGTAAAGGTTGGGACAAATGTGCTGAACACTTCTCACCTTTTTCCTAGAAGTTCCCAGTAATCTTCGGATTCGTCACACACCCACTCAAAGAGATTGGCCAGTGAAGAGGACAACTGCCGTCATCGGCAGGAACTCGAAAAAAACACAGCGACGCCTGGTGCCAGGAGAGCGACTTTGCATCTGTAACGCCACAACGAAAACGGCGTGCGAGCTACACTTGGATCTATTTTAGTACTTTGAATGAGAAAGCGTAATGGCATTAATCTCGCTGCCATGCCGCGATGATATTTCAGTTCCGTCGAGTAGGTGTCAGGGTGGTTCCACCACGCCATCTTAATACAGAATCGTTCCTTCTCAGTGTGCAGTTCCGAATGTTGTTCGGACGGTAGCATACGTGACTGAAGGTCACGGCCAATTCACCGATTCTCTATTTGGCTGCAATGCCAACATACCCACCCGCAATTCCCACGCACCAGTGAGGGGGATGGCCCCGCGAAGATGTCACCGGCTGTCATAGGGTAACGGCCAATTCACCGATTTTCGTTATCATAGTGTTTTGGCATTCAAATCACATGAGATGACCTCAGTTCCCCTAGTAATATTTCTGGCCATTGAAATGTCATAACACGTAATCGGACTAATTGAGCTTATCTTATAGAAGTGCTTTTAGCCTTTTATACCTAAACTGCGACGGGTGTTCAACTTCCTGTTACTGGGACATCAGGTTTCAGCTGAAGTAACCGCCTCGCACTTAAGCTAAAGACAGTACAGCAGGAAACTGCGGTGACGTACATTTTGGGCACTGGCCCCGACTCTCAGCGCGCTGTGGTGCGTGGCTTTTCACTTTTTTTGAGCTTGCTTTCTCTGCAGGTATCTCTTGTTGTCTACATCGATCACCTACAGTGACGTCCGCAGGATCTCGTTCCTTCAAGGGCCTTGCCCACTTCCTAAAGCGGGCTCGAATGTATCATCTTTTTTAGTTGGAGGGGTGGGGTCGCGCCCTCGGCTTCTTTCGCGTACCGCCTTGCTTCCCACTCTTCGCGTAAAGCGGAAATCGGCACATCGCGGAGGAAACCTCGGGAAGTATGCCGCATATCTCTTTCAAAGAAAGAGAGTGTCAGTGGTAAAACAGCCTCTTCGCCTGAAATGATCTCGAATTTCCTCTGGTTGCGTAATACCACTATAGATTAGACGCTAATATTGACGCAAGCAAGAGGATTCACTGTACGTAAGCCACCGCACGATGTGCAAGTCTCCACCGTTGTTAATTGTCTCGTGCACTCGAACAAAATATTAACTCCTTATATGTCTTCATGCGTTCTCTTCAGTGTATAGTTCGACATGGTGTAAACCTTTTTTTGATACGCAGACCCATAAAAGAGAGACACAAGACACTTCAGCAGACATGCTTATCAAGGATTGACAGTTTTTAATGAGCCAAATAGTGACAAGGATAAAAAAAAGTTCTCAGGAGGTGACATAGAAAAATCACGAAATATAACTTCAGCAACAGACAATGAGAATAGAAAGTGCTGCCGCTTTTTAAACGCAAGCGCCAATTCAATCCTGTGTGCGCTGTCTTAGAAGAGCGTCAGAACAGTTACCAGATCGTGCATTTTCGAACGGGATTCATGGGCATGCCCGTTGTGCAGCTGAAGGCAGCCGAAAACTTGGCGAAGTTCATCAGCGGGATGTTGATTCTAAGCCTGCCTGGAATCTCGCCGAACTTGAGCTTCCGTACCCATGCGTCCCGGTTCGGGTTATCACAAAGTCCAACTGCGTATAAAACGAAAAATAATTGCTCCATGTCGAGCTGACGTCCATCGATGGACACCTTGAGCCTGTCCGCACCATCTTGGGACGTCAGTGTCTTCATGTACATGTCGTACAGCGGGCCAAGGATGGCATTGTCCGCAATATTTTCGTCCAACCTTATGCGTGCCTCGGAATTGTCACCGATCAATTCGCGTATCACGACGTAATACTGGTCCTGAAAGCAAAGTTCCAACTGTGAGAACTTGCTCATCTCGTCGTTGCTCCACCAAGTCGCGACTGCGAGGTTGTGGTCCACCGAGGAGCCGCGCCTGTCCACAGCGGCAAACATGCCTCGGAAGACTTCCGCCAAGATGAGGGGGAACAGGAGAGGGTCGATGCTTTTCGTGATGTCGTTCAGGAAGGCAATGTTTGAGTGCGGGATAAAAAGAACGTTTCGGCCGAAGAAGTACTCGTGTCCGGGAGACAGTGCGGTGTGGTCGTATCTCGCATCCAGGTCATCCTTCGGCGGTTTGGTCTCCCAGTAGACATTCATTGTTCCCGACTGGATCTCTCGAAAACTCTCGATGAGGTGGCTGGGTTCCAGAGGCTGGGCGTTGAAGTTGTAGTAGCTCGCGATAGTGTTGATGTCGTTGGCGCTGCCAAGAAAGATGAGGCGCATGTTTTCCAGTTTGTCGACGCCAACACCGATCGCGGAGCGATCCAGCCACGATGATGAGGAGAGAAGGCGATCTATGATACTGCTTTTTAGTTGCATCTCGAGGCTTGCCATGCTGTAGTCATAGTGCTTCAACAGCAGGGTAGAGTTGCTTCTGCTGAATGTCATCCGGCCAAAGAAGCGCATACCGTGTTTGTAGAGTCGTTCGAGCATATGCATGCAAGCTTGGAGCCGTTCAGGGACAAACTCGAGGAAGTGGTCGTGGCTGAGGCGCAGAAGTGGGCTGGCAACTTTTGCCAGCAGCGGAGACACGTGCACCACTAGGCGGTAGCCAACATAATTTAACAGAGTCACGGTGTCTGTTTCATCGAGAATCGTAGGCATTTTGCTGATGTAGTCGGGATCCATAATGGCGACAGGTTTGTCGTTCTCGAATGTCTCGATGTCTTGGAACAGTATTGTTAGATATTTTTTCCAGTCCCAAATTCCTTTATGGTCCAGCTGTACTAACCGCTTAACCCTGCCCGGAAACCCGATAAAGTGGGGTACAGTCGCTATATTGTGCAGCTGCTTTTCCAAAAGCACGATATCTTCCGCTTGCTGAAGTACGTCCTGATTAGCATCGAAGAGAGACAACGCTAATGCCACCTTCTGTGTGAAGTTCTCCGATGATTGGTCTAGATAGGCCAGGTTGTATCTCTTCATCGTCAGACTTGGTGCGTCGATATGGATAGTGTAACTGCGGTCATCCTCGAAGGGTTTCCGTAGGAACACCCTCGCGAATGGGAAGACTCCCATGTCTCGGTCCAGAAAAGCCGACACAGCGACGATGTTAGCGCCACGAGGGGCTTTCTTGAAGGGCCAGTTGCCTAGATTGTACTCTCGCAGCAGGTTCCGCATGGAGGTAAGGTTCCTGTCATTTTTCTCTTCAGATTGGCACTTGGGAAATAGCGAGATGGCCTGGTGTAAGAACACTCCGGGGTATTTGTGGTAGTGCTCTTCGTTCTGCTTCAGGTAATTCCGGAAGAACTTCTCTACGTCCATCATCATCACGCCGGAGGCTCTCTCCCGGTATGCCCTCGACTGTACGTCCAGGTCACGGGACGCCCAGTGCCGGGAGCAGACGTAGGCGTGGAAGTCATTGCAGGGGTTCACACTCGAATTCAGCCGTCCGCGCAGGTAGTTTTCAATCCATACACATACGTCATTGTTGCAGCTATGCTCAGTGAAGAACACTTTCTTCTCACGCTTGGTAAGATGCCAGTGGTCGGCTCCTGAACCAACGCTGTAAGACGGCGACCCGTTGGACACCCGCATGAGTCCCATAGAGCGGTTGAAAAGTGTGACGACTGCTTCGCCTGCGTGCAGCTTGTAGGTTGTAACAGCGATGCCAGCGACGACCATGAGTACACCAACGCTGCAAACTGCCAGGTACGGCATGTGGCTGGGTGGTCGGGGCAGCTGTATTTCTGATCGAGGCAAGCCTGTGGTGGGTGACGAGAGGGAGCCCGGACGCCTCCCCACGCTCTCGTCCGAAACGGCGGTCTCGGACAGGCCCTCCTGCAGGTCGACTTCCGGGGACGTGGTACTGCGTGACATAGCTGACGGGGCGGTCTTCTTCCTCGAGCTTCGTCCTCCAGCTTCTTCCTCCTCACAACTGGCCACTCATCTTTCAGTGATGACGATGACAATTGTGGTGATAACGATGATAATGCCCCTCATCGAACTAACCGCACCAAATGAGGGATCCATCGGTTAACTAACATGGTTCGAAAATAAAAATCTCAGCCTAAATCAAAGGACTTAATAAGGATAATTGCAATAGCCGATGGAAAAGTGAATCCTGAAGAGGAAAATAAAAGGAGAAAAAATGGTTGCAGCTTAGCTCAGCTAACCTTGGATGTGCAAAGCAAAAGCTTGGCTTAGTCTGGTTGAGTCTTGGTTTGGCTTGGTTGAAGTCTGGTGCAGCTGTATGGCCGACCACGGCTCGAAGCCGTTCGGTCCAGTGCAACGCGCACAGAAGGAGGCCCGGCCTCACTTTGTTTCTCGGCGAACGCGGCGGCGAATTCCATTGGGCGAACAGGAGCAAGTGGAGCGAGCAGCCAGAGCAGCACACGGGTAGGGTCCCTCTAACACGGGGGTAACGGAGACGTGTGCTTTCGTTCCGCGAATGAAACATTCGCGCTGCTCCGGGAGCAGTGAAAAGAGGGGGAGGGCGAGATATCAAGAGTCATGTGACCAAACGTTTCCCGTGCTCGCTTCCCGGAGCATTTCGCGCACTCGTGATGTCCGCACGCAGTTATTCCTCGCCAGTTCTGCCAGATACGTGCCGGTGGTTTTGTGTCTGCCTTCCGCATGGCGACGAATGAAGAAGCCGAGCGTATGTTCATGTTCATGATAAAGGGGTCACCATCGTGTCTCCCAAAAATTAGCTGCAAACGATAACAGCGTCCACAGTCTTTTCCAGATACGACTCTACCTTCGGTCGCTGTTCCGGCGGGGTGAACAGGTGCTAGAACATAAACTCATGCAATGTGAAATCGTCGTCGTCGTCGCTGCTGCTGCTGTCCGATGATGAGCTTGCGCTTGAATCTGTGGTGCTTTCATCATCTAAATGTAGCAGCAATTCCTTGTCCAGACGGCCGCACTTAGCTGCTGCCGAGCGACTACCACGGCTGCTGGATTTCGCCATTTTTCCTCCGCACCCGGGGATAAAACCAGAAGTGACGCAAAAGAGGTCATGTGACTTCCTTGGCGTTCCCTGTTACTCCGCCGCTGGCGACGGAGCACCGAGAACTGCTCTCGGCTGCTCTCGGCGCCAAAAAAGTGCTCCTCATCGACCAATGAAACACAACGCCCCTGCTCCTGCCCGACCACTGGAAGACGCCAGAACTCGCCAGAGCACTTTGGGTGCAGTTAGAAGTGCTCCTGTTCGCCCAATGGAAAGCGCTAACGACCCAGCGGCGACTACGTGAGAGGCTGCGGGTTTGGTCGACTGCCGATCAGCTGACCGGCCGCTCCCGGCGCGGCCGCCGCTGCTCAGCTCCTTTTCGTAGCAGGAGCCGCTCGCTCATTAATGGTTGCATCTTGCGGTATCCACTCGTGCACACAGCCATTTGTTAACTGCGCGGTTGCACTTAGCTTCAAAAATGTGTCGTCACAGCACTCCTGCTGTGGGGCCGCGGGGAATTAACTCCCTCCTGGCGTGTTGATTTACCAATACGATTTGGATGGACGTCTGACGCCATGATGCACTGATACTTTCCCATGTCAAGACTCATGGAGCGACTGTTATGCATACTAGCGGCGAGTCTTGTTTCGAGCTCGTAACGTTTCGTGTGGGAATTTGCGTGGGTAGTGTGCTCGCTGCAAAGCAGGTGCACTTCACCGCCGCTGCGCCCAATGACGGAAATATCAGGAAGAGCTGCTGTACGGTGTCGTAGTTCCAGGTATTGGTTTTCTTGTTACAGCTGCCAATATATAGGCTGTTTTAAAGCGTAAATTCTGAGCGCCCCTATTCGCTGGAAAAGGCATCCTAATTTTTCGCGTATTCCCTTATCAGAATGGCGAAACGGTTCAGATGGGTGACTGGCGTGTAGTGGTGGAAGAAGCCGCTCTCCGAGGCCTTGGGGTCCTAAACGTATCGGTATTTGTCATTACTCGTTATACGGCGGCGCTCTTTTTACGATCACCCGCTGAGGTGGCTCAGTGGCTAAGGCGTTGTGCTGCTGGTATGGACGCGGGTTCAATCTCGGCCGGGGTGGCTGCTATTCAGATGGAGGCGAAAGGCGAAAACGCTTGCATGTTTACATTTCGGCGCACGTTAAAGATCCCCAGATCGTCAATCCGGAGCCCCTCCACTACGGCGCCTCTCATAGCATAGGGGCAGCTCCGCTGAATTAAACCAGTTAAACTTCACAATCTGAATTCCAATAAGTTACTTCGCTTTCCCGCGGATCTTGCATCACAGTTCATTCTACGACAGTTACGGTGCTAGCCTTGATGCGTGCGATTAGCTGCCGCCACTCTTTGACACGCCAGAAAGCTTTCGCGCTGGCGTTCATTGCAAATTGCACCAAAGTTTGTGAGTTGCGTTCTGTTGCATGGAGGTTGCATTGATTCCTAAACGCGAATGGGCGTACCTTCCGCAACGTGCAGAGAACGATGTAGCTCGCCTTCACAAGGACCTGGCATAATATGTGTCATTATGACTCGCCGACTGCGTCCGCTCGTTTTGTTCTCTGGCTCCCCCTCAGTATGGAAAAAAATTTACGTTAGGTGTTAGTCATCATTCGCCTGCTCGGATCGGGGAGTACGATTCGCTACTGTTGCGTGCAGTTTCTGAAACAGACACTTCAGGTCTTCTGACCGGGAAGGGCAAAATACGCGCTGGTCATACACCATTACGGTTTTAAAATGGCAAGCGCTATTTTAAATTCAGACCCGGGCTCCTGCATTTTGCTTTTTCACTCTGTCCGTGGAAGGTCATCGACCAGTTATGAAGGCGAAATTGCTTGCGCTGTATTTTTTTACGTATTTCGCTTTGTTGTTAGCCAGCACACAATGTATAGTTCCCGTCATGATTGCTACGCCAGCTCGCTGAGTAGAACTTGCTAGTCTAGTATTCCTGGCAGTTTGTGTCCCACAGGTTGTCGTGCGTATGCTGGTGGCGTACTGACTAGCGAAGAGGTACTAACCGGTGCTGGTAAACAGTGCTGGTAAACTCAGCCCCACCATTTGTGTCATTGGTGTGGCGAACAGACTAAATATTTTTGCACTCTTATTGCCCAAAAAGGTGTAGTACACGTGGAATAAGGGTGTTGGGAAGTCATTCAGCCCTTTTCTTAGGTTCACATATCCTGATTTGTAGCTTTATTACATTTTGTTTGTTGAAAAGGGTGTTGGCCAACTGCAACCCCCTTGGTATTCTTTGGGGGGTGGAAAGGGTCTGCAATAGGTGTTCAGTTGCAAAAAAAGAAAATACAGCGCAGCCGGTGGCCGACCTAGCTGCTTCTGGTGTTGCTAAGTTTTATATGGTTTTGCTAGGCTTTGCTAAGTTTTGTTAGGTTTTCCGATCTTCTTGCTAGGCTAGTCTAAATGTCGGGTGAGTCCAAGTTTAGCGGGATTTTACAAGGCTGTTCCAGTGTGTCCGCTCCGCCCCCCCCCCCCCCCTTCCACCCCAGCTTGCACAATTAGTGCAAGCTGGGCCATTTTTTTTGCGTTTGAGAACCTCAAAAGACTAGCACCTTTGAAATGGTATAGTAAGATGTGCGCATACGCATACGCCCCTTGTGCTCACGCTCTAACATTCTCGACAGCCGGCTTCACTGTTATAATACCCACTTTCGTAGAGGCGTGTGATGCGAAGGAACCACAACGACTAGAAGCATCCACGACCACATCCAGCGCGAAGTAAAATATCTGCACCATCTCGCTTACGCTGCTGGCCATCGCGTAACCTTTCAGTGGCTCCCTGGACACTGTGGTGTCCTAGGAAATCAGAGAGCAGATGAGGCTGCACGCAGGGGCCTAGAAATGAAAAACAAAAGAAAGATTTTCTTTACAAAAAATGATGCCTCAGCTATGACCAAGGCCCTAGCTCTAGCAGAAAGAAATCGCTTATGGACCCTTCCGGAACATCATCATGATTTTCTGTACTCAATTGACCCACAGATAAGACTGAGGCTGCCAGAACGACTACCTCGCCGGCGGGAAACACTGTTTCATAGACTGCGACTTAATGTGGCGTTCACTAATGCCTACTTACATCGCATAGGCCAAAGTACAAGCCCACATTGCGACAACTGTGGCGCCCCCGAAACCGTCGAGCATGTCCTGCTAGAGTGCTCCGCCTACATTGACGCAAGGAGTCGGTTAGAGCAAAGGATGACATGTCTTCACCCTGGACCAATTACGCTGAGCCTGCTACTTGGACCATGGCATTCTCCGTCATCTCAACGGAAAGTCCTGGATGCTCTATTTGGGTATCTTGAAGATATTGGCGTCACCGAGACTTTATAGCCACCCTTAAGCGGTCAGTCTGTGCTACGCCGCATGTCCCTTTATATGACCCTCTCTTTTTTTTTTTTTTTTCCTCTTTCACCTACTACTCTTCTTTTTACTACTCATCTGTCTTCTCCCCGTTCCCCTTCCTGCAGAGTAGCATGTCGACGTACCCATGTTGGCAAACCTCTCTGCCTTTCCTCCTTTAATAAAGAGCTTCTCTCTCTCTCTCTAGAAGGAATGCCATAAACGAAGATAGCCCGGGAAAAAACGACAGAGCAGACGACACGTGCAAGATGCGCCAAGCTCACAGCTCATTCAGCCGAGGTTCGGAGCAAGACGCTCGAGGTAAGAGCACGAGCTCGCGCCGGGCGGCGGCGAATAAGAAGTTGTGGATGACGATGATGTGTGGATTTTATTGGCGCAAGGGCTACTAAGGGGAAAGAGTGCCAGAGGAAGCTATTTCATGAGGGTGAAATGAAAGTTAATTAAATGCATTTCAGTAAAAATAAATGTGAAGTAAGACACACGGCAATGTAGATGACTGTTGTAAAGGGCCAGGTTGTCAAGATGCATGATAATAAATGACGGGAAAATCAAGATGCATGACAGGAAATGAGATGTAAAAATTTGACATCAGTGAGGAATTCAAAAACGCGTTTCACAGAAAACATTGATTCGTCTTCTAAAAAGTACGACGGGTGTTGTAGGATGTGTTGTGTGTTTTGTTGTGGGAAGTGTTTGCGTCGTGTTGTGTCAAGTGCCTTGCAGTGAATGAGTATGTGGAGTATGGCTAGGCCCTCTCCACACGCGCTGCACATGTGTCTTGGTGATCCAGTGAGCAGGTGGGAGTGTGCTAAATGTGTGTGGCCTATCCGTAACCTTGCTATGGCAAGTTCTGTGTGTGTTGTGGGAATGGGTTGTGTATCGTCCGAAGTGTGATTTTACAAAGTTTAGTTTGTTGTCTGTCTGTTCACTGCAATACTTTTGCCATGTTTTACGTAGCTCTTGTTTTATGTGTGGCTTGAGGTCTGTGTAGGGTACTGTTGTTCTGTGCACTGTGCTTGTGAGTGCAGCAGCGGCGGCTATTCGAACGCCGGGAAGCCAAGAGTTACCTAGCGAGATTACAAGCATACAGGAATGGGCCAGATGAGTACGGGAGGACATGAGATCCACGACCCAGAAAATAAAGACCACCACGCAAGTGCCTAGCATCGATCCCAAGCTGCTTCGCTTATGGGAGGGTAGAAGAGGACTGATCCGCAGATGACCCGCCGCGGTGGCTCAGTGGTCATTCCACTTCCGGGCACCGCTGTGAACGGTCGTGTAATCATGAGCTCGCACCGAGCGGTGATAGCGGCCGAAGCCAGCCGCGGAAACAGGAGCGAGGGAAACGAAGAACAGGACTATCAGATTATCTTGCCGACGCTGCCTACCGGACGGATTGTGTCAAACACAGTTTTCCTTCACGCTGACGTAAAGGGAAGACCATACCGGGTCGAAGACTTCAGGGACGCTCTGGCCCAGCATGGTGCGCTGCCCGAGGTTATTTCCTTGGGCGCTTACCAAATCAACCACGTCTGGGCAGTGACCTTCAAGAACGCCGACGCAACTAGGAAGATGCTGGCCGCTACCGAGATGGTGGTGAAGGGGCGTCGCTGCCTCGTGATTGACCCGCAGAACCAGGAAGTGAAGCTCAAGCTCCACTGGCTGTTGTACGGGGTGGCGGACGAAGACATTCGCTCGGCATTTTCAACCTATGGCAGTGTCAGCGAGGTGACCAGAGAGCGGTGGCGTGTTGCGGGTGTCAACGAGAAAACGTCGACGACGAGGACTGTGCTACTCAAGCTCAAGTCCGGGCTGAAGCTAGGCGACCTGCCCCACCAAATTCGCGTCGCTGGGGAGCTAGCTCTCGTCGTGGCACCCGGGCGGCCTATGCAGTGCCTTCGTTGTCACGGCGAAGGCCACGTCAGATGTGAGTGCAAGGTGCCGAGGTGTTCCCGGTGTAGACGTTTCGGCCACACTGACACTCACTGTGAGCGCTCGTACGCGAGCGCTGTGGGACCCGCTGGCACTGACCTGGCCACCGAGTACATCATGGACGCGGCGGAGGCGGCGGAAGCTGCCAAGGGGTCCGGGGACCTGGGGCCGGAGGAGGCAGCCGATGAGGCAAAGGACGAGGCCATCGCGGCAGCAGGGGGCGGCGACAGTGGAGCCACGGGGAAGCCTGTTGATGCGGGAGACCTGTCGAAAGACGGCGTCACCCGAACGGACAACCACCTAACGGCAAGTCAGAACCCCGATGCCATGGAAGTGACCGAGACTACTGTAGCCAAGCGGGCCCACGTCGGCGTTGCCGAGGGTGACGCAAATGACATCACAGCCCAGGCCGACGAGCCGCCGATGAAGGCGACGCCAGGGCGTCGTTCGACGACGCGGCTCAAGACAAATGTATCGGAGCGCAGAACGACAGGGGTGGCGGTATCGGCATCAACGCACCTATACGACCCGGGGCCCAAAGGCGTCCCCTAACGGAGCACTGGACGTGAGAGGTAAGCACCATGTCCCCGGTTTCTAGTATGAGAGTGGAAATGGAGCCTTGCGAGTCACTGAACCTTGCAACCCTAAACGTCCGAGGCCTTTCGGGTAAGCGACGGCAGAGCCAAGTATATCGCCTGTTGACTGACTTGGACGTGGATATACTAGCGGTTCAGGAGACGAAAGTGGAAGGGGAGGATGAGACCGGGGACATGGTGCGACGTTTCACGTCGCGGTATTTTGTATGTGTAAGCCATGCAGTTGGCCTCTCCGCTGGCTGCCTGTTGTTTGTCAAAAAACTGCCGAGCCTTGTTGTTAAACATGTCTTCTCCGGTTTATCGGGCAGGCTTGTGATTGCTGATGTGGCGTTTGCTGAAGTGCAGTGGCGATTTATCTGTTTGTATGCGCCGAACGACGCTAAAGAAAGAACTGTATTTTTCAGTAACGTACGGCCTTATCTATGCGCAGAAAAGCGGCTAGTCGTGTTAGGCGACTTTAACTGCGTCTTGTCATCGCGCGACAAGGCTAGCACCACTCCTTTTAGAGACGAAAGTACTGTACTGTTGTGTGATATAATAGATTATTTTGGATTAGTGGACGTGGGCGAATGCTTGGAAAGCGAACGTGATGTGAAATTCACACATTTTCAGGGTGTTAGCCACGCCAGACTGGATAGGGTATATGTGACAACCGACTTGATTGGGAAATGCGAAGGGTACGCCGTAAAACCCGTATCCTTTTCGGACCACTGCTTGGTTGTGTGCAACCTAGGATTTAAAAAACGGACCAATCCCTTTAAGTGGGAGCTATGGAAGTTAAACGACAAGTTGCTCATGGACGGGGACTTTGTGGAAACAGTGAATAATAAAATACGGGAAATAGAGGGGGGTAAAATCTGCGAACAATGGGAGGAGTGTAAACAGGACGTGAAACTGAGGGCCATAGAAAGGTCCACGGTCATTAAATATGAACAAAAAATTATTGAAAAAACACTAAGATCCAACCTAGAGAAACTAACACGCGAAGAGTGCAAAGCGCCTGGGGTGTTCAAAGAAGATATTGCAAAAATTAAACAAAAACTTGAAGTGCTGGACGACGAACGCTATCGGGGAGCTCTCGTGCGCGCGAGAGTAGACCAGTTAGCGTCCGGAGAAACGCCTACTAAGCGTGCGATGGGTTTAGAGCGGGCGAACGCGCGACGTAACGAGATAAGACAGATAGAGTTTGAGGGAAGGGTGACGGACGATAAGCATGAAATCGCGCGGGCTTTTTTTCACTACTTCAAAGGATTGTTTGCTTTTCGCATGGTTGATTTGGAGGCATTTAAAACCGAGTTCCTCGGCGCAATGCCGAGAATCGACGAAGACAGTAAAGAAAGGTTAGAGCAGCCCATAACACCTGCTGAAGTCGAAAGTGCCATCAATAACCTAAACCCAGGAAAGTCGCCAGGACCTGACGGGCTAAGCGCGGCTTTTTACAAGGCGTTTAAAGCCGAGCTTGCGCCACTCTTGGCAGCACTTTTTAACGAGGCTCTGGAACGCAAGGCTTTGCCCTTGTCATACGCACAGGCACACACGATACTAATACCTAAAACAGACAACACAGATAAGCTTAAACAGGTAACAGCATATCGCCCAATCACTTTGACGAATGTAGATTATAAGATTTTTATGAAGGTGTTAGCCCAGAGAATGCAAACAATCGTCACTCAAGTGGTAGGAACACATCAGACGTGTGGCATTAAAGGACGGACGATTTTCACCAACACGCATAAGGCAAGGTGTGTTCTAGAATGCTGTGACGCTGCCGAAGCTCGTGTGGCTATTCTCCAGCTCGACCTGGAGAAAGCTTTTGATTGTGTCTCCCATGAACTGTTGTTACTTATTTTGGACTATGTGAATGTAGGGACAGTCATTAAAGAGGGTGTGGCTCTGGCGTACCGGAAGTGCACCACGAGATTAATAGTTAACAAGACTCTGGGGGCCCCCATTAGCGTGGAACGGTCGGTACGCCAGGGCTGCCCTCTAAGCCCACTTTTATTTTGTCTGTATATTGAAACTCTGTGTTTAAAGATAATCGAAAACGAACACATTCGCGGGTTTCAGCTGTGTGAGGCGGAAGTGAAACTTCTCGCATACGCTGATGACATTGCTGTTTTTTGTACCACGAAGGAGAGTGTTAGAACTGCAGTTGACAGTGTGAAACGATTTGGGGTAATTACGGGCAGCGGGGTAAACTGGGGGAAGTGCCTGGGTTTCTGGCACGGGGACTGGCCATCAACACCGGACTATTTCGCCAACGTCAGTTGGGAAACCAGCCCTGTTAAGTACCTTGGTACGCCGCTTGAATGCTACCAGGACAGCGAACCGTACTGGCGGGCCCAAACGCAGGAAATACGGGAAAAAGGGGAAAAGTGGAAAGGGGCCTTTCTATCAATGTTTGCGAAAGCGACCGTATGTAATTTATTTTTTGTTGCCAAGCTGTGGTATGTTATGCAAGTGTTACATTGCTCACGTGTGAATGTGCAAAGAATGCACCGAGCATTCGCGGTGTTTATATGGTCTTCCTCCTGGGAAAGGTGTAGCAGGGATAATCTGTTTCGGCGGGTCAAGGAGGGCGGTCTTGGACTGACCCATCTATTTGTCCGCCAGTTAGTGAGCAGATTTCTCTTTTTGAGAGATACGAGCGACCCCTTCTTGCGGACAGTCTGCCAAGTGCGGCTGTCTCACGCGTTACCGGAATTGGTTGTGTCAAGTGTGCATATTCAGGGGCGGATTCAGGGTTATTTTAAAGAGGTTGTAATGTCGGCAAGGTTCCTATCGACTCGTTTTTCTATGCAGTACTTGAGTACAGTGTCGCGGAAAAAATTGTACAAGGATGTGTGTGATAGTCTGTTCCCTGTTCCGCGCTATAGAGCGCTGTACAGTGCAGGGCCAGGGCAGGACGTACTCAAGAGAGTGAAAAGGATGCCTGTGCCGTCGGGGGTGAAGTCTTTTTTCTTCAAACTTCATTCAGGGACACTAACAGTGAAAACATGGTTAAAAGAAAAGGGATTAGAGACACCATGGGGTACAGACTGCACAATTTGCAAACAACCAGAGAACATAGAACACGTTTTCATACACTGTTGGATGGCGGTACACTTTTGGGATGTGATGCAACGAACACTACACAAAGAATTCACACTTAATTCACATGGTATCCGGTATCTATGCACAGACAATGAAGAAGGGGTCCCCTACGACTTAGTGATGCTTTTGGGCCTCCATAGCATCTGGCGTGCGCGCATGGCCTGGCTCCATGGCGACGCGAATGCTCGACCGGCGCGGCAGTTACTGCGGGAAAGCGTTGCACAATTTGTTGAGGGGCAAAGAACGCTACAGCCTGCTCCTGAGTGGTTGGATTTAGTTGAAACACTAACTGCTATTAAGTAATGAACCAATGACAAAGCCAAGTCGGAGTCACGACTGGCAGCTTTTTATGTGTGCCTGTTGTATGTGGTGTGTTGAATGACTTGCGTTATGTCGAAGACCGGCAATAAAGAAAAAAAAAAAAAAAAAAGGTGGCTCAGTGGCTAAGGCGTTGCGCTGCTGAGCACGAGGTCGCGGGTTCGATTCCCGGCCGCGGCGGCCGCTTTTCTGATGGAGGCGAAAAGCAAAAACGCCCGTGTGTTCGAGATTTCGGCGCACGATAAAGATCCCCAGGTGGTCAAAATTAATCCGGAGCCCTCCACTACGGCGCGCGTTAAACCAATCAATCAATCATCCGCAGGTGGAAAAGACAACGCCACAACAGAAAGTTACGGAAAGTTACAGAGATACAGAAATTGCGTGGGGTAAACGCGGTGCATGATTATTCCGTGTGCGTAGGTGTTTGTTTGGAGGCGGCGAAAGATTACGCTTTCTTCTTTGGTGAGATCGAGGTGATGGCATGTAGAAAAAAGAAAACCGCGGTGAAAACAAAAAACCACAGCACGCTTTTTTTCAAAGCACTGCTACACTGTCTTTGATCTTCTTTCTTCGTTTTCCATTTTTCGGCGTCATTGCTTACAATACCGCAGAGCAATCGGAAGTCTATATTGAGAAGCCACGAATCTGTATTATGATATATGTGTATTTGATCAAAGAAGTTAAGAGTCGTTTGCTGGTGATGTGTGATGTTTCGATGCGGGTGTAGGAATGCTCTTCTGCTACGCTCATAGCGCTGGGTTATCTTGATACTATTCCTTCCTGCCTCCTACCCCATCCCCCAGGAGCAGTGAAAGACACTGCTGGCTATCCCCACCTTCCCTGACTAGCTCATCCTCGTCGAGAGGGCAGCCGCGGTCAAGACGGCACATGAATTCCTGAGATTTGGGAACAACTTTTACGCGATCTTCTCATCTTTCCTCCTAAAGTTGTTCTCTCTCTCACACGACTGTTTCACTGAAGTATACTTCGAAGAACGTAAGCTGACTTAGTTTAGATGATGGGGTTTAACTCGCCATAGCCACATCAGCTGATCAATGAGTTGTGTTGCCGTTGGGGAGAGCTCCGGATTAATTTTGACCAGCTGGGGACCTTTAACGTACGCCCTAATCTTGGCGCACGGGAGTGTTTGCCTTTCGCCTTCATCAGAAAAGAAGAGGCCACCGCGGCCGGGATCAAACCCGCGTCCTTGCGCTCAGCAGCACAACGCTTCGGTCACTGAAAGGATCTCCGGAAGCAAAAATGGAACAAGCCTTTACTTAACGGAGAAAATCAGAACGCAAAACGCCGGACAACCGTCATTCCACACGTGCATCAGGTATCGCACAAAGTTGAGAAGATTGCCGAAAGAGGGTGCGCAAAAGTTGCTATGTCCGCGCCCAACAAACTGAGCAAGCTCTGTGCGATGCTGAATAAAATTGGTAGAAAGCACAACCCATGTTAGATTAACCACAAAACGAAGTACGTAGGCTGCCGTCAGAATGTCGTTTACGAAATCCCCCAGAATTGCAAACGAAGCTATGTGGGTCAGACGGGAAGTTGTATCAATCTATGGCTCCAGGAGCATGCAAATTCACTAAAATCGAATGTCGGCGGTCGCCTAGGTGCGCATTGTCGCCAGTGTAAGTGCGAACCAAAATTTGATCATTCGAAGATATGCAAACAAACGCACACGTGAAATTTTTGAAGCCTTTTGCATTAGTCAGAGGGGCGATAAATGTGTACGCAAACCTTCCGTGCTTCTGTATGAAAATGAAATCGCGTACCTTTCAAATGTACAACTGGGCCTTACGTATCGATGACCATGTGACAAGAACTTATGTACATTTCATGCCATCTGTAATTTCCTTTTCTCTTTCCATTGCTTTGTAGATGTGTATATAAGCCGCTTGCAAGCAATAAAACTTGGTTGTTAGTCAGCGCCGCATGTTTGTCTTCTACTCTACGTGCTGTCCTTTGCGCTGTTTCTTACATTTTTAAACATGCACCAACCAGCCTAATTGCCCCCCTTCTAAGAGCCACAGAGGCGGGTACGTAAGGATTCTATAGCGCTCCGATAATTTTTTATCATCAGCCTTCTCCCATTGCATCATTTTCTTCTCATCTCGGTACTCAAGTCAGAGCATACCCGCGTTCCGATCGCCAAGCAAAATGCACATTTACCTGCAACGAACTTTCATACTGGGCAATGTGCTACTTCCGTTATTAGCATGCTCCAGTGACTCATTTTCGCTTCAACATATGTTTAAAACAGTGAGTATTAAGTAGAAGGCAACACCGCATTGATTAGGTCCACCCTCGGTCAGCTAGAGTCACCGAACAGTACTGGTGTGGGGAGATGAGCGCTGGTTTCGCATTCCCGAGGCCCTGTTTCAAATCCTATCCGAACCCACTCTTCAGTACTCATTAAAGCCTTCTCTCTCTCCCTCTTTAAACAAATCCACATTTGCCAAATTTTCAACTAAATTGTAAGTAAGAGTTCAACTGTCAATTTGAAAGTTGCATTGTACCTCCTGGGCCCTTGCATCAAATTCTCGAGGCAAGGTGTTTTACTGCGAAGCAGTGTACCTATAACCAGCCAACGAAATTTTGGTGTCCGCGTGAGCAGAAAACTCCCAGACTACTACTGGGAACACATAGAAAGCTCCCAGGCTACTAATGGCTACTGGCTACACCCAGGCTACGCAAACAGACTATTGGCACCGCTGGGGATCAAACCTGGGCACGAAGAGAAGGTGAGCATGGAGCCCATCGTCTTGCCGACGGGTGGCGGGGGGAGGTTGCGGCGTCCGCCGCTCTTGCCCGGCCGTGGCCGACGCTGCTGCGTTCGGGAAGCCGCACCCCCCGACCCCAGGCAACGGCGGGCAGAGACTCTGGTTTCACTCTTCACAGAGCCACGTGTGTGAATTCAAGGGACGCCGCAAAGGTAATCGCTGTGGGTGTCGTTTACAGCTTCGCAGTCCAAGCACCTTCGCAGCGTGGATCGGAGCCAATATTTTTAGATGCGAAGCATCTCATGCTCGGGGCTGTGTCCCTCCCTCGTCGTTGTCGTTGTCCGCCGTCCGCACTCTACTGCGTATGCGCGTCTCTTCACTATAAAGAGAAGTCCACTATAAAAAGAAATAGTTAGGCGGCGCCCGGTTTCGATATTACGACTCTCTGGCCGCAACGTGAGGCACGTGGTGCTCTTCCCACTGCACTACAAACCGGCATCGGACCATGTGCTACGCACGCGCCTTACGCCCTTCACTCATTCAAACTACGCCAAGAAGCTACTGATACAACCAAGGCACGCGAAGCTGAACGTCAACGGAAACGATGAACTTAAAACTAATGGGAACTTCAGCCGACCCCATGTCTGCTTCGCATACTACTCAGGGTTCCCCTACGGGAAGATGGTGTAATTTTTCTTTTTGTTTTCCATCTCATTAACGAAAAGCACCGGGGACGCCGGGAGATCTGACTTTTCTAAGCAGAGTAGACGTGCGTTTATCACATGCCGGCATAGTACGGATAATACGGGGGCTCTGCATCGCGACCGCCCTACTCTAGCACGCAGGGCTCGATACAGAAACGAAACGAAACGAGAATATCATAACCTGCTGCTTTTCCACTCACCTGCCGGAATAACTGGTCTAGGCGTTTCCACAGTTGGTCTCGTGTTTTCTTGTTCCACACTTGTCCCATACGCGTGTGAGCTGTACCATGCGTGTTCTGTAAAACGGGGCTACCGTAGCAACGTCGATTCAAACTTGCATTTCACGCGCTGAAGCTGTACATGGCCTATGAGCCACGACCTAGTGGGAAACTAGATATTAATCTCGCCACTTGGGGTTCTTCAGAAAATAACGTCAAGGCTTATTTCATGTCACGCAATAAAAAACGTCCTTTCAGGCACTGCACCGCCGCCTCTGAAACACAACGACGACCGCTTATCTAGTTGGCGCACTCCAAGTGGATTGCAATGCTTTTATCGTGGCTACCGCGCACAAAACTTCCCAATCGATCTAATCGATTCGTGTGTGTAGAGATACCGTGACAAAGCTGGGCTTCTATCAAGAAGGGACCAAATGTAGACTTCGCGCGAGGCTTGCTGAAAAAGGACGAAAAGCGACAACGGCAAAAACGACCGCTTCAATTTTTTTAAGCTCCAGAAAAGTTTAGAATGCCCAGTGTTTCTTGTTTAAAAAAACTTTTTTCCTGCTGTGTGTCGTCCTGGCATGTCTACACATTAATTGACAGTCATTTTAGGAGAATGGGTGCGCGAGGTTGGGAAGGGTCGCTATTTTTCTTGTGTGCACATTGTTCGCCATAGATCCTACTTCGTTGGAGTGCCACGCAACACGTGTAGTAAACTGATTGACTGTTGCGTTTAACGCGCCGACGCAATGCAGGTGATGAGGCGCGCCGTAATGGAGGGCTCCGGATTAATTTTGACCACCTGGGGATCTTTAACGTGCGCAGAAATCTCGTGCACACGGGCTCTTTCGCTTTTCACCTCCATCAGAAAAGCGGCCGCCACAGCCGGGGATCGCACCCACGTCCTTGTCCTTAGAAATACGTGTAGTAAACACACGTGTGTTTGTAGAAAACATACGGGGTTTATGAGATATATGTTTGCTATTGTACTCCTCCTTCATGATCGATGCGTGTATTGTCTTATCAAGAACCGTGCCTTTTTCGCGATTTTCGAGTACCATTTTGACACAATGGTAGCACTGTTTCACTCACGCGCCGCGTGTCCAGCGACCTTATCAGAGCTTTCCAGTCGACCAGTTGGTCTACAGGGAAATGCATTATTTTTTGACAGAACTCCATCGGTCCCACCAAGAAATCTTTCCCTTTAAAAAGGCGCTGGGGCACTCATATTGGAATACCCGAATCCCTGTATCGCCCTCAAAAATCTCTTCTCACCAAGGCATCTTTGTATAGCAGTGAAGCCAACTTTAAAAAAATGCGGTTCACTTGAGGTATTTAGTTCGCGCGGCCTTAGTTTGGTATCCCAGTGCTTCTATGGCGCATAAACACGTCTCCTTAACAACGCATGTGTGTGCAAAAGAGACGCCGGCTCTAAAGGGGATTAGTATATAGCACTTCATATGTATGCGTGGAGTTCAATGTCGCTATTTTTAATAAAAGGCCCCAGGACGTTCCTACTTTGGCATCAGACTGCCTATATTGTACCTGAAAAGAACGTCTTTCCAGCGTTGCATGCTATTTGAGAGGGGCTCAGTTTTTATCAGAACGGCTTATGCATTTATTCAACAAGTCCGACTTCGTAGTTTCTGATTTTTTTGCAGGAGGACTGTCAATTGGGCTAGTTGGTACTTGTTCATGATGGAAAAAACAAATCAAAGATTACGAACTAGAAAAAGAGGAGAGACGGGGCAGACGCTGACTAGCAACTGAATTTTTTAATGCACAGGAAAATACATATATACACTTACGAATATTAACATTTTTTTTAGGTTAACAGATTAACATATCTGATTTTTTGTTTTATTGATGTGTCTTTCGAGCAACAAAGAGAGGCGGACGGATTTTGCATGCCGATAGTCAAAAGAATGTCACTCGGTCCTGGGAACAGCTGTGCAAACTGGTACGCAGATGGATGCATTTCCGCTAAAGTGAGATCAGCAGCTCTTAACAAGTCGACCAACATTTAGCAGTAGCTTAATACAGAAGTTGTCGCTGGTGAAAAAATTTTCATTTGAGGCTGGTGATGTGGGAATAGTCCATCATTCTAGCTGACCATGGGACGACCGTGCTGTCTCAGCCTCGTAAACTAGGAGTTGCAGCGCCTACCAGCGGCTACCAGCGCCGACTTGGGTGGCGCCGGTTGTCTGGTTCTCACACATCTCAGGGAGGCGAAGGGGAGTGGATAAAGGTGGGAGGGCTGGGATATATGGGCACCCAAACTTCATATAGGTGAGGGCCATGGATGATGGCAGAATTTACATGTGCAGTGTATTGGGTGTAACACATGAGATATAGCCCAGTTGGGTGACGAATAGTGTTTGTTTCGAGTCTCCGGAGTATGACTTTTTAACGGCGAAGCTGTTTAGCAAATGGTAATTTTTCGTGTGCGCAGTTTAAAATACCAAGAAATGGCCGAGCGAGCGCACGTGAGCGCGGCGACCTACCGGCAGTTAACAAAAACACGAAAATGCCTAGCGCTGGTGTGTGCGTGCCTCCCGACGACAGCCCTGCGTCCCCGCCGCACGTTTGTCAAGCCAAGCATTCCCGGTTAGGGAGACTGGCCAAGACTGCGGCGGCCGCCCCGCAGGTAAAAATACCAAGAAAGGGCCGAGGCCTCGTGTGTGCGTGCCTCGCGGCGACCAACCAGCGTCCCCGGTGTACGTTAGTAAAGCCAACCATACCCAATTAAAGGGGATTGGTCACGATTGGCTACGATTGGAAAAAAACAAAAACTCTAGCGTTCACCGAAACTGTATCAACACTTGCTCGGGACAAAAGCCGTAATCGTGGCAACACTAGCTCGGAACGAGATAGACACGTCATAGTGTACGCCCCTCAAAGGTTATGTCCACTTATTATCACTTCAAAAAAATGAAAGAAGCTCACACTTATAGATGCAATGATGGAGTAAAGGTCGTTGCGGCAGCGAAGAAGCAAATCGGCTGCAGTCGTGATGGTCGTGAAGGTCGCGTAGAGCTTCGCTATCTTCAAGTCTTACCCGTCAGTGGGAGCTTCCTCCATTATTTTCTGCTTTGGTTAGCTTCTGGTGACTAAAGATAAGCGTGAATGCGCTATCGCGATGAATTCGAATACGAACAACGGAGCCCGTGGCTTTCAGTACATGCCACGCATACTGGCGACGCAGTGCGCAGTGCGAACATGTGACGAGAGTTCATGACCAACCTTGATATGGAAAGACCATCGTATTTGCATCGTCCGTTATGTGCCCAGCACGAAATAAAAAATAAAGGAATACAGCTGCGTGCGCCGTTTGCACTCATCGCAGCAACAAAGTTAGATAACGTTTGCGTGAGCGGCGCCCAACGCGGTGGGAAGACCAACCACAACGCCTACACGCCATACGACGGTGTTTCCATATCAGCGTCGGACACATACTATCGTGAGTTGTTTGCACTGCGCATGCGCGGCCTGTAGCCGGGGTGCGCGGCATGTACTGAAAGCCACGCGCTCCGTTGTTCGCATTTCAATTTATCTCGATAGTACCCTGGGGCTCACTCTGAACTACGTCGCAATCACAACAGTCACCTGACCACAACGGGTGGGCTTTATGCATTCGTGCGACGGACTAGAATGTAATAAACGAAATTTTTGAAAACAGCATCGTTTCTGGAACCAATTACCCGGTTATTCCGCGGTGTTTCCCGAGGAATGAGATTCATTCTTAAGTTACAAGCTTTCGTTCCTTCAATAGGAACCGCTGTATACTCCCCGTTCGGTGTACCGTACTTTTGTCACGTTCGCGAGGCTCAATTAACCTGCGATCCCCCGACGGTCACCCTACTCCGTGTTTGCGCCGTCGGCGCCCAAGGTCAGACGGCCAGCCGGCAGGCCAGGTGTGTCCTTCCGGGAATGCCGAGCTCTCCTGTGCTCGAATTTCGAGCGTGCTTTCTCACGAGTTGCTATGGAGACGCGCGATGCACTTCAGCGAGCAACCGAGACCGCGGCTCTCCGCTCGAGAGGGCCACGTGTTACCTGGCCAAACAAAAACGCCGCACGAACGCGAAGGCCCCGCGGCCGCTGCTGAGCGCACGCTAGCTGAGCGCTAACAAGGAGGAGCGCGAAAAAAGATCAAAGCGATCGAAGTTTCATTAGGAGAGTGGGGGAATTAATTCTCGAAAGAGTCATTTCTTCAGTCACGATAGATTGACGCTCGGGTAAGAATGGTAACGGTTTGATCATTTGATAGTGTTGAACTCCTGATTAAAAAAAAAAGTACGTATGTCTATACGTACGTATCTGCGCCATGATCCACAGTCATCATCATAAACTGCTCCTCAGTAATGTTAGGAGCGGAGTAGCATCTGCTTATACTGGGACAGTGGTCATACTACTTCACGCGTAAGTAAAGACCTAGGCAAGAAGCGCAATCTCACCCCTGATAAGGCAGACACTAGGGTAGGGTGACACGTCCTCTTTGAGAGAGCCCAACTTTTCGCGAGGAACGATGACGTGTCAGGAGGAAGAGGAGGATAAGGTGCTTTTGCATTCTGTATAGATGCATTTATCACCTGTCACCATGTTCAATGCGCTAGCCAGTCCAATCGGAAAAAAGTTATGCACCCTGAATTTTCCCTGCTCTGTATCTCTCCCTCTTTATGCACGCATGCACGCACGGACGAACGCACGCACGCACGCACGCACGCCTATTTATGCATATTTATCTACAATACTGCCATTCTTTACCAGACCAAAGCGGGAGAGCACCAGTGCTTGAGTACAGTGAACACTAACTACATTCTTACAGGTGGTATATAAGAGTCTACCTATTATCAAACAGAAAATAAAAAGGCTAATTACAGTCAAACACAAGAGCAGATACATTTACGCGCCCCAAAATGCACGCACGTCGGGAACAGCGAACTTAATTGTTGGTTGAAAGTTGAAAGTCTCTTGAAAGTTGAAAGTTCTGCTGTTGAAAGTTCTGCTTCGTAAGTGTTTGTAAAGGTGCCTGGTTAATTGTGTAAGCAAACTATGAGGGCTCTTTTTTTCTTGTCAACGTCATGGTTGATTGACATTTGCCACTGTGCACACAATAAGGAGTCTTATTCAATTAAATATTTAGCGCAATATTGTCATCAAATATGACAAACTTGCTTCAAATGATGCAGTCGCCTACGAAAAGTTTAATTTTGCAGTATATGGTAGTTGTGATGTCGTTTAACAGTAAGAAATAATAAAGGCCCAAGAACGGAGCCCTGGGGTACACCTGACTTCAGTTATAATTCAAGCTGTCTTTGATGATACACCTCGGAAAGCCCTGAACTGTTGGTTGTCACTGAGAAAGGCTTTCACCTATTTCGTAATCCTCCCATCCACAAAAATGTTATGTAATTTTGTTGTTAATACAATGCAGTTGGGAATACAAATGCAGTTGCTATTACAAAGGCAGCTAATGTAAGCGGAGTAATGTTTCATAATCCTTCCCGGGAGCTACGTTGACGGGGAGACAGAAGGCTTTTATTTTCTTCGAAAGAAGTTATATGCTTCAAGATTATTTGCTGGTGTATCTTGCATGACAAATTGGTGAGTGATATAGGTCTGAAATGAGAGAAAACTGCTGTATCTCCGGACTTGTGGATTGGAATAACGTTTGCTACCTTCCATCCTGATGCCAGTTTAGCAGTTCGAACAGTTCAGCAGTTTGCGATAAATAATGTAGCGGTATTTACTGCCCCACACTGCGTATGTATCGAAACAGAAAATCACTAGCGAAATGATCGTGGCGTCATCCTTTTGTGGGTTCTAGGCTAAAAGAAGGTTAGCAATAACTGCGTCACTTCTAAGTAATGGTTCAATGAGCCTTGCGGCGACCGGAATTATTGTGGTAGTAATACCATGGTCATCAGTAAAAACGGACCGAAAATAATCCTTTAACCTATTAGCCTGATTTTTTTTTGTTGCTGTTGTTGTTACCGGATATATATAGGCCGACGCTGTTTCATTGCCGGGCCGAAGGTGTTCCCAGGATCGGTGGTAGTTGCTCATTATTCTCGGTTTCTTCTACTCCAGAAGTAGCTACGACTGACCGATGGCTGTAATTCTCAAGTTCCAGTTCTTTGTTCAAGCGTTAGGATTCTGCTTTTTGTGGCAAAATATATGATCTTGGCCGGAATATAAGTGCTTATTTGAATGTGTCAACAGCGTCCAGTTTGTTGTCTATATCGACAAGGCTCTTTTCCTTGATTTCCGTAGTGTCTGTGGAAGTTTGAGTGAGCTCAGCTCCAGGATTGGTCTCTACGTATCCTTCTATGAACAGAAGTTTTCTCAGATAAAATGCGCATTGAAACTGCAAAACCGCGGGCATGGCAGCAACAACGGACAGCGGTCACTACAGCGGATACATTTACCGAAACGTTTCCTCACCTGCACGAGGAACACGAGGTGGCCCTTGGGGAACCGCATGGCGAAGGTGACGCCGTGTCCTGTGGCTGCCGCACTCCCGAGTGGCGAACTATAAGTTTCTACCTGAGGGGCGACCGTCGGTGGACGCATGCACCGAGATCCGTGCGTGTCGACGGTGGTGGCTGTTGGCGTTGTTTACCTAGGGCGATCCATGCAACAGTCGTGGTCGCGTGGCTGTTGCATTTCTTTCGCCGCTTATGGACAACCACTTTCCGGTAGTGCTAGTGCCGGAGCTAGGTGGTAAGCTGAGTAGAAATTGCACAAGGAACAGGAAGTGGTTATCGAACCGCATTGCGAAGGTGCCGCCGTGCCATGATGCATATATCACGGTAGTGAACCGAAAAAAAATACCGGTTGGATGAGTTGAATTATTAGCCAGGCGCAAAGAAAAATGTTGTCTACTTTAAAGCAGCCATAAAAAAGAAGTGCAATTCTGGCACATTGATAATTTTTATTTTTCGCAATGAAGGTTCTTCAATTTCACGGACAGCTCAAAGCAACTGGGCCAGATATTGAGGGGTGATTTCACGAGAGAACGAACATGCGTGGACACGCGCATTTCTTGCTTTTTTTTTTCGATATTTTTATGAGTTATGCGCGAGCCAGAGGCTAGCTTAAAACTGTAGTTCGTTTTCCTCTAGCGTGCTTACTTTGTGAGAAAAAAGTTTGCAAAGGTGGCGCGGGTGACGCGCAATTTCCGGCGACTGCGGCTTTTTTCAACTCTTGGGCTTCGCGCCCAGCAAGATCTGATTGTTTGGACTAAAATTGGTCTAAAAACACAAACTACACCAATATAACAAACAGCTCAAAACAAATTTTGCGTTCTGCCGTGAACAAACAAATCAGAAAAAGAAATGTGAATTCGCATCAGACACTAGAGTGTCGCTAACTTTGACGCCACCTATCTCCGTATCTGTAATTGTGACCAACTTGTAAGTGATAGCTAATGTCGACCAGATATTTTCACCATATCTGTAAAATATCTTTGGTCTAGAACAAATATAAATATACGAAAAAAGATTGACTGCTGTGCGTTTTCTAAAAATGCGTAACTTTAAAAATCTAGATAAAAAAGAACCCGCTTTCGATTTTCTTCTAAGTTGGGGAGAAGAGACTCCTCAAGAGGGTCCACAACACTGCTATATAACATGTTGCATCATTTTGTTTGTATTGAAGTTATACGCGGCTGAAATCGCCTGTTCGAGACGACTCGTCTTCGTACCCTGTGCTCCTTTTTTTGCGATAGTATGCCGTTTGACATAAACTCCTAAAGGTTGTGGGAAACCCAGAGTCCTGGTGCGTTCCCCATTCCTCACCGCGCGCAGCCGAGGCGAGGGGGGAAGACTCCCTCTCTCCCCTCGGCAGATGCGTCGCTCGCGCCGCGGCGCTGGCGTGTCGTGGCGCGGCGATCGTTGTCACGTGACCGGTTCTTCGGGGCCCCGGTGGGCCGGTCTCGGCGCGCGGGACGATGGAAGGATCTCTTGGGTTCCAGCGGTCAACTAGGAGAGACGTGAGTACCGGAGATCCGGCTTCCCCCACCTTCCTTTGTCTACCCCCTTGCGCCTGCCTCCTGATCCTCGCCGGACGGCTGGGTCGGGACGAGCGAGAGTCGGCTACGTTATTGGTGGCACGCCAATAAACGAGTGTTTGGCCGTTTCGCTGTGTTTGTGTGTTCCTTGCTGCTCTCTGCCGCTACGCCGGTCGGCGGTCCGTGGCGGAGTTCAGCCGAGCTAGCCTAGCGGCCGGAACCCTGGTCCCCACAAGGTACAAGTTGGCACCCCTTTCCCGGAGGAAGTCCAGAAGACAGCGGTGGTGGGGCCCCCACAGCCATCGATCGCTGGAGATCGGGGGGTCTCCCAGGATGCGGGCCTGCGCCACGAGGGGGTCGGGACATCGCTGCACTCAGAAAGGGGCCCGTCCGCGTGATCAGCCACTGCCGCTGCTTTTCTGGCTTCGCGTTTGAACAAAAAATAATTAGCAGTGGCTTAGCCCGGCTATGCCAGAATATACGTAGCATGAGCTAAGGTTCAGCCATCCAATCCTATCCAGTCCAATCCAGCCCAGTCCAATCCAGCCCAGTCCAATCCAATCCAATCTAGTCGTCTGGTCCAGTCCAGTCGCTGCTCCTCGCGCATGCGCAGCACGGCTCTCCAGGAGCCACGCAAAACGGCTTTGCAGGCGTTACGTTTCTTTTAGCAAAACGCAAAGAACAGGGTAACAAAACAAGGAGTTCTATTGGTCTGTAGTTGCCATAACTGACCCAGTGCAGGGCGGGTGCAGCAGAGAGGGTGCATTGATCTCCCAGTGGTAACAAGAGTAAAAAGACTGACTGCCTCTCTTCGACGGGCTCATTTCCGCAGGCACCCGCCGCTGTGGCTCAGTGGCTAAGGCGTTGCGCTGCTGAGCACGAGGTCGCGGGTTCGATTCCCGGCAGCGGTGGCCGCTTTTCTGATGGAGGCGAAAAGCAAAAACGCCCGTGTGTACGAGATTTCGGCGCACGTTAAAGATCCCCAGGTGGTCAAAATTAATCCGGAGCCCTCCACTATGGCATGCCTCATCGCCTGCACTGCGTCGGCGCGTTAAACCCTACAATCAATCAATCATTTCCGCTGGCGCCACAAGTTGGGCGCCCTGCAACAAAGAAATGACGTCTGTCTTCACAGAGGGTGCAGATATAGCGACATTGAAATAACCAATAAGGTTGCGAGCTTCTGGGCATGGACAACCGAGAGGCTAGCGGCGGCTGTGACGCGCACGTCCTGGGAGTTACCGCCATCCCGCGAGCTTATCGTGAAGCTGGGTAAAGGGTCGGTTGTAATAAAGGACCTAACATGCTCAGCTGTATAAAATTTGCGTTTAGTCTTTATGCCTTTCAGTCACGAATTATTATATTCACTCAGAAAAATTCCATACTTGGAGGTTTAGCAGTGTCAAGTGTCTGGAGGTAAGAAAAAAAGGTTCAGTCTCTCTAGATTACTTATTACACAAATGGCGCCCTGTCCTCATACGGATGCACCATTACTCAATCCTGCTTTTCCCTATAAAAATAATAAATATCCTTAGGCAGTTTACAAACAAGGAGGTGAAATAATAATTTCTGCACACGAAAGAGGTGTTTCTAGCCTTTATAAATAATTTACGCCGCAGTAAAAAGAGAACTTAAAACGGCAACACACCGGAGCTCCCACAAAACTTGGTGACGTCCTTTTTGAAACGATGTTTATGAGTGCGGTTCCGCCATTCCACATCACATGGCATACCTCGGCAAAGTTGGCGCGGCTCACTCAAACTCACTCACAATTTTTTTTTTTTCGAATCACCACACACTCAAACTCAGACTCAATGCTGAGCAGCACATCTGCGCTCACTCAAACTCAAACTCACAT